>NC_084570.2:25456660-25772910 GCF_033978685.3 Nerophis lumbriciformis
GTCAGAATCACGGAGGGAAAAACAACACAGTAAGAGACCATAAGGCTTACGGTACACAAAGAGGTAACTAAGTTCCCGCGCCGATCCTTGGGTCCACTGGTCCTTTATACAGCTCATCTTCATCAGTCACAGGTGTGCAGATTGCGATTGCTGCAGGCTTGTCGCTGCGTGGGCGTGCTGCGCTCAGCGTGAGCGGGGGCTTGTCCGGCCGAGCAGCCAGAGGAGGAACTGTGACACTCAGTTGCAGGGTAGAAGTGGTTTCGAGTCCGCGCCGTGACAATCTGATTGACAGATGTTTATTTTATATATAGCCTCATAATAAATATTATTTATAGTTAAATAATATAGTTATACAAGTACAGTACCGTTATACAATGATCAGACTTTTATTTGAAGATATGTGAAGCATTGTTTTCTTTTCCTGCTTACAGTAAATCCCTTTGATTGATTATAAAGTTGTCACAGAGCAAAACTGTGCATGCTAATCCCTCACTGGCATATGTGTGTCTGTGTTGAGGGGAACTGAGACACCATCTTCAAGTCACAAATGACCTGTTCCAGAAGATTATTATCATTATTATTTTTATTTTTTTTAAACCAATTTTCAGTCTGGCAAGTGTGGAAATGCTGTCAATGAGTCCACTGACATGTCATCCAGCATCTTGTAGTCAGACTTGCATGACTGACGTGGAGCACACGCGACTCTCTGTGCCTATTCCGAGCCTGTGCTGCTTTTTCAGCTTTGGCTCGGTGCCCCTTTTTGCAGGACAAGATGATTGGGCTCGATGGTCCCGTGTGGTAGAGCAAAGCTGGATATGTGTGAAAAATGTGTGGGTGAGATGACTGTATTTGATTATGGAGCTGCTGACGCCCTGAGGGTAAATGGATAATGGATGAGTAAAAAAAAGTGTGTGTGTGAGTGTGTGTTGGTTCGTTGCTTCCTCTCCTGGTTACAGTACATTCATAAGGATGTAATTATATTTATGAGGAGTTAAAGGGATATTGTTGACGATATGTTTGAAATCAATGAAAATAAACCGTAGCTCTTCTCTCAGATGTTGCACGCTTTGGGAAATTCCAAGCGCATTCTGTCATGTTATTACATTTTGTAACTGCAATATAATATTTGAAGTTCATTGGTGATGACACTTTTGCCGTCTCTGGGGTGACTTTTGGCTGCACATTCATGGTCCTCAGGAAGAATACCACAGAAAACAACCATTGCCTGCCCTTTTTCCGACGTCTACAAAGACATTGGAAAGCATCACATCCTCCGTTTGTACCGCAGGGGTTTTTACTCTCTGCTGCTTCATTAAAAAAAAAAGAATAAATTAAAGCTGCGAGCAGCGTTAAACGGACCCTCGCCCCCGTTGCACCGCTGGGTTCTCGCGAGTTGGTGGGTACTCATAACGCTAGCGGTCACGTCCTTCCCACCACCAGAAATTTCGTGAAGATCGGATCACGTGTAAGGAAGTTATTACTCTGATAGTTTTTCACCACAAAGGGGCAATATTGGCACTACTTTAATGATGCCGTCACATCGCACCCAATACCGTGATTCATCATCAGAAATTTCAGGAAGATTGGCGCATGTGTAATAAAGTTATTACTGTTATAGTTTTTCACCACAAGGGGGCAATATTGGCGCCACTTTAATGATGCCGTTGCATCGCACCCAATACCCAATTCACTATCAGAAATTTCAGGAAGATCGGAGCATGTGTAAGGAACTTGTTGCTGGGGCAATAAAGGCGCCACTGCAGTGATGCAGTTGCATCACACCCCGTGTATACATATACGTTTGTACATGTTTTGTATTCTACTTTCTTCAAAATAGCCACCCTTTGCTCTGATTACTTTTTCGCACACTCTTGGCATTCTCTCGATGAGCTTCAAGTACACCTGTGAAGTGAAAACCATTTCAGGTGACTAACTCTTGAAGCTCATTGAGAGAATGCCAAGAATGTGCGAAAAAGTAATCAGAGCAAAGGGTGGCTATTGTGAAGAAAATAGAATATGAAACATGTTTTCAGTTATTTTTTTGTTAAGTACACAACTCCACATGTGTTCATTCATAGTTTTGATGTCTTCAGTGACAATCTACAATGTAAATAGTCAGGGAAATAAAGAACACGCATTGAATGAGAAGGTGTGTCCAAACGTTTGGCCTGTACTGTCTATATATACAAATTAATAACAAATTTAACATAATGAAAACATGAGTTAGTTCCTGACACTTCTTCAGTTGAGATTTTATGTTAGTAAGTATTTGTAGCAGCTCAGCAGTCGCAGCGTGTGCCACTCAGGCTAAAAGAAGCACAAGGAGAAGTTTGCCAGAGTCTTCCATTATATTCAGTACTGCTCTGGCTCGGACAATTCTGGTCGATGCATGAATTTAGTGGCCATGGCAATTTGCAAAATATCCCGTTTGTCCAAACGTATGTTTTACAATTTCTGGTGGTCGTCAAGTCAACTGCTCCCCTGTTGAGATGGGTCAAATGCAGAGGATAATTTCACCGCACCTATTGTGTGTGTGACAATCAATGGCACTTTAACTTTAACTTTAAGACCAAAATGTTATATGTTCCATTGAAAATATAGAATATTACACACGGTTATCAAAACGTGTTTTTAATTTAGAAAAAATAATAATAATATGACCCCTTTAATGCGCCTTGTAATCCGATGCACCTTTTGTATGAAAATAGACCTGACCAGACCCGCTCATCGGCAGTGCGCCTTGTAATCTGGTGCGCCCTATACCGTTAATACGGTATGTTAAAATATGACCTATTTTTTACATTATTATGAGTGGGGTCTTTTGGATCCCCGAGACTTTTACAGTAGCCTGATTTAATTTTTAAACTGCCATTTTTCCAGAAAAAAAATTAAAACAAAAGCAATGTTGTTATGAATTGTTTACCTATTTAAGGCTCCAATTACTTCACATCGTTTTGAACAAATGTTTAGGAAAAATATTGCATACTTTGTGTTTTTGCCCTAAGAAAAAGGGTTTTCTTAAAAAAGAAAAAAAAAAAGACTTGAAACATAAAAAAAAATTGGGGGGCAATTGATACATCTGAAGTTGATCTATAGCTGTTTAAGTTAAAAACATTAATGTATGAATTGTGTGATTGCATCATCTATGATTATTCCACCACACAACTTTGGCACGCTCCACAGCCCACAGTTTTCATCCGATCGGAACTGTTCGAGTATCAAAAGATTCGGCTCAACCGGGAATCATGAGCTTCCCCCAAAACTGTTTGAAATACATCCTACTTGTATTTCAAGTTATCATTACATATATGTATTGTTGCATTTGAACAATTGTATTGTTGATAATAGAGGTAAATTATTGGTGTTATTCATTATCAATAGTGCTATTTCTATTGTAGTGTAATAATGCTCATTGTCATTTTTGTATTATTATTTATTTCATTAACTGCTTTTTTCCTATCACTTTTACTATCACATTTGTACATATTGTATTTGCTGATGTTGTTCTATTGGTGTTGTTGTTGTTGTTGTTGTTGTTATTGTTGTGTTTGCTGTTGTTGTTTGCTTGTCCCCACAATTTCCCCCTCTGTCTTCCTTTTTTTCTCTTTCTATCCCCTGCTGCTCTGGCCCGGCTGCACCAAATAATAATATAGATCCATTTAATAAAGTCAAATACAAATTAGGCAACAAGAGAAGTATTCCACACTTCTCTTTTGTAAAGTAAATTTGTACAGCCGATATGGGCATCTACATCAACAATATGATTTGCTTGAGAAGCTGGACATAAATAGATAAAAAATAGTAATAAAAAAAAAAAATGTATATGTATATATATATATATATATATATATATATATATATATATATATATATATATATATATATATATATATATATATATGTATATAAATATTCAGTGACGTGAGGCGGGGCCTCACCTGCCATCATGGAAAGAAAAAAAATTTAAAAAGAAAAAAAAAAAAAAATTGTTATATGTATTCAGTGATTATACTATAAAGTTATTTTCCATTTAACTTCACCAGTTTTAGATTATTTTTATTCAAAATTGCTGAATTTTCACATTTGCCGTTACTTACTGAGAAGAGACGGTGCGGTGATCAGCAGCCAGTTGAGGCCCGTCACTCAGTTGTGCCTCAACATGGATTGCGGACTCGGCTAACTGCTGGCCTGCTGTGCAGTGAGACCATAATGCTATATGAACTATATTATACATTTCCATAGTTTAGTTAGCTGAGGTATATAATGTACAGTGTATTTTGTCAACAACTGTATGTGTGTAACGTATTTCTTGTGCTGAGCAATCATAAAGCTGCTGCGAAGACGCACTGTGTGAGGCTCGCAGTAATCCCGCCTCATGGTGCCAATTAATGCACCCCCGCCGCAGAGTGCACCCCCCGACGGGAGCGCCACACCAACCACAGCCCACACCCAAACCCTCCACGTGCAAGACCGAACCCACCCAAAAAAAGTCACTAAACAGAAGCCAAAAAGTGCAAAAACAACATTGCTCGCGCCGCAGGAGCCGTGAACGACTGCAGGGACACAACATTGGGTACACCTGCAGACTGCAGCACTGACTTCATATTTCATTCATTCACAACTCCTCCAACATGAACACCACTGTTCCCGCACTTATAAGTAAAGGTAAGACCATAACATTTTTTTAACTAAATGTGCTTTTTTGTGTGCTACAGTTTGTATGTGTAAAGTTAAAGTTAAGTTAAAGTGCCAATGATTGTCACACACACACTAGGTGTGGTGAAATTTGTCCTCTGCATTTGACCCATCCCTTGATCACCCCCTGGGAGGTGAGGGGAGCAGTGGGCAGCAGCGGCGCCGCGCCCGGAAATAATTTTTGGTGATTTAACCCCCAATTCCAACCCTTGATGCTGAGTGCCAAGCAGGGAAGAATGCTGGTATGAGCTTTTAAACATAACCCGTTAACTGCTGCCAACCAAATGGTGAATAAGATACTCTTTAGGGTTCATATGTTTGTAAATCTGACTGTGATGAAGTCAGTGCCTCACCAGCCATGAACCTCACCGCGCGTCACTGATATATATATATATATATATATATATATATATATATATATATATATATATATATATATATATATATATATCCTACATTATGCAGAATTCCCGGTTTTCCGGGTCCTTTTTCCTATTGAAAATGAATGGGCCATTTTTCGAACGTGCACAATTCCCACATTTCTCCCCCAATTGGAGCCGTTCCACCATCCACACACTCATCTCACCTTGGACGATCAAACTACCACTTTCCAAGTTCAAAAAATTCCAGGAATTCCCAGAATTCCTTGTTTTCCAAAGCCCTATTTTCACGTCTTCCATGAAAATTTTCACAGGCCACATTTTTCAACCGTTTTTGACCATTTCACCTTCAAAACATTCTTCTCAATTGGGAAAACAAAACTACCATTTTTATTTTTGTAGAAATTCCCAGCTATTTAAGTGCATATATTCTGCTGTTTAAGTTTATATATTTTGCTATTCAAGTGCATATATTGTGCTATTTAAAGGCCTACTGAAACCCACTACTACCGACCACGCAGTCTGATAATTTATATATCAATGATGAAATCTTAACATTGCAACAACACATGCCAATACGGCCGGGTTAACTTATAAAGTGCAATTTTAAATTTCCTGCGAAACTTCCGGTTGAAAACGTCTAGGTATGATGACGTATGCGCGTGACGTTGATGGTTGAAACGGAAGTATTGGGACG
This sequence comes from Nerophis lumbriciformis, assembly GCF_033978685.3. NCBI lineage: Eukaryota > Metazoa > Chordata > Actinopteri > Syngnathiformes > Syngnathidae > Nerophis > Nerophis lumbriciformis. The sequence goes on from NC_084570.2 coordinate 25,462,433, forward strand.
CCATGGTATCCAATACAAAAAGCTCAGTTTTCATCGCAAAATTCCACAGTATTCTGGACATCTGTGTTGGTGAATCTTTTGCAATTTGTTTAATGAACAATGGAGACTGCAAAGAAGAAAGCTGTAGATGCGATCGGTGTATTAGCGTCTGGCTACAGCAACACAACCAGGAGGACTTTGACTTGGATAGCAGACGCGCTATCCGACGCTAGCCGCCGACCGCATCGATGATCGGGTGAAGTCCTTCGTCGCTCCGTCGATCGCTGGAACGCAGGTGAGCTTCGGTGTTGATGAGCAGATGAGGGTTGGCGTAGGTGGAGAGCTAATGTTTTTATCATAGCTCTGTCGAGGTCCGTAGCTAAGTTAGATTCAATGACGTCGTTAGCAACAGCATTGTTAATTAATGCTTTCCAGGCTGGAAAGCATTAATCGTGTAGTTACAGGTCCATGGTTTAATAGTATTGTTGATTTTCTGTCTATCCTTCCAGTCAGGGGTTTATTTCTTTTGTTTCTATCTGCAGTTAAGCCCGATGCTATCACGTTAGCTCCGTAGCTAAAGTGCTTCACCAATGTATTGTTGTGGAGATAAAAGTCACTGTGAATGTCCATTTCGCGTTCTCGACTCTCACTTTCAAGAGGATATAGTATCCGAGGTGGTTTAAAATACAAATCTGTGATCCACAATAGAAAAAGGAGAGAGTGTTGATTCCAATGAGCGCTTGTACCTAAGTTACGGTCAGAGCGAAAAAAGATGCGTCCTGCACTGCACTCTAATCCTTCACTCTCACGTTCCTCATCTACGAATCTTTCATCCTGGCTCAAATTAATGGGGTAATCGTCGCTTTCTCGGTCCCAATCGCTCTCGCTGCTGGTGTAAACAATGGGGAAATGTGAGGAGACTTTCAACTTGTGACGTCACACTACTTCTGGTACAGGCAAGGCTTTTTTTTATCAGCGACCAAAAGTTGCGAAATTTATTGTCGTTGTTCTTTACTAAATCCTTTCAAGAAAAATATGGCAATATCGCGAAATGATCAAGTATGACACATAGAATGGATCTGCTATCCCCGTTTAAATAACATTTAGTTTCAGTAGGCCTTTAAGTGCATATATCCTGCTATTTAAGTGCATACAGCCCGCTGTTTAACTATTTTCCTGTTTAAGTTTAAATATTTTGCTGTTTAAGTTTATATATTCTGCTGTTTAAGTTTATATATTCTGCTGTTTAAGTGCATATATTCTGCTTTTTGAGTTTATATATTCTGCTCTTTAAGTGCATATATTCTACTTTTTGAGTGCATATATTCTGCTATTTAAGTTTATATATTCTGCTTTTTATGTTGATATATTCTGCTTTTTACGTTAATATATTTGTTATGTCTTGGCAAAAATGAGGACTCAGATACAGAAGAGAGACAATTGACTCAGACTTTATTTAATTAGTTTTCTTTGCTATCTCTTGGACAGAGTGATTAAACAAAGTGGCTACAAAATCAATCTATGATATACTTGAGTAACTAGAGGATGTGTAGCATAGGTCATAAGGCAATAAACAGAAAATCACTCCATAAGGAGGAAAAGGGCAATAGCAAAATTTCTATATAAATCTAATAACAAAAAACCAACAATCTATTATAATCTACAAAAAGATAATTTCACTCATGAAAAGAAGTCGAGAAGCTTGCAAACTTAAAGCGCTCCAGAAGGAGGAAAAAAAAGGAAGACAAGGCACTAAGAAAATTGATACAAAAAGACTTGACCGAAAAAACTTTAGCAAAAGAAAATCACTCTCTCCGAGGAAACAAAGAAATCAATAAAAAAAGCGAGACAATACTTATCAAGGCTGTGGACAAAGCTGTGGACAAGGCTGGAGGTACGTAGCGAGACGATATACTCTGGCACAAGACAAGAGGAAGAAGAGACATTTATACACATGAGGGAGGGTGACACAGGTGGGCACAATCAGGCAATCAGGAGAGACATCAGACCAGTGAAACGGGAGGAAGGGCAAGTGACCTGAAACGAGAGGGAGAGTTGACCTTTCAAAATAAAACAGGAAATGACAAGACAACATGAAACCAGACAAGACTTCACCCAGGTGTGACAGAACACCCCCCCCCCCCCTCTAAGGCCGACTCCTGACGGCCCAGGAACCTCAGGGTGGAGTCTATAGAAGTCCCTGATGAGAGTGGGGTCGACAATGTGGCGTGACGGAACCCACTGTCTCTCTTCGGGTCCATATCCTTCCCAATCCACCAGGAATTGTCTTCCCCGGCCCCGGTTGCGTACCGCCAACAAGCGTTTAACCTTGTATACTGGTCCGCCTTCGATCATTTCGGGTGGTGGAGGGGACGTGGTGGCTGGGACCATGGTGCTTACTTTGGCTGGTTTGATCTGACTGACGTGGAAGGTGGGATGGACGCGGAGGGATCGGGGCAGACGAAGCCGTACCGCTGCAGGTCCGACGAGTTTATTGATTGGGAATGGGCCTACAAAACGTGGTGCCAGTTTCTTTGATGGAACCTTGAGGCGTAGGTCCTTGGCTGATAGCCAGACTTTCTGACCAGGCTGGTAGGCGGGCGCAGGCCGTCTCTTGCGGTCTGCCGCCCGCTTCATCCGATCTCCTTGTTTGTTCAATACCTGGCGGGCGGCTGCCCAAATACGGCGACAACGTTTGACCATGGCATGGGCGGAGGGGACCGACACTTCCAACTCATTCTCGGGAAAGAGAGGGGGCTGGTACCCTAAGGAACAATGAAAGGGAGAGAGGCCGGTGGCTGATGTAGGCAATGAATTGTGCGCATACTCTACCCAGACCAGGTGCTTGCTCCATGTGGAGGGGTTCTGGCAGACCAAGCACCGGAGGCCGGTTTCCAGCTGCTGGTTTAGTCGTTCGGTCTGGCCATTGGCTTCCGGATGATATCCAGATGTTAGGCTGGCCTTGGCTCCAATTAGTCGGCAGAACTCCCTCCAGAACCGTGATACAAATTGGGGCCCCCGGTCTGAAACAATGTCTTTGGGGAATCCATGAACTCTGAACACATTAGTCATCATAATCTCCGCCATCTCCTTGGCGGATGGTAATTTAGGCAAAGCGATGAATCTGACCATCTTGGAGAATCTGTCGACCACAGTGAGGACGGTGGTCTTACCTTGTGAGACCGGGAGCCCTGTAACGAAGTCCATCGCGATGTTTGACCATGGTCTGGAGGGGATGGGGAGCGGGTGGAGAAGTCCCATGCGAGACCTGGAAGATGTCTTGTTCCTGGCACAGACCAAACACGCCTCTACGTACTCCCGGACCTCCGTCTCCATGGCTGGCCACCAGAACCGCCGGGAGATCACAAACATTGTTCTTTTAACTCCCGGATGACATGAAAGCAGCGAGGTGTGGGCCCAATGAATCACCCGGGGACGCAGCTCAATGGGGACAAACAATCGATTATCAGGACATCCCCTAGGTGGCGGGGCCACACCGTTAGCTTGCTTTACCTCAGTTTCTATTGGCCAAGTTACCGCTCCTACCACACAGTTCAGTGGAAGGATGGTCTCAGGTTGCTTGGCCTCAAGCTCGGGGTCGAACAGTCGTGACAGGGCGTCTGGCTTGACGTTGCGGGACCCCGGCCTGTAGGAGAGCGAAAAGGAAAAGCGATTAAAGAAAAGCGCCCACCTGGCCTGGCGAGAGTTGAGTCTCTTAGCCTTCTTGATGTATTCCAGATTCTTGTGATCAGTCCAGACGATGAATGGGTGTTCGGCCTCTCAAGCCAATGCCTCCATTCCTCCAAGGCGAGCTTCACCGCCAGCAACTCACGATTGCCAACATCATAGTTTCTTTCAGCTTTGGACAGCCGCCGCGACAGAAAGGCACAGGGATGCATCTTGCCGTCCTGTTGAGAACGTTGAGACAGGACCGCTCCTACTCCTTCATTAGAAGCGTCCACTTCCACGACGAACTGGCGCTGCGGGTCCGGAATGGTGAGGATGGGCGCTGAGGTGAAGCGGTGTTTGAGTGTCTGGAAGGCCCTCTCTGCCTCTGGAGACCAGTGGAACCGCACCTGGGGAGAGGTAAGAGCATGGAGAGGAGCAGCTATTGCGCTGAAGCTTCTGACAAACCGCCTGTAAAAGTTAGCAAAACCCAAGAATTGCTGAACCTTCTTGCGGTTGTCAGGTGTAGGCCAATCAGCCACAGCGCTAACTTTAGCCGGATCCATCTGCACTCTTCCAGGAGCTACAATGAAGCCCAGGAAAGAGACAGTGTCGGCATGAAAAACACTCTTTTCAGCTTTAACATACAAGTCATTGTCCAAGAGTCTCTTTAAAACCTGAGTTACGTGGACTTGGTGAGTATCACTGTCAGGAGAATAAATCAATATATCGTCAAGGTAGACGTACACAAAATGGTCCAGGAAGTCTCTTAGAACGTCATTGATCATTGCTTGGAACACGGCGGGAGCATTGGTGAGTCCGAAGGGCATGACCCTGTATTCATAGTGGCCGCTGGGTGTGTTGAATCCAGTCTTCCACTCGTCTCCCTCTCTAATTCGGACCAGATGGTAAGCGTTGCGTAGATCCAGTTTGGTGAATATTTTGGCCTGTTGGAGTTGGTCAAAGACAGAAGACATGAGGGGGAGAGGGTAACGGTTCTTGATGGTAATGTCATTGAGTGGGCTGTAATCAATGCAGGGTCTTAATGACCCGTCTTTCTTCTTCACAAAGAAGAACACTGCTCCTGCTGGCGATGACGACAGGCGGATCAAGCCAGCTTTCAGTGATGCAGAGATGTAATCAGTCATGGCTGCTTTTTCTGGACCAGAGACAATACAGGCGACCCTTGGGAATAGTGGCCCCGGGCAGTAAATCAATGGCACAGTCGTAGGAACGGTGGGGTGGAAGTAACAGAGCCTTAGTCTTGCTGAAGACTTGTCGTAGGTGGTGGTAACAGGAGGGAACAGATTTCAGGTCTGGAAATTCTGAGTCTGTGGCAGGATTGGCAGAAAAAAGATTAATTTCTTTGACATTTTTCTTTTGGACAGTAGAAAAACTACATTTCTGGGTACATTCCATTCCCCATACACTGATCTTCCCTGTTTTCCAGTCAACACGAGGGTTATGCTGGTACAGCCATGGATACCCCAAGATTAGCGAATGAGAGGGTGAAATAATCAGGTATGGACAAATTTGTTCCTGATGGCCGTCTATGTTCATTTGGAAAGGTTTACTGATGTGTGTGATGGTGAAAAGCTCCTTACCATTTAGAGACCTGGCCCTAATGGGTTTAGCTAGTGGTTCTGACTTGAGTCCTAGTCTCCTAGCTAAACCCCAGTCCATCAGACTCTCATCTGCCCCAGAGTCTATTAGCGACTCTAGAATTGTGGTCGTGTGATGGGTTATCGTGATCTTGGTAAGAATACGGGGCATCTGAGGAACAGCCGGAACGTGACTCACCGCCTGGGATCCCTTGGTTGGACACAAAACGACAAGATGGCCGCCCTCTCCACAGTAAAAACATCTTCCCTCCATCAGCCGCTTGCGTCGCTCCTCTGGGGTCAGTCGGGCTCTCCCCAGCTGCATGGGTTCCTCCTCCCGATTTGTACGTAGGTGAGGAAGTAGCTCCAGAGGTGGGCGCCGAGTCGTTGACCAGCTAGGTGCGAAAGGACGGGTGGTTCTCACTGCAGCTTCCGATCCTCCACCTCGCTGTCGTTTGAGCTGGGCTAGTCGGTTGTCCGTCCTGATAGCGAGCGCGATGAGGGCATCTAGGTTATCGGGTAGGTCTAGGGGAATGAGGAGGTCCTGTATGGAAGCTCCAAGCCCCTTAAGAAAAACATCATAGAGCGCCATGTCGTCCCACCCACTTTCAGCTGCCAGCGTGCGGAAGTGGATGGCGTAGTCGCACACGGAACCGCTGCCCTGCTTTAAGCTGCTTAGCTCTTGTGCCTTTTCTCTGCTGGAGGACACCGGGTCAAAAGTTCTTGTTAGAGCAGCTTGAAAGTCTGTAAATGAGTGGCAGAGTGACGAGTTCCGCCCCCATTCGGCAGAAGCCCACGCCTTGGCTCTATCCGTAAGATGGGAAATCATGAAAGCAATCTTGGAACGGTCAGTGGGAAATGCATGGGGCATCAGTTCATAGTGAATAGCACAGTCAATCAAAAAGTTTTGCACAAACCGGGGGCGCCAGCGTATGGCGCCGGAGGGGCCAGCTTGCATCCGGCTCCAGTAGGAGGTGACGACAGAGTGGGAGCGGCGGTTGCCGTGGGGGGCGGAGACGCCGGTTCTGGTCGAGCAAACTACCCGAGTAGTCCTTGCAGCTGGGAGGAAAGGTGACCCATGTTCGCTGCCATCGCCGTCTGAAAATCCTCCTGTCGGGCCAGCCGTGATTCCTGGGCGCGCAGGATTTCCGTCAGTTGTTTAGCCTCTGCTGAGTCCATTCTGGCCAGAGTATAATGTTATGTCTTGGCAAAAATGAGGACTCAGATGCAGAAGAGAGACAATTGACTCAGACTTTATTTAATTAGTTTTCTTTGCTATCTCTTGGACAGAGTGATTAAACAAAGTGGCTACAAAATCTATCTATGATATACTTGAGTAACTAGAGGATGTGTAACATAGGTCATAAGGCAATAAACAGAAAATCACTCCATAAGGAGGAAAAGGGCAATAGCAAAATTTCTATATAAGTCTAATAACAAAAAACCAACAATCTATGATAATCTACAAAAAGATAATTTCACTCATGAAAAGAAGTCGAGAAGCTTGCAAACTAAAAGCGCTCCAGAAGGAGGAAAACAAGGAAGACAAGGCACTAAGAAAATTGATACAAAAAGACTTGACCGAAAAAACTTTAGCAAAAGAATATCACTCTCTCCGAGGAAACAAAGAAATCAATAAATAAAGCGAGACAATACTTATTAAGGCTGTGGACAAGGCTGTGGACAAGGCTGTGGACAAGGCTGGAGGTACGTAGCGAGACGATATACTCTGGCACAAGACAAGAGGAAGAAGAGACATTTATACACATGAGGGAGGGTGACACAGGTGGGCACAATCAGGCAATCAGGAGAGACATCAGACCAGTGAAACGGGAGGAAGGGCAAGTGACCTGAAACGAGAGGGAGAGTTGACCTTTCAAAATAAAACAGGAAATGACAAGACAACATGAAACCAGACGAAACCCAGACAAGACTTCACCCATGTGTGACAATATTCTGCTCTTTAAGTGCACATATTTTGCTTTTTGAGTGCATATATTCTGCTGTTTAAGTTGATATATTCTACTGTTTAAGTGCATATATTCTGCTGTTTAAGTTGATATATTCTGCTGTTTAAGTTGATATATTCTGCTGTTTAAGTGCATATATTCTGCCATTAAAATGCATATATTCTGCTGTTTAAATGTATATATTCTGCTGTTTAAGTGCATATATTTGGCTGTTTAAGTTAATATATTTTGCTATTTAAGTGCATACATCTCGCTGTTTAAGTGTATCTATTTTGCTGTTTGATTTTAAATATTCTGCTATTTAAGTGCATCTGTTCATCTTTTTAAAAGTATATATTCTAATGTTTAAGTTTAAATATTTTGCTGTTTAAGTTTATATATTCTGCTGTTTAAGTGCATATATTTAGCTTTTTGAATGCATATATTCTGCTGTTTGATTTGATATATACCGTTGCTTAAACTCATATATTCTGCTGTTTAAGTTTAAATATTCTGCTCTTTAAGTGCATACATATTAGGACTGGGCGATATATCGATATACTCGATATACTCGATATACCGCGGGTTTGTCTCTGTGCGATATAGAAAATTACTATATCGTGATATTGGAGTATACGTTCTCACGCAGTTGCTTTTAGCTGCGGGCATTACACTACAGGCTCTTCTCATTCTTTCATGTTTCTCCTTCTCACAGAGACATAAAACAGGCACACTTTCCTACATACGTCACATACTGTCGTGCGTGCACGTCATACGCTCTCGCGGAGCAGAGAGGTAGCAGCATGGGAAACGTTAGCTGTGATGCTAGCGGATTGGTGCGAGTGGTAATACGAGAGAAAGAAGGTGCGAATCTGGTAACAAATGGAAGAAGAATTAATTCCAAGAAAAAACATCGTCTGGCAGGGGTTTGGCTTCAAGCGGGAATATGTCGAACAGACAACCGTAATATATCAAGTGTGCGGCAAAAGCGTTGCTACAAAAAGTAGCCTTACTGCTAATTTGTAGCATCATTTGAAAAGTCACCCGCTAGAGAATGAAGAGTGCTTGAAACTCCGCATGTCAACATCTTCGTTAGGTGCCACACCAACAAAATGCCCAAGCAACCATTTCCACATCAACACCGTATGAAAAAAATAGTCAACAACAGAAGAAGATAACTTCCGCAGGAATCTACCACATAGCGAAGGACATACACTATTTGATTTCCTATCATGCAGCTCATTTTATTTTGACAGTTATTGAAATATTTTGTGTGACATCATGCACAAAAGTGCACTTTATTTGTTTTAAACTATTGTAGTGGCGTTCTGTACAAAAAGTGCACTTTAATTTAGTGTTGTTTTGATATGTCATCTTAGTGACATCATGCACAAAAGTGCACTAATAGCTTGTTTTAAAATGTCTCTGACAATCTTGCATTTTCTGTTTGGGAATTACATGAATATTTGTGTCACTGCTTAATAACTGTTTAATAAATACAGTTTTGCTAAATTGACTTAGTTGTGATTTCCCTCTCTGCATGGAAGTTTAAAATGAGCATATATTAATGCAGTATGAACAAGAATGTTTTAATGTAGATACATTAAATCATCATACTGCTGTGGTTATATGCATCAAGTGTTAATTCAAGGCTAAGGCAAATTATCCAGATATATATCGTGTATCGTGACATGGCCTAAAAATATCGAGATATTAATAAAAGGCCATATCGCCCAGCCGTAATACATATTATGCATTTTAATTCGATATATACCGTTGCTTAAACACATATTCTGCTGTTAAGCTGCATATAATCCACTATTTATGTGCAGATATCTTGCTATTTGAATCCGAGCAGAAATTGATCATTTATACACATTTTTGCACAATTGTCACTATTCAAAATCATTACTTTTTCTGTACAGCAGAATTGATATCGAGTGCTGATTGTGGAAAATGTTTTGAATTGTATGATACAGTATGGTTAGACATGCTTGAGAGGTTACATCAAGGAACATGACATGGTAACATTTGTACAATTCATCCATCCCATCCATCCATTTTATTCCCTTTGGGGTCGCGGGGAGCACTGGAACCTATCTCAGCTACAATCGAGCGGAAGGCGGGGTACACCCTGGACAAGTCGCCACCTCATCGCAGGGCCAACACAGATAGACAGACAACATTCAACATGTCTGAAAAAGAGTAGGAAGAAGCAGAACTTTTTTTTTTTTTTTTAATCCTACCACCTCTCCCTATCTATTACTGATCATCAAACATGGCCATTGATTTAAAAAATGGGCTGAAGAACTTTATGAATTAACTACCGTATTTTCCGCACTATAAGGCGCACCGGATTATTAGCCGCACCTTCTATGAATTACATATTTCATAATTTTGTCCACCAATAAGCCGCCCCGGACTAAAAGCCGCGCCTACGCTGCGCTAAAGTGAATGTCAAAAAAACGCTGCGCTAAAGTGAATGTCAAAAAAACAGTCAGATAGTTCAGTCAAACTTTAATAATATATTGAAAACCAGCGTTCTAACAACTCTGTCCCAAAATGTACAAATGTGCAATCACAAACATAGTAAAATTCAAAATGGTGTAGAGCAATAGCAACATACCGGTAATGTTGCTCGAACGTTAATGTCACAACACACAACACACAAAATAAACATAGCGCTCACTTTCTGAAGTTATTCTTCATTCGTACCGGTAAATCCTTCGAATTCTTCGTCTTCGGTGTCCGAATTGAAAAGTTGCGCTAGCGTGGCTTCCAAAATGGCGGGCTCCGTCTCTTCGAAATCATCGGATTCAGTGTCGCTGTTGTTGTGCAGCAGTTCTGTGAATCCTGCCTTCCGGAAAGCTCGGACCACAGTTGTGACAGAAATATCTGCCCAGGCATTTACAATCCACTGGCAGATGTTGGCGTATGTTGTCCGGCGTTGTCTGCCCGTCTTAGTGAAGGTGTGTTCGCCTTCGGTCATCCATTTTTCCCACGCAGTTCGCAGTCGTGATTTGAATGCCCTGTTGACACCAATATCCAGCGGTTGGAGTTCTTTGGTTAATCCACCCGGAATGACGGCGAGTGTTGTATTTGTGTGCTTCACTTGTTTTTTGACACCATCTGTGATGTGGGCGCGCATAGAGTCATATATCAACATGGACGGAGCAGCGTGAAAAAAGCCACCCGGCCGCTTCGCGTAAACTTCCCTTAACCACTCGCTCATCTTTTCTTCATCCATCCATCCCTTCGAGTTAGCTTTTATGATGACGCCGGCTGGAAAGGTCTCTTTTGGCAAGGTCTTCCTTTTGAATATCACCATGAGTGGAAGTTAGCATGGCAAGCTAGAACCACAGTGAAGGATGACTTCTCATTCCCTGTGGAGCGAATATTCACCGTACGTGCTCCCGTTCCACAGTGCGGTTCAGTTGCTGTGAAATACGGTAGTAATCCGTGTGCGGATGGAGAGATTGCGTCTTTTTATGACCCGGATCGTTTAGTAGGAGCCATTTTGTGGTCTTTACAGATGTAAACAGGAAATGAAACGTACGGTGATATCCGCGCGTTTTTTCTTCTTCTTCCGGGGGCGGGTGAAGCGCTTCCTGTTCTATGGGGGCGGGTGAAGCGCTTCCTGTTCTATGGGGGCGGGTGCTTTCCTTGGCGGTTGCTTGCGTAGAAGAAGAAGCACTTCCTGTTCTACCGGGAAAAAAGATGGCGGCTGTTTACCGAAGTTGCGAGACCGAAACTTTATGAAAATGAATCGTAATAAAGCGCACCGGGTTATTAGGCGCACTGTCAGCTTTTGAGAAAAATTGTGGTTTTTAGGTGCGCCTTATAGTGCGGAAAATACGGTAATATCAGTGTAAAATATAGCATTCATGTCAAAAAAAACTTAACTGAGAGAACAAATCGTCTTTTCAACAAACTGTTAAACTGTGTTAGTCATTTTGCAATGCAGTCTACTGAAAATAATGGAAAGCGCCTCTCAACACATCAACTGACGCACATTTGGAATTGCCACAAAACACATTTTAAGATACTCAACACTCTACTGCCGTCTGGCAGTGAAAATTAATAGTGCACAACCCCATTTCATCACGTTTCATGTGTCAGGTAAACCGCGACAAATGGGGCCATGCAAATCACCTTCCTACTGCGTAGCTAACCAAGACATACATAAGTCAAAAGACACAATGAAGAATAAGCGTTTTAGTATTTAGTAGTATTGTTATTACTATTTATTTTATTTTTTTTCATAAAGAAATACAATCACTTGGACTTAGACTTAGACTTCCTTTTTACTGTCATTCAAATTTGAACTTTACAGCACAGATAAGAACAACATTTCGTTATATAAGCTCATGGTAGTGCAGGATAAAAAAGCAATAAGGTGCATATATAAATAAATAAATAAATATAAATAATATATAAATATATATATATAAATACATATATATACATATATATAAATATATATAAATAAATAAATAGATGTACAGATAAATATATTGCACTTTTTCACATGCGTCCACGTTTATGGATGTATGTTATATTGTCTTTTTTATTCCAGCGAGTTAATCCATTTTGGGGGGAGTTGAGGGGATAATTTAATTATGATGCGTTCAAGAGTCTTACGGCCTGAGGGAAGAAGCTGTTACAGAACCTGGAGGTTCTGCTTCGGAGGCTGCGGAACCTCTTTCTAGAGTCCAGCAGTGAAAACAGTCCTTGGTGGGGGTGGGAGGAGTCTTTGCAGATTTTCTGAGCCCTGGTCAGGCAGCGGCTTTTTGCGATCTCCTGGATAGGAGGAAGAGGAGTCCTGATGATCTTTTCCGCCGTCCTCACCACTCTCTGGAGAGACTTCCAGTCTGAGGCATTGCAGGCTCCAGTCCAGACAGAGATGCTGTTGGTCAGCGGGCTCTCTATAGTGCCTCTGTTGAATGTGGTGAGAATGGGGGAGGGAGCTGTGCTCTTTTCATCCGACGCAAAAAGTGCATGCGCTGCTGAGCTCTTTTTACAAGAGCTCCGGTGTGTAGGGACCAGGTTATATTGTCAGTTATTTGCACCCCAGGAACTTGGTGCTGCTTACTATCTCCACCGCTGTGCTGTTGATGTAGAGTGGAGCGTGGCTGGACTGGTGCTTCCTGAAGTCAACGATGATCTCCTTGGTCTTGTTGACATTCAGGACCAGGTTGTTGGTTCTGCACCAGTCAACCAGATGTTTCACCTCCTCCCTGTAGTCCATGTCATTGTTGTCACGGATGAGGCCCACCACTGTCGTGTCATCCGCATACTTCACAATGTGGTTAGTAGTGGACCTAGCGCAGCAGTCACGAGTCATCAACGTGAACAGCAGCGGACTCAGGACGCAGCCCTGGGGGGGAGCCGGTGCTCAGGGAGATGGCACTGGAGGTGTTGTTGCCCACTCTCACAGATTGGGGTCTGTCTGTGAGGAAGTCAAGCAGCCAGTTGCAAAGGGGGGGTCCTGAATCCAAGGGGGGCCAGTTTGCTCACCAAGTGCTGCGGGATGATGGTGTTGAATGCTGAGCTGAAGTCCAGGAACAACATCCGCACGTGTGTCCTTTCCTTCCAGATGTTCTAAGCTCAGGTGGAGTGCAGAGGAGATGGCGTCCTCTGTGGAGCGGTTGGGGTGATAAGCAAACTGGTATGGGTCGAATGTGGGGGGAAGTCTGGAGACAATATATTCCTTTACCAGCCTCTCGAAGCACTTCATTATGATGGGGGTGAGTGCAACGGGGCGGTAATCATTGAGGGAGGAGATTATGGGTTTTTTAGGCACTGGGATGATTGTGGCCGTCTTAAAACATGATGGTACCACAGCCTGGGTCAGCGAGATGTTGAAGATGTCTGTGAGAACCCCAGCCAGCTGGTCTGCACATCCCTTAAGTCTTCAGGTCCTGGTGCTTTCCGGGGGGTTCACTCTCCTCAGGGTTTTACGGACATCCGCTATATCCAGGTTGAGCGGCTGCTCATCAGGGCGAGGAATGGATTTTCTCGCCGGAGTGGTGTTAAGTGCCTCAAACCTTGCAAAGTAGTCGTCAAGGTCATCTAGGAAGCTGATACTGTTGTCACAGGGCCAGGGGGCAGCTTTATAGTCCGTGATGACCTGTATGCCCTGCCACATTCGTCTACTGTTTGTAGGGTTCTCGAAGAAGTCCTGCACTTTCTGATTGTGAGCACGCTTTGCAACTTTAATGGCACGATTCAGGTTAGCTCTGGCTGATTTTAATGCCCCCATGTCGCCAGACTTGAAAGCCTTGTTCCGAGCCTTTAGCATTGCACGTACCTCACTGTTCATCCAGGGTTTCTCGTTGGCCCGTGTGGGAATGTTCTTGATCACACTGACATCCTCCATGCACTTCTGAATGTATGCGGACACAGACTCTGCATAGTCCTCCACGCGTGTGGTGATTTTCGGTGGCGGCTGCTTTAAACATGTCTCAGTCTGTGGTTTCGAAGCAGTCTTGTAATGCTGACATTGCTCCCTCTGGCCAGGTCCTCCCCTGCTTCACTGTAGCTTTCTATTATATTGATGTATAATGTATATTGTGTTTTTTATGTTGATTTAATAAAAATAAAAAAAAATATATATATTTTTTTTTTTTTTTTTTTTTTATTGTGTGGCCCGGTACCAATCGGTCCGGTGGTTGGGGACCACTGCCATAGTTTATGCTGTTTGTTCGCTTCATGCCATGTCCACGTGAGTTTTATTTGCTTCATGCAACCCTGCTACTTAAGTTGTTTGTTTCATGCCAAAGTTACGTGTTTATTTCTTGTCCAAAGTCCATGCTAATAGTAGCATTAGCTTCGAGTGCGACTTGTTTTTCGTTCTTTTGTACTGCTTTGATATTTTGTAGAATAAATAATGTTCCAACCTGCACACCGTCCATATTTCGAGAGAACGAACCCCACACCAAGCTGCGACCCAAACATTACATGATGCTATTTTCTTACAGTAGAAGGCTAAGCTAGCTCCACAACAAATCGAGCTAACATAATTTATACACTTTTAACCTACTATTATTACTTACCGTTTCATTGTCTCATCCATTCAATATAAAGTGTGACTCATTCGATGGACAGTTTTGGGATTATTTTCCCGGTTTATTTGGGTAGGCACTCCATTTATGTTGAAATAGCATGGCTTCAAATTCCCCATTTTGAAGATTCGAGTCACTTTCACCTCACTCTCTTGGCTTCCATCTGCTCCAAAGTCTTACTCTTATTTTGTGCTCACTACTAGAAGCAATTGTTCATTCTCAGTATAAAAAAAATATAAGGTTGAAATAAAGATGTAAAAATATACATTTTAATTAGCATTTATACTAGCACCAATGAAACCATACCCATTACACCTCCAACATGATGTACTGTAACATCTCAGAGCAAGGAAATCTTTCATCAAGGCCTACTTTTTTAAGTCTTAAACAAGTCAACTATGTGTGCAGTGTAAGGTAAAATGCTGTTATGTCATCTTCTTGTAGAGACCACACAGTGCCTTCACTTCAAACTGACTTTGACGAACTTTTGAGGAGGAAATAGTGTGGTACAAACATTTGTGTGGTGTTGCTTCCTTATTGGCCATTATTCACAGCTGGCTCTATTGTGTAGCAGCGGCAGCTGAACAGAACTTGACAAAGTGTCATAACTATGGCGGTCAGTTGGAACAAAAAATACCGATCGTAGTCCAGAATCTTCATGGCCCTCATGGGCAGACCTAATTAGGAACCGGTACCCAAAAATACCGGTACTCAGTATACATCCCGAATTGCCACAAAACAAAAAAGTAAGCCAGGTACTTCTTACTTCATCAGATGAGACTGGAGGTTTGAATAGTGTCCTGAGTTGGGTAATAATAATAATAAAATGACAGCCTTTTCGTTCTTCGAGTCGTCTAAACTACAGATGTGTGCGCATAAACTAAAAATGGTGGACTCGCGTTAGGCAGTTTGGGTAGAGTTATACCATATATGGATAATCCGCCGATGGTGTTCCCAATTGGTGACGTCACCAATTGTGCACATTCCAAACAGACCCTTTAAGGAAGTAGGCAGTAAGGCAAGATCATATTATAAATATCTCCACAATGCCTCCACGCTTTTATTTCAAACTTTGGGGACTTATGCAGATCCCAAATGCACAACAGCAGGTACCATTAGGTAAGAAAATCTGGTTTTGCCTAATAGGGCTCCTTTAGGTTTAGAGGCAGCAATCAAGGTTGAGTGAAGGGTTTTTAAAACAAGAATTATTTTCCTCTTCATGCACAATCACTACTGTTCAAAATAAGACTATTTTCTCCACTATCGCTTCTTCTAAATCTTCTTTGCCCATCTGTTCCCTTTTTCATCTCGCATGTATTTTACATTTTATTTTCTTTCCCTTTGCTCTCGTCTCTTTTTATCTTACACTTCCCTCCTCCCTTATTGTGCAGCCCCCACCCACTTCTGTCATCACTGTTACCATGCACACAGACCTTTCATTTTGTTGCACCGCTTTTTCTTTGAGGCAGGCTTGAGGATCGCCTTTTTATTACTCCATCCATGCTTAAACGTCCTTGAGGGCAGCACTTTTTCTTTTTAGTGGCAGACTCTTACCTACATGGAAACATCGTTTCTCAATGAACGTGTCACCTTTGCACTTTCCCCAAATGCATTTGAGAAAGCCTTGCAAGAGGGCCGAAAAGTCAGCAAGCAAAGCTTCTTTCTTTACAAAGATGCACTTAAACTACCTGCTTATATCTGCAAGTTGTGCACATAACAATGATTGTTACTATGTGGCTGTTGTTGCACACGCAGGTGTTGGCGGTACATCAAAGTAATTAGTAAACTGAAAACTAATGATTGGCCAATTAGCTTTTAAAGGAGAATTGCACTTTTTTTGGGAATTTTTGCCTATCGTTCACAATCATAAGAGACAAGACAAAAATGTGTATTTTTTGCATTCTAACATGTAAAAATAGTCTTGTTCTCATTTGCTAGCAATACAGCTAATTGGAGCAATCAATTTTACCTCTAAATTACTTTAAAAATGCATTCAAAACCCGCCAACAATACTTCATTTACGTTCTGTAACTTGTACAATAACCAAACTGTAGCAACATTGTTAAAGTAAAAGCGAACACTGAGTAGCTATTTTTCTAGCGTACTAACACATCGGCATGCTACGGTATTAGCCCAAGCAAGCTAAGGAAAGAGATAAGCTAGCTTCTACGTCAACACGAAACGCGTTTGAGTTTGTGATGCACAACACAATGCGATAGGACACCAATCTGTACTGACTGAAAAACATGAACAATCATATTACAGTATCTGTAAAGTATTATTTCATGTTTTGTTTGTACTCAGCTAGCCAGACAGTGTATGTACTGTAGTTGTAATAACACGCATGACGTGCTGCGTGTATCATGATCCATGTAAGGTGTGACTCACTCAATGAACAGACATAAGTTTGGTCCAGCTGGCCGCAATGTTTTCCCCTAGTTTATTTGGGTAAGCACTCCATTTATGTCAAAATAGCTCGGCTTCAAATCCACATTTACACCGTCAAAGTCACTTTCACCTCACTCTCTCGTCTTCTGTCTGCTCCAACGTCTCACTCTTCCTTCGTGCTGGCTTCTAGAAGCAGCAGTTCATCCTCAGTATATTCAGCTTCACAAATATAAGGTTGTGAATCCTCATTTGTCCAAAAATAGTTGTCTTAGTTGTCTTTTATCGATTCTGGTATGATTGAATGAACACACACATGTTTATTTCCGGAAGTCGGACAGTAGTCAACGTGCGCTGCTATGGAAACAGAAATCAATGCGCTAAGGAAATTAGTTGTGGCAATGATTAAAATGACCAAAATACGGTAAATATTGTACATATTCCATATTGTTATGAAGGTGTCTGTTACTCCATTATATATATACTTGCAGTGTGCATATTGTACATATTACATATTGTTATGAAGGTGTTTGTTACTACATTATATATATACTTGCAGTGTGTATATTGTACATATTACATATTGTTATGAAGGTGTCTGTTACTACATTATATATATATATATATATATATATATATATATATATATATATATATATATATATATATATATATATATATATATATATATATATATATATATATATACAGTGTTGGGACTAACGCGTTACTAAGTAACGCGTTACTGTAACGCCGTTAGTTTCGGCGGTAACTAGTAATCTAACGCGTTATTTTTTTATATCCAGTAACTCAGTTACCGTTACTACATGATGCGTTACTGCGTTATTTTACGTTATTTTTTAATGTAGTATCGGCTAGAAACAGAAGAAGTGTCGTCCTTCTGTCTCACAAGGAAAAGAAAAGGCGTGCTTTCCTCGACCGAGGAGCGGAGCGCAGGGGAGACGTTCCTCCAGGGCCTATGTACTTCGGGGCTAACACCCTTCACTTTACCCGGCAGTGGGTCTTTACAGCTCCGGACTCGAGGGTGAATGACGAGGCCGGCGGTTTGTTGCAATTTTGTGACTTTATTGGTGTCTTGCACGTAGCCATCCACCAAGCTAGAGCACCTGCACGCATCCACTGTTGCGCTCCCTCACCTCTCTCGCCCACTCACTCACTGACGTCACTCACCTCGCATGCTGTCATTTCTTAAAGGGCCACACACACACACACACACGCTACTCTCATAACAGCTAAAAAGACATCATGGCGAAGCCAGAAGTCGAGGTTCTTAACATGGATACATTGTCACTACTTTTCTTTTGTCGAGCACAAAGAAAATAACATTTTAGTTAAATGTAAGTTGTGTCTTGGATCAAAGATCCCATCTACTTAAAGTTAAAGTGACAATGATTGTCACACACATACTAGGTGTGGTGAAATTGTTCTCTGCTTTTGACCCATCACCCTTGATCACCCCCTGGGAGGTGAGGGGAGCAGTGAGTAGCAACAGTGACCGCACCCGGGAATACTGCCCAAAACAGCAATTCAAATCTGCTGAAACAGCTACATAAATGTAAATGGGTTATACTTGTATAGCTTTTCTACCTTTTTCAGGAACTCAAAGCGCTTTGACACTATTTCCACATTCACCCATTCACACACACATTCACACACTGATGGCGGGAGCTGCCATGCAAGGCACTAACCAGGACCCATCAGGAGCAAGGTTGAAGTGTCTTGCTCAAGGACACAACGGACGTGACTAGGATGGATGCACCCGGGAATACTGCCCAAAACAGCAATTCAAATCTGCTGAAACAGCTACATAAATGTAAATGGGTTATACTTGTATAGCTTTTCTACCTTTTTCAGGAACTCAAAGCGCTTTGACACTATTTCCACATTCACCCATTCACACACACATTCACACACTGATGGCGGGAGCTGCCATGCAAGGCACTAACCAGGACCCATCAGGAGCAAGGTTGAAGTGTCTTGCTCAAGGACACAACGGACGTGACTAGGATGGTAGAAGGTGGGGATTGAACCAGTAACCCTCAGATTGCTGGCACAGCCACTCTCCCAACTTCGCCACGCCACATAAGCAACATGCTTTGACGAAGCTAGTAAAGAGAGACACAGACTCCGATGCCACTTTGGTGCATTTGCAAACAGCTAAAATTATGTACAAAGCAAACTATAACCTGCTACCCAAGAATGTACAACAATTATTTTCCACAAAAGAGGAGAAATATAACCTTGAGGAAAATCTAATTTAAAACATTAGTACGCATGTACAACACTTAAAACCTTCAGTATATCAGTATGTATAATTAAATTAGGAATGGATTAACCAAAGAAATCAAACAAAGCACCAATATGATTCAGTTTAAGAAAATGTTCAAACTACAAGTCTTCACAAAGTACACAGAACAAGAATTACGATGAACATCTTGAACCCTTTTTTTTTTATTGAGACAAATATTATTTATGTATTTAATATTTGTTTGCTTACTATGGTATATTATTTATTTGTTCACTGTTCTGTTACAGAGAACAAGAAAATTGGATAAAATTGCTATGGTATGAAAAGGGGTAGGATTAAATAAGCTCTGCTTCTTCCTACTGCTTTTCGGACGTGCTGTAATGAAACAACTGGAATTGTGAGATGCACTACATTGTATCGTTTGCATGTTCGAAATAAACTGAAACTGAACTGAACTGAACTGAACTTCACCTCCACCTAAGGATTTTAACGGAGGCAATGCTAGCCAGGACAAGATTGATAGAGCCATTGCAGCGTATGTGCTAGAAGACATGCAGGCTATTTCTACAGTGGAGTCACCCGTTTTCTGGCAGCTAAATAGCATGATACCGGCGTCAAACAACAAATGGCACAGAAAACATGTTCCAAGTACCTGGACAGTGAGTACATAAACATAGAAAGCGAGCTAAAGAAAACACTCCAAACTCTGCCTCTGCTCATCATTGAAGGTACACACTGTCAATTATCTTATATACTATTTCATTCTAGACTTCTAGAGTGTTTGATTATCACATCACTCTAAATGTATAGACTATAAAGTTCACAAACATAAAGAGGGATGCTAGTGGGCCAGGCCAATCTTTCATTTTCTCTAAACTAAAACTGGGGAAATGTGTAGAGTCTTCTGGGCTTCACTACAGTGTTGATCTCCTGAATACATGATTTTATTTCACAATTCCTTGAGAGAGAAAAAATGCCTGATTAGGCTTTGTGTATGTCATGTGTGCCTTCCTTGGGTGAAGCCAGCTTTACAGCTATGTTGTTATTATGCGGTTTGTTACTTATGTATGTTATGTTGCAGCTATTTCAAATAGTTTTGTCAATTTGTTGTGGCCTGAAATAAATTGGCCCTTTGAAACATATCTTTGTCTTTGTGTGTTGTATGTAGAGCACATTGCTTAGCAGAGTTCAGTGATGCAAATGCATGTCAAGTTGATCAACACATTGTATTATTCTCCAGTGCAATAACAGTACTGAAACGAGGGCATTAATGGGAGCCTTAAAAAAAAGGAGAAAAAAATAAGTAACTAAATAGTTACTTTTCACAGTAACGCATTACTTTTTGGTGTAAGTAACTGAGTTAGTAACTGAGTTACTTTTGAAATAAAGTAACTAGTAACTGTAACTAGTTACTGGTTTTCAGTAACTAACCCAACACTGTATATATATATATATATATATATATATATATATATATATATATATATATATATATATATATATATATATATGTGTGTATATATATATATATATATATATATATATATATATATATATATATATATATATATATATATATATATATACTTGCAGTGTGTATATTATACATTTTACACATTGGTTATGAAGATTTCCATTACTACAATATATTTATACTTGCAGTGTGTCTATAAAACATATTACATATTGTTATGAAGGTGTCTGTTACTAAATTATATATATACTATATATATATATATACACCTACAATACATCTCATCGGCGTGTGTTGTGAACGACATCATCGATGTAAGATCAATGTACAAACACGACGTTGCACACGTCAAGCTAAAAACAACAGCACAGCACAGCACCCCCCCTCCCCCTGCCCCCCCTTCACAATAATAGCACTCAAAATTGTCAAAAGATGTATTGCACCAATAGCTGTAAGGATGTTTGCATTTAACTAATGAAAATTTTATAACATTTTATTTGACACAAGAAGCACACACTTTATGGTGGTAAAAGGTAAAAAAATGAATTTAAAACAGAAAACCAGAATTGAATTGTTTTTTATATTGTTATTGTTAGTTCAATGTATTGGTGTTACTAGGGCTGGGCTATATGGACCAAAACTGATTTCCCGGTATTTTTAGATTGTGTCGCGGTATACAATATATATATCCATCCATCCATCCATTTTCTACCGCTTATTCCCTTTGGGGTCGCGGGGGGCGCTGGAGGCTATCTCAGCTACAATCGGGCGGAAGGCGGGGTACACCCTGGACAAGTCGCCACCTCATCGCAGGGCCAACACAGATAGACATATATATATATATATATATTGGTATTTTAAACAAAACGTGTTAATTTTAAACTCAACACCACATTACTGTTACTACCAGTGTTCTGGAAATTACTTTTAAAAACTAATTGATTATAGTTACTCGTTACTTAACCAAAAAAAGTCCTTTTATTACTGATAGAATAACTCTTTAATAAATGTAATTAAATTACGAGGGAAAGTAATTCACCGTTACTTATAAAAAAACTTTAAATATGTCATATGCAGTTGAGATAAGTTTGTAAGAGCAGCGGGGGTTTCAGCCAAACTGTTGTTGTTAGCTTTAGCAGTTAGCAGCGCAGTTTGTCCGCTTTGCTGGCTGTTCTATTGAATCTTTTCACCAACTTGTCTTACCTCTGGTTAATAAAGAGGAGCCGCTGCCTGCCAGATCAACGGTGCGTGCACGTCTGCTGTGCGCGAAGGCGAATGTGGCGGGGGTCAGTGTCATCAATGCGTGGTGGACCCTATCTGTGTGCCGGATCTTATCTTACCCCGGCAGCGGAATACCGCTAACGGCCGTAACAAAGATACCGGTATGGCGCTATTGTCTCAAATATATATCTCTTCGTAACTATAATACCAGTATACCGCCCAGCACTAGCTGTTACTATTACTAATCTTATTTGTTTGTTACTAATGTATATCTGTTGTTCTTTAAATTGTATTCATTATTAAATTATTATTAAATTGTACTTATTAATCGTGATTTCAATATCAATCAAAATTGATTAGTATTTTTGCCATAATCGTCTGGTTCTGGTTGGTACCTAAAAAAAGTATCAAATTTGGTACCCACCCCTCACAATAGTCTGTTTCCGACTGTAGGGACATTTTGGAGTTCCTATAGCCTTTTTAGTCCCAACTACAGACTACGGCCCTCAGATCCTAGAACCATTTTAGCTCCTACTCTGAGGCAGGGCCTAAACTAAGTCCCATAGGAACTAAAATACTTAGGTGTTTGGTGATTAGTTGAACTGACGAGCTACGCCCCTTGCCGGATATGCGCTTCTCCTAGCCACAACAGAGACCCGCCATTTTTAAAAATTCCCAGACGGACGGCGAGGAGTGTTGTGCAATGAGTTGCAGCAACATCTGAAATACAGGGAGAATACGTTTGTTACACAATGCATAACGTCTAGAATATCCATACATTGGAATCTGCTCAATACTAACTGTCAAATACCGCCTGGAATGTTGACTTCTAGGATACATAGGCCTATACAATCAGCAGATACGCTAATTAATCATAACAAGTGACTTACTTGTCGCCTTCTTCGTCTGGGGAACATTGCTATCCTTTCGTCTTCATGAAACGAAGAAATAGCGCTGGATTCTTCGTGCCCTTACTCCCTCAATGTGCTCTTCCATTAAAGTTATTAGATGCCGAATTTAGCAGACGATCATGAACACAGTAGCTTCCGAGGTCTCCATTCTTGCTGGGGTTGTTTCTTTGTTCACTTTTTAGAACTGCGTCCGGAGAACTAGTACATGCGAATTCGGCTAATGAGCGTATGTTTCCATCGCATTTGTATCTTCATCCTTGTTTTCTGCAGATTCACATCCACATAAACAAGCCCCACCCCCACACACACAGCTTGAGTCACACGTACAGTACGTGCACGCAAGAGGTCACGACAATTATTTAACGTTGCAGTAAGAGTAACTCACCACCCACTACGGCATCATAGAAACACGCCTTAAGTGTGTGACCTCCGCGTCCGTCCATACATCATCTTCTTCTGGGTGCGCGTTGCAAGAGAACATCCCGTGTGTAGATCTACAGTCTGTGTCCGAATGAGCGTGAATTCTGCAAAGTACTGTCAAGTATCACTAAGGTACAACAGTGTTACATAATTCGCTGATAATCCAGTTACGGCGAAATACATTTTAGAATCATAAATGGGAGTCACCTATAAGCAGAGGTGGGACCAAGTCATTGCTTTGCAAGTCACAAGTAAGTCTCAAGTCTTTACCCTCAAGTCTCGAGTCAAGTCCCGAGTCAAGACAGGGCAAGTCCGAGTCAAGTCCAAAGTCAAGACTGGAAAGTCTCAAGTCAAGTCCCAAGTCCTGCATTTTGAGTTTCGAGTCCTTTCAAGTCATTTAACCACAGACTAATATATTTACACAGATTGTGTATGCTTTTAAAACGCTGTATTTATTTATGAAAACAAGTGCATTTGAAATTGCAGGGAAAAAGATAGTGCTGACATTGCACTTCAAAATAGCACTATTAACCAGTCATTTTAAACATGTAACTCATTCCTTTACAGAATAAACACATTTGAAAAAAAACAAGTGCAACTGTACTTATTTGCACAAAAGTGTTAACATTGTATTTCCATGGCATATTGCATTGTAACTAGTTCCACAGCAGTTTCTATCCTGTTCATACCTTATCTCATTGATCTCATCTCATACTGTATGTGTGTTTATGTGTGCGTACACATGAAAAACATAACAAATATATGAACATAACAATGAACAGAGTTGTACTTTTTAGATGTCAGGACCCTATGCAATATGTACACATATTCTTAATATAGTATACATTTTAACTGACCTTTATTTGACTATGTTTGTCTTTTTGTAGGTGGCTAAAATACGCGGTGCTGCTGACTGCCGTCTAACGTTACGTTACTGTGTGTGATACATTGACTAACATAATGTTACTGTGTGTGATACATTGACTAACGTAATGTTACTGTGTGTGATACATTGACTAACGTAATGTTACTGTGTGTGATACATTGACTAACGTTACGTTACTGTGTGTGATACGTTGACTAACGTAATGTTACTGTGTGTGATACATTGACTAACGTAATGTTACTGTGTGTGATACATTGACTAACGTAATGTTACTGTGTGTGATACATTGACTAACGTTACGTTACTGTGTGTGATACATTGACTAACGTAACGTTATGTATAGGTACCTCATGAAACCCTGCTTAAAAAAAAATCACTTGACAAAAAGTATGAATAAGGTAGCAAACTGCAGTGGACGCAACAGATTGCCGTGTTTGCAATGACGTTATAACCATAGACATCTTATAAGTAGACGCAGCATTGGTTGCTGTGACGTGAGCAATTTGGCCGCCATCTTGAAGTGCTGATGAGGAGCCGGCGAGCAGCCTAAACTGACAGTTGAAAGGTAGAAAACAAAGATGCCGGGCTGGTGTTCAGCGTTTTCCTGCTCAAATGAGCGGACTGTTGAAAATAGGAATCGGGGGATTACTTTTCACAAGTAAGATTTAACATTAACGTACTATTGGTTGTATTTTATGAAAATAATATTACCACAGAGTTGAGAAGGAGCAAAGATCTTCAATATTTGTATGTGAAAATCACAAAGAAATCTTCTGGGGGAGGATGACGCCCCTACAGGGGTTTGGTTTACAAACTTTCAGCCCCACCTAAAACAAAATTCACCAGCCACTACTGATTATGATGCATTCTCATTTTAGGCAAAGTATAAGACAATACTTTCTTAACAGTATAATTGTAACCAGGAATCAGTCTTCAAGTAACAATATTCAAATACTAACATTGTTGGGTTAAACAGAATTTGGTTTTATTCTGAATCCAGTGAAACAGATTGGTGGTTTTAGCTGATATGAAGACTTTCAGGTGTTTATATATGTTTAAGTATTTGGCAGACGCTTTTATCCAAAGCGACTTACATAAAATAATACATATAAAACAATCACTGCAAACATTATCATTTAAGGGAAGAATGTAATAGAAAATATCAATACAAAGTGTCAAGACAGAATAAACTCTCTGCTGCTGCAGCAACAGAGATACAGTCTATAGGTCCCTAAGATATATAGATATCTAATGTATTCATACATTGTTTATGTAGGATACACGCATATGTATATATAACCTAATCATATTGTTTCTTCAACTTAAAAATAGCTTACCATTTTTTTCCCCCTTCTCTGGGATTATATTCCCAGTTTTGATCTCGGACGTCTGGTCACTTAAGCGTATAAGAATATTATATTACTGTTAAGCAAACTATGAATAATAAAACACGCCAAAACATGTGTCTGTTATCATAGCTACACGTATGACAAAAAAGGGGGTGAAAATCAGTGGTATTCAGTGAGGTAAAATGAATTAAATGCGCTGACAGTTCATTGCTCCTGCCAAATGAATTGCACTGAGTGGAGCGGATCACCACTCCAAGATGGCGGCCACGCGCCTCGTCTGCGCCAGTAGGCAGTAGCGCTCTATGCTGCGTCTACTTATAAGATGTCTATGGTTATAACGTTAGCAGTGAGTTTGCAGCCTCACTGATTTAACTACACAGCAAATAAAAGTCACGTTACTTAGCCAATAAACGTTATCTTACATTCAAAACTTACCCTTCTTTGTGCAACTTCAAATGTCGAACGAAGTTGGAAGTTGTTGCGTCTCCGTAATATTCGAACTGCGTGATTTGCATACGGCAATTCGTTTTTTGTTGACCAAGTCGTAGTTTTTATACCCGAACGAAACCAACTTTAACATAATTGTTTATCACTGGCACGTTGTTGGACAACTCTTGTTCATTGGTTGTCCTGCAATTTGATTGGATGAATGCTGTGTGATGAAAACAACGTAAATCTAATTTGATTGGCTGTTGTACTGACAGCACACCAGCTGACAGGAATAACACGCTGATAGACAGACGAAGAAAATGAAAAATACGGAGCGCTTCCAAATAACTTTTTAAGCTTTGGATTTTGGGGAAAGTGGCAAGTCATGTCAAGTCATGTCAAGTCAAAAGGCTCAAGTCCAAGTGAAGTCACAAGTCATTGATGTTAAAGTCTAAGTCGAGTTGCAAGTCTCTTTACATTTTGTCAAGTCGAGTCTAAAGTCATCAAATTCATGACTCGAGTCTGACTCGAGTCCAAGTCATGTGACTCGAGTCCACACCTCTGCCTATAAGACTGCAGAAATGAATGTTCTCTCATAGTCCAGAAATCTCATAATGTCAATGCATGCCTCTTCAAACAGAAGCAACCATCCCTTGGTATCTTTTTTTTTTTTTGATCTCCTCCTCTGCTTGAAGTGGCTGAGCAGAGCAGTTGGAGTCAGAGAGGCAACAGAAGACTGCCACTGGCATCTGTCTAATTATTGGGGTTGGTGCAAGAGTTTTATAAATAAGTTGGCGTCTGCTTAACTGGGGCTTCCTGTGTAGGAGGAACACTGTTATTCTCCTCCATCTTCTGATCTTATCTCCTCCCTATTGGAGCTCTCATTGCGACACGTTGTTTTTCTTCACTCTGGTACGGAGTTCCGATTACATTGTTACTTTCTTCACTCCCCAATATTCTCTTGTGTCAAGACAAAAACACAAGTAAATCTTGCCTCGACTTTGCATCGGTTATGATGACAGCAATTTTGTAATACATGTAATATTTCCATGAGCCGACTGAAGTTTGTTTCGTTACATCTCCAGTTAAGTCCGAGACTGTGCTTTTCGAAAACGAGATTCATAGCATTGCAGCACTGAGATGACCAAGCTATGAATAAACAAAAAAATAGTACTATCGCCATATATTGATGTGAGCAAGTATTTTGACATGACTATAAATGGGACTACAGTCGAAACCAAATGGTTTTAGGCCTGATCGTGGTAAACAGATTTTCGCAAAGTATCCATCCGTTCATTCATCTTCTTCCGCTTATCCGAGGTCAGATCGCGAGGGCAGCAGCCTAAGCAGAGAAACCCAGACATCCCTCTCCCCAGCTACTTCGTCCAGCTCTTCCCGGGGAGATCTTGAGGCGTTCCCAGCTGATCTGGGAACGCTTCCTACCGATTGGACCTGCCCATAACATCTCCCCAGAGAGGCGTCCGGGTGACATCCTCACCAGATACCCGAACCACCACATCTGGCGTCCCTCTCGACTTGGAGAAGCAATGTCTTTACTCTGAGCTCCTCCCTAACGACAGAGCTTCTCACTCGATCTCTAAGGGAAATCCCCATCACGCGACGGAGGAAATTTATTTCGGCCGCTTGTACCCGTGATCTTGTCCTTTCGGTCAAAATCCAAAACTCAAGACCATAGGTGAGGATAGGGACGTAGATCGACCGAGACGTAAATTGAGATCTGTGCTTTCCGGCTCAGCTCCTTTTTCACCATGATGCACCGATGCAGGGTCCACATCACAGGATGTAGTCCTCAACCCAAAGATGGCACTCTACCCTTTTCTGCGCTGATTCTAATCCGAGTTGCTTCACACTTGACTGCTAACTGTTCCGGTGAGAAGCTGAAGATCCTGGCAAGATGAGGCCAGCAGGATCACATCATCTGCAAAAAGAAGAGACCTAAACCTGCAGCCACCAAACCGAATCCCCTCAACGACCAGATTGCACCTACAACTAGAAAGTCTGCATAGATTGATGTGAACAAGTATTTTGGCATGACTATAAATGGGACTACAGTTGAACCCAATTGGTTTTAGGCCTCACCGTAGTAAACAACATTTTCGCAAAGTGTGATTGTAATAATAAATCAAATCTATTCATAGTTAGATCAGATTAAGACAGTTTACCACCTTCTAAAAAGTTGTTTTAACAAACTCAAAGGCCTCTCAAACATGAAATACCACCCATATACCTTTACACTTCCGTCCATCCATCCATTTTCTACCGACACTTGTTTCACAAAATTAATAGCCTTGTGTGTTCCACTGTATATTACAGTACTCACCCGTAGCCAGGGGGATCTTCCAAGCGTCGTTGCTACCGTATGGCTGTCGCCAGGCCACTACAACACAGCCTCAATGTGGAAGTAATTCATCACATCTTGAGTAATTCCTCTAAGTCAGAACTGGGCTTCCATGAGCCAAAATCACAGGCGTAAGTTGTTGTGCTAAAAGTTGGTCAAGCTGAGAGTTGAAGCTACAAACATCTGCCGTGTTGTTAGCATTCCGTGTTGTCAGGATTGCACATCTCTCACAGTTAAGGCTTACCGATGTCATGCGGACCCCTATGGTGTCGACGATGAAGTGAATCATCTCCACTTAGCATCGCTCGACTGCTCATAACTGTTAGCATTCCTGTTAATAAGTGATGCTTCAAGTCACATCGAGTCCTGTACACCCTGTCACTGTCTTTTGATTTCTCTCATGCCAAAAACCCACCATTGTGGAGAAGTGTTATTGATGAGGAAGGTGTTCCGCCAGAAGTTGGTCAACTTGATTGTCTCGGTGAAGATACAGTAGCATGTTGTTGTTGGCAGAGTTCACCCTTAACCCTGGCTGGTTCGGGGCTCTCTCCAGCGGCTGCAGCTTGTGCTAAATGCTGCAGCCAGTCTCTTAGCAAAAACTAAGCAACGAGCACAATAACTTTAGAGTCCAGTTTCAGGTTTTACCCACCCTATATGACAAAGGTACTACAACCTCTCCCCAGAGGACATTGAGGTGTTCAGACCAGTTCCTCCAGGCTGTGCCTAAAACCAGGCTCAAAACCAAAGGAGATTCAGCTTTTCAGTAGCAGGGCCTAAACTTTGGAATAGGCTTTCTTTTTCTATTAGATATTCGCAGTCCCTGAGCCAGTCTACATCTAGGCTAAAACATTTTTACTCCCTGGCCTTCAAGTCCAGTTGGGCTGGACACCTTGGTCGACGACCATTTCTTATTTATGTACATTTTATTTGATTTATTTGTTATATTTATTTATTTTCTTTCAAACGTACATTCACAATCATACACCAGTGTGAGCAGCACCAGGAACAAGGTGGGTCAAGTGTCTTGCCCAAGGACACAACGGCAGTGACTGGAATGGCACAACCTGGATTCACACTAGGAACCGTAAGGTTTCTGAACGGACGCTCTACCATCTGAGCCACACCTTTTCTAGAATAATCTTGGATGGTACTCAGTCGGGGACGTCTGGAAGTTCCGCTCACTTAATGGGTTATTCTTTGCACTCAAATCCTGTGGAACTTGGTTATATAGTTTTTACTTAATCCTAAGAGCGCTAAAGGACGCAAGAGTAATAAGTTAGTTGGGTATTTATGGGTGTGAACAAATTGAGATTGAGAGGAGGACAGCTCCCTTAAGTTCTAGTCATGCTTCAGAGATTCTGAGATCCACACATAGATTCCAACTCTGAGAGTGCAAAGTTTAAGTTGATATTGCAAGATGGATTGCTGCATGGCCATGAACAACTTTATAGATGAAGAAAAGGATCTGAGATGTTTTCATTTTACGGGGTACAAGAGCAGTAGACACAGTGAAATGCGATCCCTCGTTGTAGTTCTGCTCAGCACTTGGGATGCTGCATTGAGCACCAGCTGGAGAGCATTGAGCGACTTCAGCAGCAGCTTGGCGACTCACATCACAGTCCTGCAAGCTCAAAGGATCATAAACTTGCGTCATGTTAATTTGTTTGCAGAAAAGTGGAATTGTAGGCTATGGACCTCCTGTTGCACCAGTTTTTACTTCCTCCTCTTTCATCACACTAATTTTCTTTGTGATGGCTACAGTGCTCTGCATACCACACTGGTTGGAATGGAAATATTTGAATATAATTTAGTGGTGTCTTGGAATAGTCAACTATTTGATTTGGAGGAGTCTGAAACCACATGGTAACAATGTTCTGGTTGGCCTGGAACGGGCTCCACAGCGGTAAAGTCTGATAACACCGCCCGATCGTTGTTGCGGTGTAGACAAGCAAACTGCTACTTTTTGATAACGATGACTTCGCGTTACGTGACCGCAGCATCTGCTAACAACAACAATGGTGGACAACAGAGCGCTATTGCAACTAAACCTCGTCATCTTCTATCAACTCAAAATCCAGGGCTTTACAATAGTCTACTTGATTATTGTATATTAGTGCCGTTTAAAATTATAACTTTCGTGTACAGCTTTTGTTGAAAACGTGCTGTAAAACAAATAATCTCTTGACTTCATTTTACTGGACGATATTTACTTATTCAAAATGTGTATGTTAGTATCAAACAACAAAACCCTCAAATGTAATCTAAACAGGCACATTTCCAACAACCTCCTTTTTGCCTCCATGGAGCCTTTCTCTTCCATCTGACCCCTCTGTGCCTGTCCTGTTTTGTCTGTGTGAACAATGTCAGCAATTTTGTGAATGCATCATCACCTCATGACAAACTTTAAGAAAGACGGAGTTTCAGTGGATGAATCCTCGTATCCTTGCTAAACTATCAAAATCCAGTGGCGGTGGTTTCTGGCGATCCACCCCCAGACCCCTCAGAGTTGGAAAAACATTAGGACCACATGCTCATGGCCACTGCAACGCTCAGAATTAACGGTATGCCTGTTTTTGTTCCAGTGTTCAATCGATTTCGGCAACCCATCGATTTTGGCAATCGATCGCTACTGAGCATGCGCTATTTTCAGTGTTGGGTTAGTTACTGAAAACCAGTAACTAGTTACAGTTACTAGTTACTTTATTTCAAAAGTAAATCAGTTACTAACTCAGTTACTTACACCAAAAAGTAATGTGTTACTGTGAAAAGTAACTATTTAGTTACTTTTTTTTTTTTTTTAAAGCTCCCATTAATGCCCTTTTAGCCTTAATTTCAGTACTGTTATTGCACTGGAGAATAATACAATCTGTTGATCAACTTGACATGCATTTGCATCACTGAACTCTGCTAAGCAATGTGGTCTACATACAACACACAAAGACAAAGACATGTTTCAATGGGCCAATTTATTTCAGGCCATAACAAATTGACAAAACTATTTTAAATAGCTGCAACATAACATAGATAAGCATACTTGCCAACCCTCCCGGATTTTCCGGGAGACTCCCGAAATTCAGCGCCTCTCCCGAAAACCTCCCGGGACAAATTTTCTCCCGAAAATCTCCCGAAATTCAGGCGGACTCAGGTCCGTGAGGACCTGAGTCCGCTAACCCACAAAAACAGCATACCTGCCCAATAACGTTATAACTGTAGAATGATGGAGGGCGAGTTCTTGGTTTCTTATGTGGGTTTATTGTTAGGCAGTTTCATTAACGCCCTCCCAGCGCGGCAACAACACACAACAACAGCAGTCACGTTTTTGTATACCGTAAAGCAGTTCGTCTGCCGTAAACAGCAATGTTGTGACACTCTTAAACAGGACAATACTGCCATCTAGTGCATTTAATGAAAGCACTTTTGTGCGTGCCACACAGACTGCATCATCAGAGGTGTTCAGCATGGTTCGAAAAATAGTGACAGAGAATAGAACAAGGATGGACAATTCAACCCTTAACTCAACAATGAGTAGATGAGTGTTATGTGTGTGTATATTTGTAAATAAATGAACACTGAAATTCAAGTATTTATTTTATATATATATATATATATATATATATATATATATATATATAATAAAATAAATATATATATATATAATAAAATACATATATATACGTATATATATATATATATAGTTAGAATTCACTGAACGTCAAGTATTTCCGCCCTCCCCACACCCAGACACACACAGAGCGTGCCTCCGCTGGTGACACAAGAGATTCAGAAGCACGACACTGCAGCGCTACAATAAAACACTCAGATCTTCTGTTTCTAGCCGATACTACATAAAAAATAACATGAAATAACGCAGTAACGCATCATGTAGTAACGGTAACTGAGTTACTGAATATAAAAAAATAACGCGTTAGATTACTAGTTACCGCCGAAACTAACGGCGTTACAGTACTTTGTAACGCGTTAGTCCCAACACTGGCTATTTTCCTTGAACAAAATACCCATCAAAAACAGAAGCTCCCTTGTGTAGACTCTAGGGCTGCAACTAACAATTATTTTGATCGTCGATTAGTCAACGATTAGTTGACTAGTCGTATAATAAAGCGTACACATATTTAATGTCTCTAATTTTTCCATAGACTTCCAAATGCAGCTTAAGT
Organism: Nerophis lumbriciformis; assembly: GCF_033978685.3. NCBI lineage: Eukaryota > Metazoa > Chordata > Actinopteri > Syngnathiformes > Syngnathidae > Nerophis > Nerophis lumbriciformis. The sequence continues at coordinate 25,494,570 of NC_084570.2, forward strand.
TATTTCAAGCATGTGCTTACTAACAACAAATATGTCTAATTCATTTATAAATAATTATTTATACTGTAACTGTGCTGTTACAAAAATTTTTATGATTCTTAAAATATTTCCATTTAAAAGAAAGGAAAGGCAAAGTGCTAAAAAAAACAAAGAGGAAATATTCTCACATATTACATGTTATCACTGGCAATGTTGATGGCGAGTGACCCACTTCCGCCCTAACTAACATGAGTGATGACGTCACGACAATTGTCGACAAATATAATTGTCGGCAACAAATGTTATTGTCGACATTTGTCGACAATATTGACTAATCGTTGCAGCCCTGGTAGACTCCTTGTGTAGACATTTTAAATTGTATTGCATTCATTGTATCTTCTACATATACATTTTTGTTTTAATCACCGTTTAAACAGGAATATTAATTTCGTAGACAATTACAGCGTGAGGTAGTTCACAATGTATATTAATGGACAGAAAGAGGTACGTGACAAACAATTTTAAACGTAAAATGTATTTAAAAACGGTACCATTGCAAAGACCTAAGAAACAGCTTTCCGATGATTTGTGAACCATTGTGATAGGCCAAAAATTAGGGAAGGTATGTCATTTTGAAGTTTAAAATTCATTGCTTTTTTGTCCTGGATTATCCATTAAGACAATAGAGAAATGTGTGACCTGCATTTTGCAAAGTGAACTTCAAAACAACATAGCTCCCTTATAATTTGTCATAAATGCATGAAATGAAAAGCAAATGTACTAGTTAAGTAACCTAAAGAAAATAATTGAATGGAAAATACAAAACATGTGCTTGTTTAATTTTGTAATTATTTAAATTACATTTACCAGATCAATAGCTCTTAACGTCCATCCATCCATCCATTTTCTACCACTTAATCAATTCAGGGTCGCGGGGGGCGCTGGAGCCTATCTCAGCTACAATCGGGCGGAAGGCGGGGTACACCCTGGACAAGTCGCCACCTCATCACAGGGCTAACGTCCATATTTCCTGGAATTTTCAAATGGGGTTTTCAACAAAGGCAATCTAAAAATAATCTATTTACATAAAATAAACCACCATGAAATGCCATTTAGAGCAAATAACTGCACATTATACCATGAGATTATCTGACCATAGTGTTTTGGCAGCAAGCGTCATGGCTGCCGCCTCGAAAGGACGTTCAAAAACCATGATGGAATTTACAGACTGACTTCATATTTCAGGATTTTAAAGACAGACATACGTACAAACGCTAGTATGTATAAGTAAAGTGATAGTAACTTAGAATTAGACGTGAAATTTTACATGTGGATTTTTTTTCGTCATCTTCATACAGACAGACCCGAAAGTTTTGATGTCGATGCACTTCCGGAAAATGTGAACTACATCATCAACTTATATGCTTGTAAATTGGTCCAAAAATAACCCTACACCTAGAAAACAACACACATCACAAATCACCTCACCAGGAGTTCTCGGCTGGTGACACAGTAATTCCTTTTCGACTTTGTGAGTTCTTGGCTGAAGTATGCCACCACCCTCTCCCCTTTCTGCCACGGCTGTGCAAGTACGCCCCCCACCCCCACTCTGCTGGCATCAGTGTCCAGTAAGAAGGGCAGGGCGAGGTCAGGTGGGGCGAGTACCGGGGCCTCACACAGGGCCTGTTTCAGTCCCCAGAATGCCTCCTGGCACCATTCGGACCACACAAAGTCTTTGCTTTTTTCCAGCAATCGATATAGGGGCGCGGCGATTGTAGCAAAACCCCGCACGTGCCTCCGATAGTAAGAGGCAAGCCCGATGAAGCTCTACAGCTGTCCTTGGTCCCGAGGGGCGGGCTAGTCTCTCACAGCCCGCACCTTCTCGCCCATGGCGCCGATGCCATCTGCCCCCAGCTCATGTCCCAAGAAGGTTACTTCCCGCCGCATGAAACTGCATTGGTCAGGGTACAGTTTAAAGCCGGCTGCTCGAATCCTCTCCAGGATTCTCCTGTAATCCACACAGAATCGCCAATCCCCAGCCTTCTTCTCTGCCAAGTGCGTTCTTCCCACTTCACTCTCATGCATTGCAAAGCTGCCCTGGAAATCTATCAGCAGCTGTTTCAGCTGCTGCTGTTGCTGTTTCTCCAAGTCCCCGTACTCTTCTCTCCACACCCTTCCCCCTATGACGGGGGGTGCCGGCTGCGGGTGGGGGGCCGTGGGTAGGGATGCCCAGGGCTGGCATCCCTGGGTAATACACAGCTCTGTCTCCCCCCTCATTGGCTGAAGGGAGACAGGGTGATGGCAGGGGTAGTAACTAGGTATGGTGTGAGGCAACAAGAATGCAGAGGCATGCGGGGAAACAGATAGAGGCCCGGAAACTAGGGTACCCATGGCAACTGTAGGGCCCCTGGGGAAGTTAAGTGTAGCCCTCCCCATGTCTAGCAGGCACCCAGTGACTTGGAGGAAGTCCAGCCCTAAGATGCAGAAGTCTTGCACGTCTGCCACCCAAACTAGATGGCGAACTCGCTTTCCCCCCACGCACAACCGCAGGAACCCCTTCCCCACCATAGGAGCTAACTGGCCCGTTACTGTGCATAGCTGTACTGCTGTGGGCTCAAGTGGTGTACTGCTGGGCAGAACGTCCGGTCTTACCAGCGTTACCGATGACCCTGTGTCCACCAGGCCCACGGTAGGCACCCCCTGGACAGAGACAGCAATGTGACAGGAGCCCCCTCCTTTGGGACCCCCCCGTGTCCACTGCTGTCATCTACTTCTGGGGGGATGGAGTCCCTCCCCCTTGGCTGTGCCACTGGGCTCCTCCGGGTGCCCGAAAGCGAGAAGAAGGTGTAGAAGGCGAGTCGTCGTCTGCTTCTGGGGGGTATGGAGCCCCTCCCCCCTGGCTGTGCTGACGGGCTACCTCCCCTGCTTGATGAGCCTAGGCTGGCGTTTCCCAGCTCACGATTAGTGGCAGGGCACTCCCTGCGAAAGTGTCCAGGTTGGCCACGTCCCCAGCAGACCTGCATGGGGTTGACTTTGCAGAGACACCGACCTCAGTAGTTTGGCAATTTCTGTCGCCCAAGCCGCAGCCCCGTCGCTAGACGGGTGTGACGATGCCGCCCTCACTGGATAGGGTTTCATTTCCAGTTCCCCGGCTGCAGCTGCACTCCCCAGCATCTCCCTCTCAATGGCAGCTTCCAGTGCCTCCGCAGGGACCTCGGGTGCTGAAGCTGCACTTGCACGCGCAGGTCAGGAGGAGTAATGGCTCCAACAAACAGGTCAGTTGCGAGCTCATTCCGTGCATCAGCAGGCAGATGACCATATGCACGGCGCACCTGGCCCTCAATGTCATTAGCGAGCCCCCGAAGTGGCTCGCCAGGCTTCCTGCACCTCCCTCTCAGTTCAGTTTTTAAAAGCGCTGGCTGAGACCATCTCCCAAACCTCCTCCTGAGCGCCCCCACCAGGGCTGCGTAGCACCGCTGCTGTTCAGGATCCAGCAGCAGGAGGCACGAAAGAGCCTCTCCCTCCAGACACAAAGCCAATTGCAATGCTTTGTCCCTTGCTTCCCACCTTCTAGCGTCCGCCAACAGTTCAAATTGAGCGTGGAACGCCTCCCAATCTGATCCACCGGCAAATTTTGGCGTCTTCACTGAGGCAGCAGACGGTGGGGGGGGGGGACGCGCCGTGCAGGGAAGCTGTGGGCGGCGGCGGCAGCGGCGACATCTTTACGTCCTCACGGGCCTACGCCGCTCGTGTGCGAGCATATATATATACATATATATATATATATATATATATATATATATATATATATATATACATATATATGTATATATATATATACATATATATATATATATATATATACATATATATATATATATATATATATATATATATATATATATACAGTATATGTATATATACATATATATGCAGTGTTGGGTTAGTTACTGAAAACCAGTAACTAGTTACAGTTACTAGTTACTTTATTTCAAAAGTAACTCAGTTACTAACTCAGTTACTTAAACCAAAAAGTAATGCGTTATTGTGAAAAGTAACTATTTAGTTACTTATATATATATATATTTTTTATTTTTTTTTTAAGGCCCCATTTAATGCCCTTTTAGCCTTCATTTTAGTACTGTTATTGCACTGGAGAATAATACAATCTGTTGATCAACTTGACATGCATTTGCATCACTGAACTCTGCTAAGCAATGTGCTCTACATACAACACACAAAGACAAAGATATGTTTTAAAGGGCCAATTTGTTTCAGACCAGAACAAATTGACAAAACTATTTTAAATAGCTGCAACTTAACATACATAAGTAACAAACAGCATAATAACAACATAGCTGTAAAACAAGAAAGGCACACATTACATACATAAAGCCTAACCAGGCGTTTTCTCAAGGAATTCTGAAATAAAATCATGTCTGAAGCCCAGAACACTCTACACATTTCCCCACTTAGTTTAGAGAAAAGGAAATATTAGCCTGGCCCACTAGTATCCCTCTTTAGGTTTGTGAACTTTATAGTCTAAACATTTAGAGTGATGTGATAATCAAACACTCTAAAAGTCTAAAATGAAAGAGTATATAAGAGAATTGACAGAGTGTGTGTACCTTCAGTGTGCAGTGCCTCATTAAAATCCAGCCGCTGTTGGAGGTGGAGGTGAAGTGTGTGTCTCTTTACTAGCTTCGTCGAAGCATGTTGTTTTTGTCGCTGTTTCAGCATATTTGAAACTTACATTCAACTAAAATGTTATTTTCTTTGTGGTCGATAAAAGAAACGTACTGAAAATATCTCCATTTTAAGAAACTCGGCTTCGGGGTTCGCCATGACGTCTTGATAGTAGACACAGACACGCCCCTCCCCCACACACACACTCACACGTACACACAGACAGCGCGCGGCGCGCCTCTTTTTTGTCGCCTCTTCAGCAGCGCTGCAACACTCAGATCTTCTCAGTTTCTAGCTGATACTACATAAAAAATAACGCAAAAATAACGCAGTAACGCATCATGTAGTAACGGTAACGGAGTTACTGAATATAAAAAATAACGCGTTAGATTACTAGTTACCGCCGATAGTAACGGCGTTACAGTAACGCGTTACTTTGTAACGTGTTAGTCCCAACACTGTATATATGTATGCATATATATATATATATATATATATATATATATATATATATATATATATACATATATATATATATATATGTACATATATATATATATATATATATATTTTTTGTATGTATGTATAGATATATATATATATTTATGTATATTTATGTATATCTATGTATATATATATATATATATATATATATATATATACACACAGTATATATATACCTGTATAGCCTATACACATACAATATATACAAGTATATAGCCTATATCTATATATGTGTACATATTGCATTAATAGAATGGATGTATAATTAATAATTAATATAATTGGATATCAAGAGTATGTGAAAGTTTGAAATATCAAGCAGCTAAAATGCACCAAACATGGATAAGTGTGGAGAGTGTTTTGCATATTTCCCATAATGCATTGTAATTTAGAATTTTCTATGGTGCATGGACATTTTTTTTTATAGTATCCACAAAGTTCAATGAGCAAGTTGTGTTACGTGTGACCATGTTTGTTGACATTTTGTGTTGGTTGGATATTTTTTTTCTCACTATGACCAGGAAAGGTTGTCTGCATTGGGTTATGCAATTAAATGCTGCACCTTGTTCCATTCAAAGTATAATTAAAGGTCATTGATTTGACTTACTGCATTGTCCATTTGATGGTAACAATATAGCAGCATCAAAGGCAATATTTTTAAAATAATGCCATCTCCCTGCGGGCAATTTTCCTTTTTTTACTCATGATGTTTCGTGGGCCAAATTGAAGATGTTGGCGGGCTGCATTTGGCCAGCGAGCTGTAGTTTGGACACCCCTGTTGTAGATCATCAATTGTCGATTATTTTACTATTTAAAAAGTCTTTGGTGTTCATTTTTGGGGGAAAGTCCATGCACTCAGGCAGTAAAATCCTTTAGTACCGCAGCCTCCGTGCATTGTTGAGCATTGCATTTGAAAACATTTGGGTTGCTGATGGTTTGCCTCTGAATTTAGGGAAGGACCATTGTTGACATGGGACTTGTGTATTGTGAGACACATGCAATGGGGACCACGTTTGAAACAGGGTGATAAAAGAATCACTTTGATGAGAATGCATTTCAGCAGATCTAGTTCTGAATGTACAGTATGAGCTCCTCCTGCTAGTTGGCTATTTCCGTTTGAAGTCTGGGTTGATGGATCTTTTGTTGTTCATTCCTCCTCCCTCAAGACTTCTATCCCAGCGTGAATCTGTATATGTGACTTCATGTTGACTGCCTGCAGGTGAATGTGCATTTTGCCAGAAGAGAAGCTTCTTCCAATGAGCGACTTCTAGCTTTGTTAACAAGACAGGGAGCCCCCGTCTATATTGACACAATATGAATTTGGTATGTGTGTGCATTCATGTGTGTCCTCTCAGATCTTTGTGTGCCAATCAAGGAACATGTGGATCGATCTGAACTGTGAAACTGACTTTCTTATGTAGTTATTCAGAAAATTAGCATCAGCAAATGCACCCCCGGAAACAATGTCTAAATTAACATATTGAAGGTTTTACAAAGTAGAAAGAGTGAATGTGATCAAAAAGTATAGACCAGGGGTGTCCAAATTACGGCCTGCGAGACGTCATGAGTTAAATAAAGAATCTTACCCACAGGGAGATTGCGGTCATTTTAACAGTCTAAAAATGTTGATGTCACTGTTCTGTCACCAATTAGCAGACATAGGTAGACATCCAGGGCAATTACCTTAAATAATGCTCTGCAAACAGGTGTGCGCAGCATTATTTATATGACCTAATGAAAACAACCTTCCCTAGTCATGGTGCAAAATATTATAATAAAAAAATACAACCAACACAAAATGTCAACAGACATGGTCACACGTAACACAACCTGCTCACAGAACTTTGTGGACATTATGTAAAACATCCACGCACCATGAACAATTCTAAATTACACCCATTTAAATCCTTTACAAAGCATGATGGGAAAAATGCAAAACACGCTCCACACATATCCATGTTTGTCACATTTTAGCTGCTTGATATGTCTGATTGATTACAAAACTTTAATGAGGTTGTCACGGAAGTAAACAAGATAGAAGTCGAATTTTCACATACTCTTGATATCCATTTACAAACCCTGTTTCCATATGAGTTGGGAAATTGTGTTAGATGTAAATATAAACAGAATACAATGATTTGCGAATCATTTTCAACCCATATTCAGTTGAATATGCTACAAAGGCAACATATTTGATGTTCAAACTGATAAACATTTTATAAACAAGTTTATGAGTTTGAACATCAAATATCTTGTCTTTGTAGTGCATTCAATTGAATATGGGTTGAAAAGGATTTGCAAATCATTGTATTCCGTTTATATTTACATCTAACACAATTTCCCAACTCATATAGAAACGGAGTTTGTATATTATTTATATATCCATTATATTAAAATAATATGTACACATACATATGTATAGGCTATATATATATATGTGTGTGTGTGTGTGTGTGTGTGTGTGTGTGTGTGTGTGTGTGTGTGTGTGTGTGTGTGTGTGTGTGTGTGTGTGTGTATATGTATATATATATATATACAAATATGTATACATATAAATATATATATGTATATACTATATATATATATATATATATATATATATATATATATATATATATATATATATATATATATATATATATATATATATATATATACTGTAGTTACTTTTCATGCAGTCAGCTTTCGCCGCTCGATCAAATTTTTAGCCCTTTTTAGCTCAAACCGACCATCAAGTCAAAAAGTTTGGACACCCCTGGTATAGACATATGCGCCTCACAATTAATCTTGTCAGCATTCACATCATATATCAATTTTTAAACACCAGCGAGCACATTCCATTCGCAACCACACATCCCGTGCCATAACACTGCCTCCACCACGTTTGACAGGTGATGTGGTATGCCTTGGATCACCAGCTCTTCCTTTTCTCTCCATACACTTTCAACTCCATTGTGGTGGCGTATAAAAGCTAACTCAAACACTTTATACTTCCAAAGCTAACTGTAGCGGAAGTGATGATTCTTATTCGCATTCCATGGGTTGCATTTATAAACCTGTCATCGTGTTACAGAAAAAATGCAAAATACACTTTGCCCCAAGGAGACAAGGAGACGTACGTAATCCCCTCAGCGATTATGTATTTGGTTTGATTAATTCCTAGTTCCATCATATTTGATCAGATTAGACACATGCATATTTTCTAACAGGTAATCTGACTATAAAAGCAAGCCTTAAATGTAAAGTGTGCTTTGGATGAACAAGACTCAGTCGGCTGGCGTGTCAAGGATAAGCAGAGTGAAAGAAGATGACCAGAAGATATCAACACTGCTAAAACGGTGGTCATGTTTTATATATTACAGCTCCAGTAACAACAGTGTTAATCCAAATGTTGTTTTATTGTATTTGCGCGCAATATTTATGACCAGGGAAATGTGTATCGCTCGACAGAATGCGAGTTTCAATTAAGTGATAAGGAAGACACTGCGAGAGAGATCAAACAGCCTATAGATGACAAAGATAGAGCGGAGTAAGTAAAGGACTTATCGTATTGGCCAAGTAGACCAGTGAAATGAAACATGCAAACAAAAATGGGTGAAAGATCATGAGGACATTTTGTTTCACCCACCCCGGCGGTACCTCCTTCAAGCTCGGGTCCTGGGAACTTGAGAGTTCTGCCCAGAATCTGAACTGTTCTTCTGAACAGAGATGTCACATGTTGTTCCAAGTATCTGCTGGAACCATAGCTTGGGGATTACGGCCCCCAGGATCCTAATCACTACTGGCACCACCTCTTCCATCTTCTCTAGCTCTTCCTTCAACCCTTGGTCTTTCTCCAGGTATCGCTCGGGATTGCTACATCACCACTGATGTCTTTCAATGTTTATCCACCATTATGTCAGGATGGTTTAACATCACCATTTGTATTAGTCTGGATCCAGAAGTCCCACAGAATCTTGGCCTAAGGGTTCTCAACCACATTCTGTGGTATCTGCCATCTTGACTCTGGGACCTCCAGATCATATTTGGTACAGATCTTCCGAAATGCCATGAATGCCTTGGTTCTCTACTGCTCCCCTCACCTCCCAGGGGGTGATCAAGGGTGATGGGTCAAATACAGAGAATAATTTTGCCACACCTAGTGTGTGTGTGTGACAATCATTGGTACTTTAACTTTAACTTAACATGCACCCTGCGGTGATGTGCTGCACCAACTAAGGGGCTTCTATGCACAGCCTGCATCCGAGGTGCTATTTGATGTGGTAGACCCTGGCCTCTACTGATCTTGTGATTAGTGCTTGTATATTTTCCCGATGTCAGCCACTTCTTCAATTGGTGGGTGGTACATGCCATGTAGGGGCATACTTGCCAACCCTCCCGGATTTTCCGGGAGACTCCCGAAATTCAGCGCCTTTCCCGAAAACCTCCCGGGACAAATTTTCTCCCGAAAATCTCCCGAAATTCAGGCGGAGCTGGAGGCCACGCCCCTTCCAGCTCCATGCGGACCTGAGTGACGTGTCAACAGCCTGTTTTCACGTCCGCTTTCCCACGATATAAACAGCGTGCCTGCCCAATCACGTTATAACTGTAGAATGATCGAGGGCGAGTTCTTGGTTTCTTATGTGGGTTTATTGTTAGGCAGTTTCATTAACGTCCTCCCAGCGCGGTAACAACACACAACAACAGCAGTCACGTTTTCGTCTACCTTAAAGCAGTTCGTCTGCCGTAAACAGCAATGTTGTTTTAATATATTGAGTTGGAGGCAATAAACAGACGAGGTGATGAAGTACGTCTCTTTACTGTAGACTTCAGAACAGACTCACACACTTGACGTCAGGTGCGCAACACCACGTAAATCGTTGGCCAACCAAAAAGTAACCCCAGTACGCTATAGCCAAAATTCACCAGGAGATGGCAACAGACAAACATAGATCACTCTATTACATTCCTCCCCTTTTAGAAATGTAGAAGTTACTCAAAATAAATAAACAACCCAACCAAAAATGCAGCAGCTCAATTAAAAAACTGTACTTAAGCCACATTCTTTTTTTTTTTTTAGTACTGAACTCTTAACCCTCATTTGTAAACAATAACATGCTTATTATACAAACAGTATTTGTACACCTTTAACACAGATTTTTATACTGTCTTCAGAGATTCAGTTTTGTTGGTGGTACTCGAAACCTTTCTGGGTACTTGCGGATCACTGGTGGGGTTTTTGTTGTGGGTGATCTGGGTTCTGATGATGGCAACTCAGCAGCCATTTAATCTGGTTCAATGATGAGACTAGTTTGTGTCTGACTCACTGATGGTCCTGATGATGGAACTGAAACAGCACTGTCCAGTTGTACTGATGGCACATTTTCTGCAACTGGTGGAGACAAGATAACTGGCAGTCTCTCCATGTTTTCTTGCCATGGTAACATGTGATCCACATGCACTGTGCGCTGTCTCTGTCCCTCTTGATGGATAGATAGATTGATTGATAGATCACTCTATTACAGTTGTGACACTCTTAAACAGGACAATACTGCCATCTATTGTACATGCATCTGTGACAATAACATCTACGGCTTTTAGAGAGTGCAGTGCACAACTGCGCACACAACAAGGAGACGAAGCAGAAGAACGAGGAAGATCCAGCCATGGCGACGCCGACGACGTGTAAGATGAAGAAATATGCTTGTAAGTTCCAAGCCGCAGCTGCGATTGGACCTGGATAGCCTCCGGGAAGAAGGCTACCAAGTGCTTGGCAGTGAAGATCTTCCTCAGGAAGCAAAGATTGACCGGTTTTGGGCCATGCTAGGGAGAAATGGAAGATTCCAGACTCTAGTGCATTTGATAAAAGCACTTTTGTGCGTGCCACACAGCAATGCATCATCAGAGAGGGTGTTCAGCATGGTTAGAAAAATAGTGACAAGGATGGACAATTCAACCCTTAACTCAACAATGAGTAGATGAGTCGTATGTGTGTGTGTATGTGTAAATAAATGAACACTGAAATTCAAGTATTTCTTTTATATATATATATATATATATATATATATATATATATATATATATATATATATATATATATATATATATATATATATATATATATATATATATATATATATATATATATATATATAAAATAAAACAAATGTGTATATATATATATATATATATATATATATATATATATATATATATATATATATATATATATATATATATATAGCTAGAATTCACTGAACGTCAAGTATTTCTTTATATACATATATATATATATATATCTGTAAATATACTCCGCCCCTTTTAGCCACACCCCCCACCCCCCTCCCCCCACCTCCCGAAATCGGAGGTCTCAAGGTTGGCAAGTATGTGTAGGGGCCTTAATTTCACTGACAGCATATCTGACTCTTCATCCTTATTAGGTTTCTGTTCATTTATATAGCGCTTTTCTTTAGTGACTCAAAGCACTTTACATAGTGAAACCCAATATCTAAGTTACATTTAAACCAGTGTGGGTGGCACTGGGAGCAGGTGGGTAAAGTGTCTTGCCCAAGGACACAACGGCAGTGACTAGAATGGCGGAAGCGGGGATCGAACCTGGAACCCTCAAGTTGCTGGCACGGCCGCTCTACCAACCGAGCATACCGCCCCACACAATAATACAATAATAATACAATTCCAATTCCGAACCAAACCTGGCCCAGCAACATTCAGAATAGCAATCAACAGAGTAATTGAGAGGACACACAAACATGATGCAAAACAATCCAAAGTATTCAAACAAAAATTAATAATATCAACAGCATTATCAATATTAATAAGAATTCCAACATAACAGTGATTAAAAATCCCTCATTGTCATCACAGACATTTTTTTTTAAATACAAAAATAAAATTAATAATTGTGTCACAGTGGCTTACACTTGCATCACATCTCATAAGCTTGTCCGATATTTACCACACGGATAAAAATAAGTCTTATTTTAGGTTCATTTAATAGTTAAAACCCAGTTAAATAATCTTCTTGGTGTACACTTGGAAGCCTGTTGTTGGCATTGTTCTGTGTAATACTGTAAAATGGCTCATTTTGGAGTTATATTTGATATGTGCGGTAGAAAATGGATGGATGGATGGATGTGTATATATATATATATATATATATATATATATATATATATATATATATATATATATTTATATAAATATATACATCATAGGGCTATCAAGATATATTTTTTTTCAAATCAGATTAATTACACTCTTGAACTGTGATTAATCATGAATAATCACAAGTTATTACTCGCTTGCATATTAAAAATTCACTAAAGAAAATACCCCAATATTTAGACACAAATGCAATTTTGTTGTCAGAATGTGATCAAAGCATGTTTTTAAAAATGTTTTACTTAACTGCAAGGCATTAATTTGCTTAAAAATGGGTGACAGTAAGTATACTAAGAATTAAGAGCACATTTTTAGAGTATTTGCAATAATATAGCAAAGTACAGATAGTAAACACACCCATAAACAACTTAACATAATGCAGTATTTACATCTGCATCTACTCTTTCTTAAAAAAAAAAAGGCACATCATAGAATGATGTTTGCATCCTTTAGATCAGGGATGTTAAACTCATTTTAATTAAGGGCCACATCACAATTATGGCTGCCATCAGAGGGCCGCGTGCAACAGCGAATAATGTATGAATTTGCCTCTGGATTTCATTATTAATTATGTTTTTTTAAGTAGACTATCGATTTTACAGTAAAAAATGTATATTTATAAAATGTTACTGTAAAATATTGTTTTTTTTATTTCTTACACACATTTTACAGTAAATATAAAATCAGTACCACTGTTTTGTTTTTTATGGAAAAAACTGGCAGATTAGTTACCAGAATTTTACTATTAAATTTACATTGGTTTTTACAACATTATATTGTTAATGGAAAAACCGTACACGTTCCTGTTTTATTCTGACAATTTAGCTGCCAGTTTTTCTACCGTAAAAACAAATGATTCGTATTGTAATACACCGTTAAAATAGTATTTTTTTTTTCAATTTACAGTAATATGCTGTAAAGAACACCGTAAAATGTATTGTCATTTTTATTAATTTGATGGGTAGTTTGCTGCACAATCATAAGTCAAGCAGATATTTAAGTGTTTATTTTTATTTAGACACAAAATGTTTGGAAAGTATGACAATATGCTGCAATATTTGTTGCAATAATGGATACTATTAAAGTTTAAAAGGCATGCAATTTCAAGCAGTACATATATTTTTTCTGTCAAAATGAAAACAATTTATTACAATTAGTGAGAAAATATTAAGTACTTTATTGACACATATCATTTCCAGGTGTTTGCGGGCCAGATGAAATGATATCGTGGGCCAGATCTGGCCCCCGGGCCTTGAGTTTGACACATGTGCTTTAGATGTATTAAAAATAAGTCTAGTCAATCAAACATCTTGAATAGATTGTATTTTACACCCTCTCAGTTGTTTAAAATGGGTACAGTAGAGAGCAAGTTATGTAACAAGTGTCTGACAACTGAAGGCACTCTCATTCATTTCCTGTGGGAATGTCAGAGAATAAGCGGTAAAAAATGAATGGATGGATGTCAGAGAATTAAGAGTTGTGTCTATTGTGAGATGTGCCTTGGTTGTCCGTTCGAGGCCACCGTAGGTCACGTAACGTGCGTCACCAGACCTGCTAATGTTAGCCAACTTATCTCATGTGTGTTGAAGTGCACTATTGCAGGCGGCTGATGGGAGTCGTGTAAAAAAACAAGCTCATCTTTCTCATGAACATGACATGATGTCACAGTCGAGGACGACACGCCTGCAGTCACCAAAGAATGACAAGGTTTGGGTCCCCAGAACCGTTTCATTACCGTATGGAGGCAGCACTTGTCACACTTTCAAACCTTACAAGACATTTTGTATGCAGTTTGAAAGCCGCAGCCGAAGAAACGAATCACAGACAGACGCAGCAATTTATCGACGACGGCAAAGTTATCGAGTTCATTTTCATTTAATGGTCGATTGATTGACTTACTACTATCAGTGCAGTCCTACAATTGTATAAACGTTTTCAATACCTCTGGACATCGACTTAAATGCTTTTTATTCCCATTTAAAGCCTTAATTTTCGCATAATTCATTGATTGCGTTTTAATGCCCCGCGGAAGCCCTGTATGTGCTTAGCTTTAAGATGCTATTTTAAACTTGTTGTGCGCCAATGATAAGAAAGTATGTCACTGCAATGCCAACAAATTACCTCAGTTTTATCTACAGTTCCATTGGAGTTTGTTCTGAAGTGAAATTGACCGCCTCTCATCACTCATCTTTGCACCGTGTAACAATAGGTGCATACTTTCGGTTTTACATGCGGTCATAACTAATGGTGTGATCTTTTTTTAAATTAATCACATGCGTTAACGCGTTATCATTGACAGCCCTATTATACATATACTGTATGTATATGTATATGTATATATATATATATATACACATATATACATATATATATATATATATATATATATATATATGTGTGTATATATGTATATACATATGTATATGTGTATATATATATATATATATATATATATATATATATATATATGTATTTATATACACACACACTAACCGGGGGATAGGTTGATTGGCAACATTAAATGGTCCATAGTGTGTGAATGTGAGTGTGAATGTTGTCTATCTGTGTTGGCCCTGCGATGAGGTGGCAACTTGTCCAGGGTGTACCCCGCCTTCCGTCCCAATGCAGCTGAGATAGGCCCGTGACCCCGAGAGGGACAAGCGGTAGAAAATGGATGGATGTATATATATATATTTCCAAACAAACAGTGGGTGATCTCAATCAGTAAAAATATATTTGACATTTACAAGCTCACTCGCTTGACTTTTATAAAAAGAAAACTTGAATCTGTAAGATTACATGAATGTTGACATTCATATACAAATGCTCAAAAAGGGACTACTGTATATGAAAGTTCAGACTTCCACATATTCTTTGCTCGATTTGGATACAGATTCATCCCTGAAACATTATCTTTATCAATGGAAATGTTGAGTGTAAGCACAAAGTATAGCTTATTTGATAGTTAAAAAGTATTCCAGGGTTTGTTATCACTTAATCATTTCATAATTCTATATTTAAAATCAATTCAACCAATGGTGGCATCTTGCAAGCATACAGAGTCTCAAACAAGCCCACAATTTAATTTAAGGCCAGCATCATGACGAGAAAAATGCCCCTCGATAATTGCATCAACTTCTTTTTAATAAACCTTGTTAACCAGCAAGCTCATTTCGTTTGCAAATACAGATAACGCTGGCTTAATTTTTTTCTGTTTAATTTATTTACTGTGCATTTTAGAGAATATTCATCATACGAGAGTCCATCCATCCATCCATTTTCTACCGCTTATTCCCTTCGGGGTCGCGGGGGGCGCTGGAGCCTATCTCAGCTACAATCGGGCGGAGTACACCCTGGACAAGTCGCCACCTCATCGCAGGGCCAACATACGAGAGTCGGATAAAAAAAATCAAACCGGTTTAAATCTGTTCTTGCAAATGAATAAATGTATAACAATTATATATACAATTAAATCACGATTAACAAACTTGATCATGGTTTGTAAACCAAACATTTTGTGCAGTGAAGCGGATATCACCATAAGAATACATGTAATCAATAGTAATTTGTAGCCTTGACATAAGTCCTTTTTACTGGACACTTTGAAGACACTATGTGTGTGTGTGTGTATATGTGTGTGTGTGTGTATATATATATATATATATATATATATATATATATACACATTACAGTGTTATATATATATATATATATATATATATATATATATATATATATATATTACAGTGTTAAATATATATATATATATATATATATATATATAATATATTACAGTGTTTTATATAAATATATATATTACAGTGTTTTTTATATATAAATATATATATATATATATATATATATATATATATATATATATATATATATATATCTCAAACCAACATAAAAAGGGGATAATGGCTCAACAATCTCTTTTTTTTTTAATCCAAACAACACAACCGCATTACAGCAAGATTAATTGTCAACACGCACACACACACAAAAAGTCTTGTTGGTGTGCTCCAAAATGTGAACCACCGTATTGCTACAGTAAAAAACAAAAAAGGAATATCATTTTACTTTGTGTCTGTGAATACTTGTGGCATTGTTGAACAGTCACAACAATGTTGTTGAAGTAGTCACTGCTAGCGTTAGCACAAACTAGCCCTGTGAGGCGATCTTTCATTGGCTTGTGTCCCGGTAGTGCCTTCTTGCTGTAACAAGGGTCCTCTGTGGCATCTTTTTCTGTCTCATCACAATTAAAGACTTGCTGCGGAACAAATCCCCCTTCGCTGAGAACATCCTCGAACTGAAGGTGCCACAAACGGGAGGCTAACTAGCTAAAACGATAGGTCAAAGAGTAGGTTAAATTTTCTAGCAAACCGAAGCTAAAGATAGTAGACATAAACTTTATTAATCTTTTTGGAAGGCACTCAAAGATAAATAGAAAAAGAGTAACAAATAAGTTACATAAAACGATACAATAGAATATCTATATATATTTACACAGACAGGTGTTATTGCAGCGGTAGCGGTGTTGTTTAGCGGAAGCGAGACTGTGAGAATTTGGACACATTTAAAGTGTTTCTGGCCACACAAAGTGATATCTAAGATAGGCTTACACAGCTCTGACCTGCGCAAGGTACGACAGTTGTGGAAATAAACACATCAGAAGTGCCGCTTCGAAACAGGAATTGATGTCATCAAAATGGCTTCAAGCGGCATGCAAAATGAATGAATGAATGAAGCGTTGGTACGCCGAGACATGGTTCTCACACAGAGGCATATTTGTCATGATGTAAATGTTCGTAAAGCGAAAAGGTCGCAAATAGAGGCGGTCCTAAATCAAAGTTCCAAGTAAAAGCAACTGATTGAGACTTCAGATGTTGAAATTGATTGTATTATTAATGCTGAAATCTCACACACAACAATGCCATACATATTTTGACATTCAGTGACAGGCCTTTCAGACTTCAAACACAAATTCATTTCAAGGTGCCATGTTTTTATTTGTCTTCTTGACCTGCTACCTGAAGGTAAAAAACATTAGGCGGAAGGGGAAGAAATGCGGGCGTGTAGAGAAAAGATCAAAGTCGATTGAGTCTGATGAAAAGACAGAGCGTAAGATTACAGTAACTGCAGGAGCAAATGAAACAAGACAAGAAGTGAAAGCAGAAAGCGTCAGGCGTTGCCATCTGGAGCGAAGGCTCTCATGTCAGTGTGAGCCAACAAAAGACGACAAGAAGGGTACACACCAGCCCCCGGTCAGACATTATTAAAAGGTCAAGCAAGGGGGGATAGAGGTGCTATTCGGACATAAGGAAAGAAAGGCAGAGGTTGACAGGCGGAGTTTGTAGACAGCCATGAATACGTGGTGACATTGATTGATTGATTGATTGAAACTTTTATTAGTAGGTTGCACAGTACAGTACATATTCCGTACAATTGACCACTAAATGGTAACACCCGAATAAGTTTTTCAACTTGCTTAAGTCGGGGTCTTCGTTAATCAATTCACATGGTAGTAGGGTTGTACGGTATACCGGTACTAGTATAGTATCGTGATACTAATGAATCAAAAATAGTACTATACTCTGATTGAAAAGTACCGATTGCCCTTTTTTTTCTTCTTTTTTTTTTAACGGGCATGATGGCGCGCCGTCGTGACATTGCTGGTTTTACGAGCAGAGGAGCATGTTCGACAGCGCACAATCACAGAGTACTTACAAGCAGCCACGGTGTGTGGACAGAAAAGGGAGAATGAACGCATTTTGGCTTAAAAACTAACGATAAAGGTGAATCTATAACACTGAAATGCTGCTCAGCAAGCTGTGTTTTAAACCATGGCTAGCTGGCTAGCGGCTAACGTCCTTCCGCAGTCGGCATTGTTTTAGCTTCTTCTAAATCGCTAATCCTCGCCTCTTAATGAAAACAAATGCCATGGGTGGATCTACACCTAGGGATGTCCCGATCCAGGTTTTTGCACTTCCGATCCGATACCGATATTGTTTTTGCATTTCCGATCCGATACGATACTGATCGATACCGATACTGACCGATACTGGCCTATCCGAGCATGTATTAAAGTTTAAAGTTATTTAGCCTACTTAGTTGTCAGAATCATATTGAAAAGCCAGCTGAATTAGGGGAGTTTGAATAATACACAATGGTTGGTAACAAGAAACTGACCTGTTTATTCAAGGATAAACACAAAATAGACAAAATTATAATATGCACCTATTTTTCTGTTGTTTGGATACTTTACATTTGTTTTGGGCGATACTACAAATGTGGGTATCGATCCAATACCAAGTATTTGAAATTTTCAATATCATTGAATAGTTACATTTTTGATCACAATTATAATCGGACAAAAACTCAGGATGGCAGTGTAACAATATCTTAAATATTTGAAAATATTAACCATGTACACTTAAAGCAATTATTGGTACATTGTTATTTAAAAATATTATGGTTTTACTTCAAATACATATTTATTGTGTTGTATCAATAAATATGAGAATTCTTGCATTCCCTTCAAGGGTCAGAAACTCAAAACTTTAGGTGCCAATTTTAAGTTTAATTTAATGATACATTTGTGTAAGAACCACAAGTATTAAATGATAATGGTGCAATATTGGGAGATACGGTATCCTGGGTGTTTAAAAACCAACAATGTTCACTAAATTGAACACAAAACTACCTCACAAAACCGTAAAAACATCCGCACCGTGGATTTTGTGAACTTTCCCACCCCCAATATATACAAATAATATATCTGTGTTGGCCCTGCGATGAGGTGGCGACTTGTCCAGGGTGTACCCCGCCTTCCGCCCGAATGCAGCTGAGATAGGCTCCAGCACCCCCCGCGACCCCAAAAAGGACAAGCGGTAGAAAATGAATGAATGAATGAATATACATGACAAACAGAAATGGCATCATTGAACTAGGGCTGGGCGACATGGCCTTTTTTTAATATTGCGATACACAATATATATCTCGATATTTTGCCTTAGCCTTGAATGAACACTTGATGCATATAATCACAGCAGTATGATGATTCTATGTGTTTTGATTGATTGATTGAGACTTTTATTAGTAGGTTGCACAGTGAAGTACATATTCCGTACAATTGACCACTAAATGGTAACACCCCAATAAGTTTTTCAACTTGTTTAAGTCGGGGTCCACTTAAATTGATTCATGATACAGATATATACTATCAGATATATACTATCATCATAATACAGTCATCACACAAGATAATCACATTGAATTATTTACATTATTTATAATCCAGGGTGTGGAGGGGGGCGCCGGATGTAAGTGTCAGAGTTTGATATGAGAATAAATCTAAAGTTAAAATATAGGGTAGAAATGCACCCATTTGCAGGAAATGTAGTCTTGATTTTCAAAATTTTCTTTCAAGGCTTGCATGTCTACATTAAAACATTCTTCTTCATACTGCATTAATATATGCTACTTTTAAACTTTCATGCAGAGAAGGAAATCACAACTAAAAAAATCACTAATTTTTTCATACGGTGTTGATGTGGAAATTTTTGCCTCAGCATTTTGATGGTGTGGGCGTGTGGCACCGGATGGAGATAAGCGTCTCGACAGACGTCACAATATTTGAACAATGATGACGAAAACTGTTTTCTCTGTCGTGTCCGTGCAGGGGCGCCGCTAGGGATTTTGGGCCCCATGAAAATAATCTTTACAGGGCCCCCAACACAGCGGCAACATTTTTTGATGCTATTTTACATACAATTATGCATTTTAATGGTATTTTTGACTATCATTACCATATTTTTGAAAGAAGAACAGCATCACAGTTGACATGTACAGTAGGGGAAGAACTGAGCACTCTGAATACAATGGAATTCATTTTGAGTCATTTATTTGCTGCACCACTGATTCTTAAATTGGAAATAAACTCTTATTGAATAAGAACAGCTTGATAAATTTCCTGCAGGGGTTGATGCTTCCAAAACAAATAAAGGTATTGTTACCAGGACATGGAAAATAAAACATATGTGATTATATGTTAGTTAATAACTTAGTGTCATTATTTTTCTGTATTATAATTTCATCATCATTAGGGGCCTCTCTGGGCCCCCCTCCATCATGGACCCCTAGAATCCGTCTCCTTTACGCCCCCTTTTCGGCGCCCGTGTCCGTGTGTCGAAAATTGTTATGCGCTTATTTTTTTATTAGATTTTGTGCGTGGCATAGATTTGCTATGCGCAGAGGACGTTTAAACAGTGCGCAATTGCACAGGCGAGCACTTTAGAGGGAGCGTTGCTCGCACGGCTGCGCTAGCATCACAGCTAACGTTAGCCATGCTGCTACCTTTCTGCTCGGGGAGGACGTATACGTATGTGACGTATGACGTGACGTGTGTAAGAAGGTGCGCTCGCTGTCTGTGAGAGGGAGACACAGGAAAGAGTGAGAAGAGCCTGTCGTGTAATGCCAGCAGCTAAAAGCAACTGCGTGAGATTCCACAGACCTGTGGATGTGTTGAAGGAGTGCTGGAAAATGCGGAACGGAAATTACGGCGCAGCAGAAAAGTGGAATGTATTATTTAAATAAGTGCGTTGGAAAACACGGACCGGAGTTTTATTTTAAACTGGATCTGGATCGGCATTTTACCAAATCAAATCAAATCAACTTTATTTACCATGCCTTGCCGATACGCAATTTTTGGCAAATATCGGCAGCCGATCCGATCCAAATATCGGATCGGGTCATCCCTATCGACACCTGACATCCACTGTAATGATACCAAGTACAGTCGATTCCAAGTATCTATTCGATACTACTATGATTACATCAATATTTTTCATTGTCACAAAATCTTTTTTCCGTTTTTTAAAATTCATATGTTTATAAACTCAGGAAATACTTCCATGGACACATGAGGACTTAGATTATGACCAATGTATGATCCTGTAACTACTTGGTATCAGATCGATACCTACATCTGTGGTATCATCCAAAACGTATGTAAAGTATCAAACAACAGAAGAATAAGTGATTATTACATTTTAACAGAAGTGAAGCTAAAACATGTTGAAACGGAATATAACCAGATAATCACAGTAAATGAACAAGTAGATTAATAATCAATTGTGTACTGCTTGTCCTTCATAATTTTAACAAAATAATAGAATGAGAAATGACAATATGTTACTGCATATGTCAGCAGAATAATAGGAGTCTTAGATAGTTTACTTACTACTAAAAGACAAGTTGTCTAGTATGTTCACTATTTTATTAAAGGCCAAAATTGTTCTTTGATTGCAATAATCCATCCATCCATCCATCCATCCATCCATCCATCCATTTTCTACCGCTTATTCCCTTCGGGGTCGCGGGGGGCGCTGGAGCCTATCTCAGCTACAATCGGGCGGAAGGCGGGGTACACCCTGGACAAGTCGCCACCTCATTGCAATAACAAACATGTTTTAATGTACCGTAAGATTTTGTGTTAAAATAAAGCCTATAATGCAATTTTTTGTGGTCCCCTTTATTTAGAAAAGTATCGAAAGACATTTTTGTACCGGTACCAAAATATTGGTATCGGAAAAACCCTACTTAGTAGTATACTATACCCTGTACGAATTGGTTAAATGTACTATATTGTTTTATGTTTAAAAAACATTTCGTACAACTCTTGTGATTCTCTTGTGGTACGGTATATAAAGGTTAAATCTAGAAGCTTAGGAATACCAGTGGGGTCCAAAGTGTGGCCTGGGGGCCATTTGTGGCCCGCAGCTAATTTTTTTAACGGCCCGCGGCACATTCTTAAAATACTATTACAAAAATAAATAACACAAAAACTGGACTAAAAGAGTTAACAGGTGAAATGTAATAAGAAAAAGCTGCAATGTTGACTCTAATAACACAGTTTTTTTCTTTAAAGCTGCTATTGTTGAAACAATAATTATGAATCAAAATTAATGTTATGAATTATTGACCTATCGAAGGCTCCAATTACTTCACATAAAAATTTCCACTTTTATACATTTTTTGGGGAAAATATTGCATATTTTGTGTATTTGCTAAAGAAAAAGTTTTCAGTGACAAAACGGCATAAATTAAACAAACAAAAAAATAATACACATGTATAATCGATGGATAAGTCTGAAATTGAACATGATAGTTAAGCATTGAAAGTAAAACAAATAAAAAAATTATGTATGACTTATTTTAAGGGACAAGCAGTAGAAAATGGATGGATGGATGGTTGACTTATTTTTAACACTTTTATGAGTTGGGCACGTTTGAATCCCTGAGATTTTTTTTTTTTTTTAATCGTTATTTTTTTTTAGAAACTAATAATGAATCAAAATCAATGTTGTTATGAATTACTGACATATTTAAGGTTCCAATTAGTTCACATTAAAAATTAAGTTTTTATATATTTTTAAGGAAAAATATTGCATATTTTGTGTTTTTGCTATAAAAACAATAACAATGTTTTCATTGACAAAAATGGCATAAATTAAACAAACAAAAAGTAATAATTTATAATCGATGGATAGGTCTAAAATTGATCTCGATAGTTAAGCATTGAATGTAAAAAAATTAAATAATATATGACTTATTTTTAACACTTATTTAAGTGGGGCATTTTCAGATCCCTGTGAATTTTAGTGGGATTTTTTTTTTAAATGGTTATTGTTTTTCAGAAACTAATAACGAATCAAAATCAATATTGTTATGAATTACTGACATATGTAAGGTTTCAAATACTTCACATCAAACATTTAATTTTTCCATATTTTTTGGGGGGAAATATTGCATATGTTGTGTTTTTGCTATAGAAAAACAAAGTTTTCAATGACGAAACGCAATAAATTAAACAAACTAAAAAATAATAACTGATAATCGATCGATGGATCTGAAATTGATCGAGATAGTTAGGCGTTGAAAGCTAAGAGAATAAAAAAATAATGTATGACTTATTTTTAACACTTTTATAAATGTGGTACTTTTGGATCTGTTTGAATTTTAATGAGATAAAAAAAAAACAGTTTTCTGTTTTTCAGAAAAGTAAATCAAAATGAATCAAAATCATTGTTTCTATGAATTATTGACATATTTAAGCTTCCAATTACTTCGCGCCAAATATTTCACTTTGAAATATTTTTATGGGAAACTATTGCATGTTTTTCTTTTTGCCATAAAACAAAGGGTTTTTATTCAACAAAAATGGTAACTGTAAAACATAATAAAAACAAAAATGGCAGAAAGATATTAAGTTAATTATGAGATTTAAGCGTGGAATAAAAATATATAAGACTTGATTTACACATTTTTATAACGGAGGCCCTTTTGGGTCCCTGGGATCGA
Organism: Nerophis lumbriciformis; assembly: GCF_033978685.3. Lineage (NCBI taxonomy): Eukaryota > Metazoa > Chordata > Actinopteri > Syngnathiformes > Syngnathidae > Nerophis > Nerophis lumbriciformis. The sequence goes on from NC_084570.2 coordinate 25,518,261, forward strand.
ACTTGAGGGGAGTCCTAAAAATAGAAAAAAAATCTCTATATTGTATGGGTTTTGAAAAAAAAAAATACAAAATGGCTGTATGTTTAGATTTTTCAGTGTGTGGCCCTCAGTGGAAAAAGTTTGGACACCCCCGATTGAAACTGTCTGATGATATTAACACAAAATATGAAAAGTCAAGGAAAGTTTTAAACGACGCCGCGTTTGCTAATGGCTAATACTTACGAGCTACATGCAACGTTAGCCTAACCCAACCAGCAAGCCTCAGTCTGCATGTAGCCTAGTACTTTATGAGCTAGCATAGTAACACAACACAGTGTTAATTGATTATTTAAGCGGACAAACCTTTTGTTTTCGGTTTCCTCGCTACAGAGACGCTCCGTGGAGGTTCTGTGTGAGAGCTGTCTCCTCTTGTTCAACGTGAGTCCATGTCTAAATCAGATGCCAACACATTACATTCCCATATGTTTTCCCAATAATGTTGTTATTTTTGTGCGAACAGTGGATTCATTACAGTGCTTAGAAAAATGAATTATATGTGCTTTTAATAGTTTTTTTTGTTTTTAGTCCAAGAAATCTTAAAACGGCGCCACTTTTTCAAGGAACTCACATTGTGGTCAAAGTTGGAACTGCGACTAAACTCTTCAGGCTCTCTGCTGCTATCTCAGTGTTGAAATCGGTAGTGCATTCTTCACTCACATTTAAAGTGAAAATTGCCGCAAAATAACAGGAGTGTAATTAGGGATGATGTTTGATAAGAAATTATCGAGTTCGAGCCTATTATCGAATCCTCTTATCGGACCGATTCCTTATCGATTCTCTTATCGAGTCCAGATAGGTTGTTGTATATGGAAAAAACACAATATTTGGTTTAACAAAAGCTCACTTTTATTATATAAGAAAAAAATAAAATCTAATAAATAAATAAATATTGACTGTTACCCCCCTAAAAAAATAAAAAATAAAAATAAATATTGACTGTTGTTACCCAAAGTATATTAAGTGGGATTTTTCAGAAAAACAAATATATACAGTATCACAAAAACAACCTGTCTCTGTGATCACTATAGGTGTATAAATAATAATATAGTGTTAAATAAAATCAGTCCCTTGGGCACAAAACTTAAAATAATACAGCTCTCCAAAAACTGCACTTCTGCTGCTATTTGACATAACAGTTTGTTATGATGCTTTGACATTTTTGCACTTTATTTCTTTATTGAAAGAAAATTCTATGAAGAGAAAAGTTGTTTTCAAATGTGGTTACAATGCTAAAAAATGAAAAGTTAAAGCTAAAAAAAGAAATACACTTTATTAAGTTAACATTATTTCTTTATAGGGGGAAAGATGTGATGTTATGAGCTAGGCTAGGGAATATAACAACTACACTACTACCCAGCATGCAACAGGAGTGACGAGCATGCGCGGTACCCCTGAAAAGTGTTGTTGCATGTTGCCACCCGGCAGCTAAGAATGAGGTTATGAGCACGCTGTGAAAGTAAACGTCAAGAACTCAGCCAACACGCCTCGTCTGCATTATTTATAATTATACAGACAACACATATACAGTGCGACTTTGGGTATTTAGAAAAGCGCTATATAAATCCCAGGTATTATTATTATTATTATTATTATTATTTTGTTTTGTTTACAAGGAAAGAAAAACAAAAGTTAAGAAAAGGAGATCATGTCATATATGTTGTATATATATGTATGTGCTGCGGTTGCTTTAAGAACATTGCGACAGCTGCCGTAAAGGAGGTGCGTTGCTAGCCTTTTTGCTATGTTTCCGGTTGGTCGTAAAAGTGTTCGTCATGTGTTTGTACCCTGCTCAAATCTCTCAGTAAAGTTATTCATTGGATTATACCTTTTGTTTTGAACTTTATTACACCTTGGAGCGCTTTTTCCGGTCCATTGTTTTTCCTGCTTTCGCTATCTGCGCTAGGGATGTCCCAATCCGATATTTGGATCGGATCGGCCGCCGATATTTGCAAAAAAATGCGTATCGGCAAGGCATGGGAAAATGCCGATCCAGATCCAGTTTAAAAAAAAACTCCGTGTTTTCCAACGCACCGATTTAAATAATACATTCCACTTTTCTGCTGCTCCCTAATTTCCGTTCCGCATTTTCCAGCACACCTTCAACACATCCACAGGTCTGTGGATTCTCACGCAGTTGCTTTTAGCTGCTGGCATTACACGACAGGCTCTTCTCACTTTTTCCTGTGTCTCCCTCTCACAGACAGCAAGCGCACCTTCTTACACACGTCACATACTGTCACGTCATACGTCACATACGTATACGCCCTCCCCGAGCAGAGAGGTAGCAGCATGGCTAACGTTAGCTGTGATGCTAGCGCAGCCGTTCGAACAATGTTCCCTCTAAGGTGCGCGCCTGTGCAATTGCGCACTGCTCAAGCGTCCTCTGCGCACGGCAAATATATGCCACGCACAAAATCAAATAAAAAAATAAGCGCATAACAATTTTCGACACACGGACACGACAGAGAAAACAGTTTTCGTCATCATTGTTCAAATATTGTAACGTCTGTCGAGACGCTTATCTCCATTTGGTGCCACACGTCCACACCATCAAAATGCAGAGGCAAACATTTCCAGATCAACACCGTATGGAAAAAAATAGTGATTTTTTTAGTTGTGATTTCTTTCTCTGCATGAAAGTTTAAAAGTAGCATATATTAATGCAGTATGAAGAAGAATGTTTTAATGTAGACACATAGAATCATCATACTGCTGTGATTATATGCATCAAGTGTTCATTCAAGGCTAAGGCAAAATATTGAGATATATATCGTGTATCGCAATATGGCCTTAAAATATCGCAATATTAAAAAAAGGCCATATCGCCCAGCCCTAGTTCAATGATGCCATTTCTGTTTGTCATGTATAATTTTGTCTATTTTGTGTTTATCCTTGAATAAACAGGTCAGTTTCTTGTTACCAACCATTGTGTATTATTCAAACGCCCCTAATTCAGCTGGCTAGTTGTTATCAAGAGTACTAAAACCCTTATCAACATGATTCTGACAACTAAGTAGGCTAAATAATTTTAAACTTTAATACATGCTCGGATAGGCCAGTATCGGTCAGTATCGGTATCGGATTGGAAGTGCAAAAACAACATCGGTATCGGATCGTAAGTGCAAAAACCTGGATCGGGACATCCCTAATCTGCGCCTAATGACTGAGCTACGTGACGTAATTTCTTGTGATGTCTCACGGGGCATTTCTGGTTGGGACGGAATTCGTTCCGAGGGATTCAAATAAAGAACCAACTCTTTTTCTTTACTATAGTGGTCTCGATAACGGGTACCGGTTCTCAAAAAGGGATTCCAGTCCGAGGACTCGGTTCTTTTCTTATCGAACAACCGGGAAAACCGGTTTCGAGTATCATCTTTAAGTGTAATACTGACCGTGCTGCACCACATTAATTTAGTAGCATTATAGTGCAATTAGTCATTCAAGAAGCTTGCGTCGCATGACCAAATGAAGAGACGAGCTGAAGAGATGTTTGTCTGGTCTTTTACAGTGCTTCTTACATTTAAAACAGTCACGCACAGTGATTTCATATCACAACTTTCTTCGCTCTAATAAGGTGCTCTGTCGGTGTGTCATTAAATCCTGTGAACAATCACAACGCCGGAGGTGTTGTCGAGGGTTAGGAGCGCGGAGAATGGGATGCTGATAATCAAGCTGGTTCTTGAGAGCAAACCCTATAATTTTCCAAGGGCTTACAAGCAATCTGAATGCGCGATGTAAATTGGACATTCATGCACAGATGGATAATAACTATTCAGAGATTTCACCCTTTGGAAGAACAAACTTTTTCTCTTGTTTCGCGTTGCGATGTTCTTATGTTCTGGTGAACCTATTGTTTCTACAGTAGCATGCAGTCCATCCGCAAAGTATTCACAGCGCTTCACTTTTTCCACATTTGGTTGCAGCCTTATTCCAAAATGAAATAAATTATTTTTTTGTCCTTAAAATTCTACACACAACACCCTATAATGACAACGTGGAAATGTTGTTTTTAGAGATAGTTTGTAAATGTATTTAAAATAGGAAACTATGAAATCACATGTAAAGACTCAGCAGGCACAAGACATTGATGCAACGTTGATTATACGTACATGTTGTTTAAAACTGACTTTGAAACAACGTTGCAAACTAGTTGTATTTCTAAATTGAGGCAACATTGGTGTCTAATGTTGGATCCACGTTGGTTGGGAAATGACCATATTTCAATGGTCAAATCAACGTCACAACCTGGCATTGAATAAACGTTGTCAAAAAGCATGTTGTTTCCACATTAAATGTGTGTTGTAGAATATTGGTTAGAAAATGACCAAATTCAATGGTTTAATCAACGCCAGAACCCAACATTTATTAAATGTTGTCAAAAAGCATGTTGTTTCAACGTTGTATTTGCATTGTACAATATGGGTTGGGAAATGACCAAATTTCAATGGTCAAACAAACGTCACAACCTGACATTGAATAAACGTCAAAAAGCATGTTGTTTCAACGTTGTATTTGTGGTGTAGAATATTGGTTAGAAAATTACCAAAATTCAATGGTCTAAATGTTGTCAAAAAGCATGTTGTTTTAACATTGTATTTGTGTAGTAGAATATTGGTTGGGAATTGACCACATTTCAATGGTCAAATCAACGTCACAACCTGACATTGAATAAATGTTATTTCAACGTTGTATTTGTGTTGTAGAATATTAGTTGGAAAATGACCAAATTTCAATGGTCTAATCAACGCCAGAACCCCAACAAAATGTTGTTTCAACGTTGTATTTGTGTTGTAGAATATTGGTTAGAAAATTACCAAAATTCAATGGTCTAAATGTTGTCAAAAAGCATGTTGTTTTAACATTGTATTTGTGTAGTAGAATATTGGTTGGGAATTGACCACATTTCAATGGTCAAATCAACGTCACAACCTGACATTGAATAAATGTTATTTCAACGTTGTATTTGTGTTGTAGAATATTAGTTGGAAAATGACCAAATTTCAATGGTCTAATCAACGCCAGAACCCCAACAAAATGTTGTCAAAAAGCATGTTGTTTCAACGTTGTATTTGTGTTGTAGAATATTGGTTGGGAAATGACCAAATTCCATCCATCCATCCATCCATTTTCTACCGCTTATCCCTTTCGGAGTTGCGGGGGGTCACTGGAGCCTATCTCAGCTGCATTCGGGCGGTAGGCGGGATACACCCTGTACAAGTCGCCACCTCATCGCAAATTTCAATGGTCAAATCAACGTCACAACCTGACATTGGATAAACGTCAAAAAGCATGTTGTTCTAACGTTGTATTTGTGTTCTAGAATATTGGTTGGAAAATTACCAAAATCTAATGGTCTAATCAATCCCAGAACCCAACATTCGTTAATTGTTGTCAAAAAGCATGTTGTTTCAACGCGAGTTATGAGTTGCTCAAGGTCAGGACCTAATTCAACAAGTTCTCAATGTTGTTTTAATGTCTTGTGCCTGCTGGGTAAATATTCACAGCCTTTGCCATGAAGCTCAAAAGTGAGATGAGGTGCATCCTGTTTCAACTGATCATCCTTGAGATGTTCCTAGAGCTTAATTGGAGTCTACCTGTGCTGAATTCAGTTAATTGGACATGATTTGAAAAGACACACACCTGTCTTTATATAAGGTTCCACACTTGACAGTGCATTGCAGAGCACAAACCAAGAACGAAGGTCCCATCATCCGTACATGGAAGAAGTTTGGAACGACCAGGACTCCTCCTAGAGCTGGATGGCCGTCTAAACTGAGCAATCGGGGGAGAAGGGCTTGAGTCAGGGAGGTGACCAAGATCCCCATGGTCACTCTGTCAGCGCTACATCATTCCTCTGTGGAGAGAGGAGAACCTTCCAGAAGGACAATCATCTCTGCAGTATTTCACCAACTAAGGCCTGTATGCTAGAGTGGCCAAGCGGAAGCCATTTCTTAGTAAAAAGTTTACCAAAATGCACCTGAAACACTCTCAGACCATGAAAAACTAAATTCTCTGGTCTGATGAGACAAAGATTGAAGTCTTTAGCATGCATGTTTGGAGGAAACAAGGCACCGCTCATCACCAGGCCAACACCATCCCTACAGTGAAGCATGGTGGTGGCAACATCATGCTATGGGGATGTTTTCCAGCGGCTGGAACTGGGAGACCAGTCAGGATGGAAGGAAAGATGAATGCAGCAATGTACAGAGACACCCTGGATGAACACCCTAAGCACAGAGCCAATCGATCAAAGGAATGGCTTCTGGACAACTCAGTAAATGTCTATGAGTGGCCCAGCTAGAGCCCAGACCTGAATCTGATTGAACATCTCTGGTAAGATCTGAAAATGACTGTGCACCGACGCTTCCCATCCAGCCTGATTGAGCTTGAGAGGTGCTGCAAAGAGGAATAGTTGAAACTGCCCAAAGATAGTATTCAAAAAGACTTCAGTCTGTAATTCCTGCCAAAGGTGCATCGACAAAGTATTGAGCAAAAGCTGTCAATACCTATGTACATGTGTTTTTCACATTGTCATTATAGGGTATTGTGTGTAGAATTTTGAGGGAAAAAAATAACAATGTGGAAAAAAGTGAATACTTTGCAGATGGACCGTAATTGTCACCTAAATTTGTGACTGGGAAAGGGAGGATAACTTTTTTCTCCTTCGCGTGGTTGTTTCATCTCCAATAAAGCTCACCAAATTGTTTTCCATCTTCGATTTATTTCACAGTGTGGTTGTTTGAAGCAGATAAATGCAATTCCCTCGTGGCCTCAAGCAGGGAAAGAGAGACATCCTGCCACCTTTGGCTCCTCGCCCGTCCTCTCCTTCTCCCAAATGACTGAGATACTTTTCCGAAAGGGGGTCGTGTAGTCCTTGTACCATTTGACTCCGGTTGCCATGGGAACGGTTCCTGCACTGGCTTATTTTGATGAGTATTGCCTAGGGCTTTGAATCTCTGGGCACCACACGATTCAACTTGATTCTTGGGGGTAACTATTTGATTCAGAATCGATTATCGATTCAGAATCGATTCTTAATTCAAAATCAATACTTTTATAATTATATTGGGTGCCAGTTCTATGATTAACGCTGATTAATTTATTTAATATTAAAAGAAAACTGGTTTTGTCGAACAAAATGCTACCAAAACATTTAATAAAGTCAAATACAAATAAGGCAACAAGAGAAGTATCCAACACTTTTCTTTTATAAAGTAAATATGTGTCATGCTTGGTCAAAAGATAGGACTTAGAAGCAGAGTAGGGATTACTTTGGCAGGCTTTTATTTTGAAAGTTTCCTTACACCTCCAGAGTCAGGGCAATTCAATATAGTCTATAACTAAACTAGTCGGCGAAAAAGGTTCCACAAAAGGGAACAACCGAAAATCACTCCGAAAGGAGGGAAACACAAAAACAATAACAAGCTATACTTGGCGCCGTGTATTCTATGACATTTATTATAAACAAAAAACGCTCCAACAGGAGAGAGAAACAATGGCAGTGAAACTTCTACACTGTCTCTAATCTAAAAAAAGGTTAACAAAAATGTCACTCAAAAAATTGAGGAAAAGGAAGAACTGTAAGAAAAACTGAACTCACCACTTCGGCTGTAAAACTAAATAACACAAAATCACTCTGCTAAGGAGGAGAAAAAGAAAACTCAAAATATCAACGAAGGAATTCAGGATCAAGGTATTCAAACACGAGACGAGCTAAGGCATGGACAGGAGGCTAGAGAGGCACGAATAAACGAGACAATCTGGCACAGAACAAAGGGAGGCGTGGGCTTATAAGACACATGAGGGTAATGGGGAACAGGTGGAAACAATCAGGGATCAGAGATGACATCAGACTGATGACACAAAAGGAAGGGCAAGTGACCTGAAACGAGAGAAGTTACTTTTCAAACTAAAACATGCAATTCACAAGACAGAAGAAACCAAGACAAGATATGTACAACAGATATAGATCATCTACATCAACAAAATTATTTTTCTGAGTGGCTGGCCAGGACAGATTAAAAAAAAAACTTTTTTTAAATCTATTAAGAATCGTTACAAATAAGAATTGTGATTAATCTGAAAATTGATACAACCCTAGTATTGCCGCTCGCAAATACCTCGAACCATCCTGTCAAGGCTGTATTTTAATGTTTTTAAGAGCAGACTTAAGACCCACCTTTTTGATTTGGCTTTTACCAAATATTTATTAATTTTAGTGAAGTCATTTGTACTTTACTTGTTATCCTATTAGTATGCAAGATTGCATTTAGTTCTATTTATTTATTACATATTTACTGTATATTTATTTTTTTAATCTTCATATGTTTTACATGTATTTTCTTCTTTATTGCTGCTCTTAGTTACTATATTAAAGGTTAAAATATTTTTACTTTCCAGCGTTTCTCAGAGGGAGCCCTCTGCATCAGGGGTAGTATCGGCCATGGCTGTGGGGACGCTTTGTGTCAGCGTTCTACTGACCGTGGTCTGATTATCTCCTGGTGCTGAAGGCTCCTGTGATAGTATTTACTCACCTGGCTCCTCTGTACTCAGACATGCATTCATTTGTTCATAAATGTGTGTGTGTTTGGTATTTGTGTGCGTGTGTGTGTCTGTGCGATGATGTGGGTCATTGGGGGGATTTTTTTCAAGTCTGTAAAGCACTTTGCATTGCATTTTTTAATGTATAAAAAGCGCTTTATGAATAAAGATTGATTTGTGTGACCATGCACATGTTACTTTAAAACCAACCTTTAAAGTTGTACCTAATGATTTATTATAATAGCTAATATGACAGTTAGCATGCCAAAATATGATGGTAGGAACAATGTACTTATTATGCATGATAGCAAAATGTGTTACTAGCATTAGAAATGTTCAATCCCTTCACTAGGTAATGGAAACAAATAAATAGAATAATTTGGTAATGAGCTAACGGTGATTTGTCTCCTTCATTTACAGGAATCTTCTGGACAAAGACACATTCTCGAAGTCAGATCCATGTGAGTTGTGACTATTCCCTTTTTATATTGTTTCAAAAAAGCTTGAATTGATCTCTTTCCTACTTCACTGGTCTGCTTTCACACTGTGATATTTGGGAAATCTTTTTGTTCCTCCCTAAATCCCAAAGCTGTTAGTTCACTGTAGTGGAGATAACCTCCACAACGCGCACGCACGCACGCACGCACGCACACGCACGCACACACGCACACACTCACACACACACTGAATTGATTCATCATTGAGACAGCCTCCTTTTGATTGATTACTATTTCCTCTGTCTGTCTTTCATATTATCCTTCTTTCACAATATTTTCTCCTCCTCTCTGCTTATCTTTTCCTGCCTCACAGTGTGTGTCCTCTACACCCAAGGCGTGGAGACCAAACAGTGGAGAGAGGTAAGTGCATTCCTTCCTTTATCGCTATTTGAAAATAACACGGAACCTCGACGGTTGAACGCAGCAGAGCTCATACATAATGGACCCCGAGTTATTTTTGAGGGTAAAATGTCTTTCCTCTGTCACACACAACTTCGCCGGTCATCGGACTTCACGCATACGTCACAAGATCTTGGTGGGTTTTTTTTCTTTTTCTTGGTCTTTTAGTCGCTTTTTTGTGCCCTCAAGCGACGAGTACAAAGTACACCAAAAATAACGCAAGTACTCATCTTCAAAGAAGTAAAACTACATCACCATCACCATACACATTGGGCCCGATCTCCTAAGATTGCAAGTAACAAAGCGCTAAATGGCTTGTGCAAAGAAAGATAAATTACATGTACAATTTGTGGGCGTGTTGCTGGTGATCTATTAAGACTGTGTGTACAATTGATGACAAGTGGAAAACTCCCCTGGTGCAGACCGGTCTATTTTCCGGGCTATAGAGCGGTATATAAGCCGCACCCACCACATTTTAGAAAAAAAGAAAAAAAGACATACTTCCAGATATTAGCCACACCTGACTATAAGCCGCAGATATACTGTATATGTTGTGAAATTAGATATTTATAAACGTTTATTTAAATACGTGTAACACAGCAGTAAAACGGGTGATAAAACAAAACAGAAGTCATCGTCATGGACCCGCCTGCGTAAGCTAGCTCTCTGATCAGCTAAACAGAGTCAATAACTTCACAGTGACGTTTTGGTGAATTTACAAAACTAAAAAACAATACAAAAAGAATGCCATTGTAAGTCAATAATACTAACACAGACACTTGTAAACGCATTAGCTAATGCTAACAATGCTAATGTTGATTACATTACGATAGCACGTACAAATATGCATTAAAACAGACATCACACATGGCAGGGTTTAGTAAGTATGATTTGATTTAGGTATATTGTAAAACTTACAAATGTTGCTTGGGGTGATGAATGAAGAATCCTTTTTAGCAGAAATGCCCTTACATTTACGTCACGTATCTGCTGCTCAGTCGAGCGAGGTTGAAAAATGGCAAGTAAATGGCAGGTAAAAATGGGACGATAAGTAATCAAAACAAAGGCATGTTGAGTAAGACGATAACACAAGTAACTGACATGTTAGTTAACAAAAAAATATGACACGAAAATGTTGACAAAAATGAAATAATCATATTTAAAATCCTCTACTCGACGGTCGGGACAAGTTTGGAATACATCTAACCACAGCTCTTTAAAGGCGTACATTGAAAGAGGAGTGGATGTTAGTTATGAATAAGAGCCAATCAGATGCTTTTCCTTGCGGGGAAGTTGTGCCATTAGACAAAGTTGCAAGGTTGCACATAATTCGCAGGGATTATTTGAATTTGCATGAATTGGCGTGATAGCGATATTGCAAAATCTTGGAGAGACTGTTTCTATGACAATTAACAGTTTGCTAAAACATTTCCTCAACAGTTCAAGGTTTATGGTGATGACAGTTTGATACTGGAACAGTTTACTTTTCCCATTCACATTATAGCTTATGAAATCTGGTTTCAATTCTTAGGTTAACCAACAAGACACTGCCCCAAATGGAGGCGTTCGAGAACTTTGGGTTTTTGTTCACGAGTGGGGGAAAAAGGAGCTAAGCCGCAAAGTAAAGCTCTCAAATTTACTGGTCGATCTACGTACGTATCTTCATCAATGGTCATGAGCTTTGGGTTATGACAGCAAGGACAAGATCACAGGTACAAGGGGCCGAAATGAGTTTCCTTGGTCGGAAACCCTTCTCTTAGAGATAGGGTGAGAAGCTCTGTCATTCGAGAGAAGCTCAGAATGAAGCCGCTGCTTCTCCACATCAAGAGGAGCCAGATGAGGTGGTTCGGTCAGAATGCCCCCCGGACGCCTCCCTGGGGAGGTCTTTAGGGAACATCCGAAAAGGTAGAAGACCACGGGAAAGACCCAGGACACGTTGGGGGGAGTATGTCTCCCAGCTGGCCTGGGAACGCCTCGGGATCCTTTGGGAAGAGCTAGAAAGTAGCTCGGGAGAGGGAAGTCTGGGCTTCTCTGCTTAGGCTGCGAATGGATGGATGGATGGATGTAATGGTTAACCAAATAACAAATCCTCATTTATCCCTAACCCAAATGTGTTCAACCGTAGAGGTTCCACTGTAATGTTAACATACTACATACTAAATGGAATTAAAGCACTAATTAAGAGTTTCGCTACATCTCAAAATAAAGAGAATGTGCTTAATTAGGGGTTGAGTATAGTTGTTTTTGTTTTTATGTAAAAGTGCCATATAAATAAAGTTTGATTTGATGATTTGAATTGTCAGTCATAAATAAAGTATTACCAGTGTCACCAGTCCAATAACAGCCTTAGCGGTCTGAAAAAAAGATGCATTAACTCTTTTCTAAGTGGTTTTGGCACAGTCATTAACTTTCTCGCTTGTTGTCCTGATTGGACTGCAATGGATGTGACAGACAGAACCGTCAATCACCTTCCAATTTCCCTGCATTGGTTACTTTCATCAGATGCATGAAAAAAGGCAGCAATCAAAAACAGCGTTTAGTGTGATGCAGTGCAGTGCACAGGAGTACTATCACGAAAATACACATAACATGAGATCAACAACCTTTTTGAAAGCAAGTTAGGGTTGGCCAGATACCAATATTTTGGTAATGGTACCGGCGTTTCGGTGTTTATAGCTTCAACTTTATTATTTTTTAAGCCAAAATGCATCCATTCTCCCTTTTTTTTGTATCTCCACACTGTTTCTGCTTGTAAGTGCTTGTTTTACCAACAATGTCACGACGTGACGACAACGTGCAGTCATGTCTGGAAAAAAAAGTACCGGTATTTTTCAGAGGCATTATAGTATAGTTTTTATTTCATTAGTGCAGCGGTACTTCATTGGTACCGGTATACCGTACAACTCTAAACCAAGCACAGTTATTCAGTAAATGCTTGTATTGTGTGGCATCAGTGTATGTAGAAACGTCATACCCAATTTTTTTTAGGCTAAGGTAGATTAAAAAAAAAGTATGAATCTGAATCGTTTCAAAGATATAAGCCAGTGTGGGTTGTGGAATATAATAGTAACATAGGCAAGTACATATTGTATGTATTTATACCATCAGATGACCCTCATACGCCTGCTTGTGTGTTTACTCGGTGAGAGCAGATGGCTGTGTGGGCTGCTTGTCAGATGTTGCAAAACGACTGTTGGAGACTGCACTGCATATGTCTTTGTTCAATGCATACACAGTATATGTTCCATAAGGACATTTCATCCAAATGATAATTACCTATAACGTTCTCATACAAGCAAACACTCGGGGGAGACTCACCGTTGCTTTAAGGTACTCACAGCGCAATTAATAAGGAGCCAAATGATGGATGGATCTTTATTGTCATTGTGTAAGTAGAACAATATTTCATTTTCAGCACAAACCCGTTCAAGATGAGATAAAAATTGTGCAAGATTATTATATAGGATATTATAATTACAGAACAGGAACGCTGATGGGTCGCCAATTACGACGCCCTGTAAAAGGTGGGGAAAAAGGTAGACTCTTTACTATCCTCACTTCACTGCCTCAGCCTTTAAGATAGAAACATTTAAGAACATTATTTACAAGTGGAGATAAACCTTGGCGTCTGCAATGTTGCTGTTATCAGCAAGCGACCAAATAAAGAAAGATAGTTAGAAGATAATTGTTGATGGGAGTGGAGAATAGTCTATTACTATCATTGTTGTTGTCTATTTTTGTTGAACTGCGATCGCCATGTGGAGAGCAGCCAAGAAAATATCGGTTTCTCAGCGGTACTCAGTTGCAATACACTTTTCCACCACTTTTGGCAGTTATGACAATATCAAAGAAACAGACACAGTCTGGAGGTAAAATAATAGAGAAGCTTCTCAAGCACAAAATATTTGACAAAAATGGTGACTTCTTGCGGTCTAAAAAAGTAAATTAAAAGATTTAAGTCTTTACTTCCAATGTTGAAAAAGGCTCTGGGCACGAAGCCGTCTACAATATGTTGCTCTCCCTCGGGGTAAAGAGAGGGGCATATCTCACGGAGGCCGCTCAACATTGCGATAGTCGAGGTCTCGTATTTTAACACAAATGTAGATCGCTACTGTCACCCCAGCTTTACATGTCTGCTTTTAGCTGTTTTACATGAATAAATAAAGCTTTACTTACATTTTTAAGTCGCTCTTTCCAATCTGCATAGTCCAGCAATGTTGAAAATAATTTTCAAAGCTGAGTGCGCAAAGCATCTTGGTACATGAAAGGGTGCAAAGTGTACACGGCATACACACCTGTTGCTCATGGGAGAAAAGGACACATTTGTCGGCCGGATTCGAAGGACACTCAGAACTTTTTGATTTGGGACAGCCTTTGTGTGCCGCGATGACGTCAGCACCCCACAAATAAAAACAGAAGAAGTCTGGAGCTAAAGTCATAGAGAAGCTTCCCAAGCGCAAAAATTATGACTAAAGTGGTGAAGCTGTGTTTTCATTTGCATTTCAATTTTACTGACAATGTATTTAAGAAACATTTATTATCATGTATTAATAATTTTGTTAGAATTTTTTTATTTTAGCACTGCGTAATTGATGCACATTTATTTTTCATCAGCTTTTATGAGTCTATTCTTTTGTAGTATCTCTGATGAGTGTTTATTGTTGTAATTAGCCTGACCTTAGCCTTGATAACGATATTTGTGATTAACACATGTTTTCATATCATTTGATAAGGTAAACTGTAAGTAGGTGAAATATAAATATTAAATACGATTAAAATCAATAGTAAGATTTGGGCCCTGAGGTCAAAAAGACTAAAAACCCCTGGTCTATCATATCCCTTCTTTGCCGTCATCAATGATGTGAGGTTTCTCGTTAACCTAACAAAAAACCATAACAAAAAATGTGACGTGTATAATGTTTAATGTTTAAGAAAAACGTTTTTATGTTTCTACTGTAATTGCTAATAACAGAAAAGGACATGTTCTGCTTTTGCTAAGTGCCTCTACAGTTCCTTATTTACCTTTAAACTGTTTTTTCTATTGACCTAGGTAAATAGTATCAATCAACAATGAACAGGTGAAAACGGCCATAGAACACACAAGTTGAGAAGAAGGTCCACTCAATCAATGCAGTCTATTTGAAACACGTTTAGTATTGACCCACACAATCTCCGTGGCTGGAAATGCACTTTCATGTGAAGGAAAACCCAACGAGATACTGCGGAAGTACACATGCTTTCAGAACTACAATATACATTAACCAAACAAAAATCTTCCAACACAAGTGTATAATGTTTTTTAGACACATGCAACATGCATTCTACACGGTTTGTCTGCAAGCATCCTGAAAATGCTGTTTGCAAATAAAACATAAGTGTCATACTTGGGTAGACTACATTCCAGAAAAATTGTAATACTCTCGACCGGGGTTCGGTACCCCACGGCTCTAGTTTAGCTTCTTGGAGCTTTTTAAAAAAATGTATGAAAATGGAAAAAAGATGGGAAAAATATATTTTTTGTTTTAATATGGTTCATGTAGGAGGACAAACATGACACAAACATTCTTACCTGTTAGAAAGCCCACTGTTGAATATGTTTGTGTTCATGCTTCATTGATGAGAGTATTTGGCGAGCGCCGTTTTGTCCTAATAATTTTGGCGGTCCTTGACATGTACAACTTTCTCCGACGCTGCCACAGAAAGACGTGTTTTATGCCACTCCTTCTTTGTCTCATTTTGTCCACCAAACATTTTATGCTGTGTGTGAATGCACAAAGGTGAGCTTTGTTGATGTTATTGACTTGTGTGGAGTGCTAATCAGGCATATTTGGTCAGTGCATTACTGCAAGCTAATCAATGCTAGCATGCTATTTAGGCTAGCTGTATGTACATATTGCATTATTATGCCACGTTTGTAGGTTTTATTTGAGCTCATTTAATTTCCTTTACTTATGTCCTCTGTGTTACATACAATATTACATACTTTATCTGTATGTAATATTGGCTGCATTTCTGATAGTTGTTTGTGTGCCATGTTGTTCCAGACTACAGAAAACATTACTTAGCTTGCAAAGATTGTAATAAATCCATTAGAAGAAGACACCCTGCCGTTTCCTTTAACATGGACACACACATCGATACTTTTGCCATTCTAAACCAGTCATTTCCAGGAGGTATCTCACCCTCTGAAAAGCCTCAGTTTTCCTAATGTTTTCCAGTGTTGTAAAAATGTGTAGAATAAACATTCAAATTTTAACATTTCTGTCAACGAAGATTTGCGTCAGCCTGCGACACATAGTCATTTTGACAGTAGGCTAATGTAGCTGGTTTTTTAAATTATTTTATTGTGTTGTTTTCTATCTTAATCATTAATATTTCTACTATTTTTCTCTCAATATTATGTTTTTAATTACTTTGTGTTGTTTTCTATCTATTTTTCTGTCAATGTAACTTATTAATATAATATTTATATTAAGCACCCACCGCGACCCTGAAAGGGACAAGCGGTCGAAAATGGAAGCTGCATTCATACATATATATATATATATATATATATATATATATTCCTATGTATGTATGTGTATATATATATATATATATATATATATATATATATATATATATACAAACCCCGTTTCCATATGAGTTGGGAAATTGTGTTAGATGTAAATATAAACGGAATACAATGATTTGCAAATCCTTTTCAACCCATATTCAATTGAATGCACTACAAAGACAAGATATTTGATGTTCAAACTCCATCCATCCATCCATTTTCATAATGCGCCACACATTTTCAATGGGAGACAGGTCTGCACTACAGGCAGGCCAGTCGAGTACCCGCACTCTTTTACTATAAAGCCACGTTGATGTAACACGTGGCTTGGCATTGTCTTGCTGAAATAAGCAGGGGCGTCTATGGTAACGTTGCTTGGATGGCAACATATGTTGCTCCAAAACCTGTATGTACCTTTCAGCATTAATGGCGCCTTCACAAATGTGTAAGTTACCCATGTCTTGGGCACTAATACACCCCCATACCATCACAGATGCTGGCTTTTCAACTTTGCGCCTATAACAATCCGGATGGTTCTTTTCCTCTTTGGTCCGGAGGACACAACGTCCACAGTTTTAAAAAGCATTTGAAATGTGGACTCGTCAGACCACAGAACACTTTTCCACTTTGTATCAGTCCATCTTAGATGAGCTCAGGCCCAGCGAAGCCGACGCCGTTTCTGGGTGTTGTTGATTAACGGGTTTCTGAAGTGTTCCTGAGCCGATGTGGTGATTTCCTTTACACACTGATGTCGCTTGTTGATGCAGTACAGCCTGAGGGATCGAAGGTCACGGGCTTAGCTGCTTACGTGCAGTGATTTCTCCAGATTCTTTGAACCCTTTGATGATATTACGGACAGTAAATGGTGAAATCCCTAAATTATTTGCAATAGTTGGTTGAGAAAGGTTTTTCTTAAACTGTTCAACAATTTGCTCACACATTTGTTGACAAAGTGGTGACCCTGGCCCCATCCTTGTTTGTGAATGACTGAGCATTTCATGGAATCTACTTTTATACCCAATCATGGCACCCACCTGTTCCCAATTTGCCTGTTCACCTGTGGGATGTTCCAAATAAGTGTTTGATGAGCATTCCTCAACTTTATCAGTATTTATTGTCACCTTTCCCAACTTTTTTGTCACATGTTGCTGACATCAAATTCTAAAGTTAATGATTATTTGCAAAAAAAAAATGTTTATCAGTTTGAACATCAAATATGTTGTCTTTGTAGCATATTCAACTGAATGTGGGTTGAAAATGATTTGCAAATCATTGTATTCCGTTTATATTTACATCTAACACAATTTCCCAACTCATATGGAAACGGGGTTTGTATATGTATATGTATATATTTATATATATATATATATATATATATATATATATGTCTTAATAAGGTTATCCAAAAAATAGTGCTCGATACCGTAGTAGAGCGCAATATATGTATGTGTGGGAAAAAAAATCACAAGACTACTTCATCTCTACAGGCCTGTTTCATGAGGGGGTTCCCTCAATCATCAGGAGATTTTTTTTTTTTTTTTTTTTTTTGATGATTGAGGGAACCCCCTCATGAAACAGGCCTGTAGAGATGAAGTAGTCTTGTGATTTTTTTCCCACACATACATATATATATATATATATATATATATGTATATATATAATTGTGCTCATACATTTACATACCCTGGGAGAATTTATGATTTCTTGGCCATTCTTCAGAGAATATGAATGATAACACAAAAACCTTTCTTCCACTCATACTTAATGGTTGTGTGAAGCTATTTATTGGCAAACAACTGTGTTTACTTTTTTTAAATCATAATGGCAAAAGAAAGTACTCAAATGACCCTGATCAAAAGTTTACCTCAGTGACTTTGATCTGATAACATGCACAAAAGTTGACACAAACAGGTTTGAATGGCTAATCAAGATTCCAATCCTCACCTGTGACATGTTTGTTTGTAATTAATGTGTGTGTATAAAAGGTCAGTGAGTTTCTGGGCTTCTGACAGACCATTGCATCTTTCATCCAGTGCTGCATAGGTGTTTCTGGATTCTGAGTCATGGGGAAGGCAAAATAATTGTCAAAGGATCTGCGAGAAAAGGTAATTGAACTGCATAAAACAGGAAAGGGTTAATAAAAAGATATCCAAGGAATTGAGAATGCCAATCAGCAGTGTTCAAACGCTGATTAAGAAGTGGAAAATGAGGGATTCAGGTAGACCAGCAAAGATTTCAGCCACAACTGCCAGGAAAATTGTTCGAGATGCAAATAAAAATCCACAAATAACTTCAGCTAAAATACAGGACTCTCTGAAAAATTGTGGTGTGGCTGTTTCAAGATGCACAATAAGGAAGCACTTGACGAAAAATGGGCTGCATGGTTGAGTCGCCAGAAGAAAGCCATCACTCCAAAGTACTTTGTTCCAGAAGTTTTGAAGCTTGTCTCTGTGCTGTTTGGTGTAATGTAAGCGGGATCATTTGTGACATTTGCGCAGAAATGGCTTTATTCTGGCGACTCAACCTGCAGCCCATTTTTCTTCAAGTGCTTCCTTATTGTGCATATTGAAACAGCCACACCACAATTTTTCAGAGAGTATATATATATATATATATATATATATATATATATATATATATATGAAGGGCACCAAGGCAAACATTATTTTCTTCCGATGCAGGCGCTCCAAGGCATGCATGCATATATATATATATATATATATATATATATATATATATATATATATATATATATATATATATGCATGCTCCAAGGCATGCATGCATGCATATATATATATATATATATATATATATATATATATATACTCTCTGAAAAATTGTGGTGTGGCTGTTTCAAGAGAGTATATATATATATATATATATATATATATATATATATATATATATATATATATATATATATATATATATATATATATATATATATATATGCATATATATGAAGGGCATATATTTAACATAACTATCTGAGTACAAAAGAGGCTTAAATCTTCCTGCAAAAAGCAGATAAGAGCAAAAAATCAAATTATGCAAAGGAATAGATCCCTATACTTTATCAAAAATAGATTTGTGGAGTGATATCAAGGATTATACGTTGGTCACGTTCCCAGACATATTGAACCATCTGGTGCTCCAGACATCATTCTACATGACAAAACAGATGAAAACTTGGAAAAGCATGGATGTCTACAACTTCTTTGTGTGTGTCTGGGTCAAGGAAATTGGTATCAAGACTCTCCCAGATAAATATGCCTAGTTTTTGCTCGGGTAATATTGTATCTCATGATTTTACTTCACGTCTACTGCCATGTTTGTTGTTGTTGTTGCACGCCCCGTATACGAGTAGCATGTTTTCCCCGTCTTTATCAAAATATAACTATAGATGTCAACATTGTGTATGTGCTGAAAGATTCATTTATGATTGTTTATCAAAATATAACTATAGATGTCAACATTGCTGAAAGATTCATTAATCATTATTTATCAAAATATAGCTATAGATGTCAACATTGTGTATGTGCTGAAAGATTCATTCATGATTGTTTATCAAAATATAACTATAGATAGATGTCAACATTGTATATGTGCTGAAAGATTCATTTGTGATTGTTTATCAAAATATAACTATAGATGTCAACATTGTGTATGAGCTGAAAGATTCTTTTACGATTGTTTATCAAAATACAACTATAGATGTCAACATTGTGTATGTTCTGAAAGATTCATTTATGATTGTTGTCTTTGGTAAAAACGTAACTCTTTTAGGTTTTGGTAACATTTGATTTCTTTTAATTTGGATCACCGAGTTGCTGCTTTTAGAAACACTCGTAGCCATCATGTGTTTAAGAAATACAAATAATATCAAGATAATACTACAATGGGAAATAATAAACATTAAAGGTATATCAAACAAACCCTTTAATGGAGTGATCACTGCGAACTTGTGCATTCTTCGACTCTGCTCCCTTAGACTGGAGTGTGAGCTGCTTTTCTGGTCGTCATTTCGTAAAATCTCACACTCTTTTGCCCTTTTTGATGACCTCTCGAGGAACTATGAAGAAACGTTTATCCTTTTTGCAATTTGAACGGTTAGTACAGCTGAAAACAACGCAAGCATAGGGCATTTTTTTCTTCGAGAAAGGCTAAATGGCGCCGAGTACCCATTGAGAACAGAGATAGCTTGACCACCACACATATTTAATGGGACGTGACATGACGTGTGCCAACAAATTCAGTACAAAGTGGCCAGCATTTTATTTTAACTCATCAAATAACCTGTCATCATAAATCTGTCAGTTTCTGTTCACTTCATAGCGTAAGGCGCTGTCGAGAGAGCATCGTTATCCTTTCCACCCATATAGAATCCACGTTTTCCCCTTCCAGCACGTGTCAGATCCTTTAGTGCACTGCGTCGGCTGCGTCAAACACGGGTCAAAAAAAACTTTGCAGATTTGCGGTCATGTCAGTTGAAAAGGATCTTGCCCAAGAATGGCCAAACACTCTTAGATCTTTCTCCAGCTCAATGCCAAAGTAGACACAATTGTTGCATAGGGAATCCTATCCTTTCCACCCATATATAATCCACGTTTTCCCCTTCCAGCACGTGTCAGGTCCTTTAGTGCACTGCGTCGGCTGCGTCAAACACGGGTCAAAAAAAACTTTGCAGATTTGCGGTCATGTCAGTTGAAAAGGATCTCGCCCAAGAATGGCCAAACACTCTTAGATCTTTCTCCAGATCTATGCCAAAGTAGACACAATTGTTGCATAGGGAAAAGACAACAGCCTTGTGTGCGTGTGTGTGTGCACACCGTCAGTGGTGTCGGCCAGGGACCTGATGCCAGATTCTCATTAGGCAGCCCCAGCAGCCCAGCGGTATCTAATGAACCCTGGAACTTGGCATTGTCTCTGCCACTCAGCAGGGAAATCACATTATGGAGCTCATCTCTGCCATCACCTGCTTCATCACGAGCATGTGCTCTGTGTCTCATCAACACCTTTTGGCCTTTTCCAGATGTCTAACTAAAGCTCAGAGATTGTTCACCGTCCATTCTTAACTCAATGAGGCCATGACGCACAAAAACATCATTTTATTTTCAAGTAGGTATTTAACAATATGTACATCTCTTAATTGGTTCTCTTGAACAGGGGTTAATCACCTTTTTGACTTTGGGGCCCAACTTTTCCTCTCTAGAGGGCTCACTCAAATATTAACACTGAAGTCATCTTACTCTTGATTTTAATCGTATTCAATATTTATATCTAACCTTTTTACAGTTTAACATGATAAACCTTGTCGAATGATATGAAAGAATGTGTTGATCACAAAGATTATTGTCAAGGCTTAGGTCAGGCTGTTTATAAAAATAAATAATTAAATATATAGAACAGGGGTTAATCACCTTTTTGACGCCGGGGCCCAACTTTTCCACTCTAGAGGGGCCCGGGGCCCACTCAAATATTAACACTGAATTAGTAGTCTTACTCTTGATTTTAATCATATTCAATATTTATATTTAACCTACTTAATAATAATAATAACTGGGATTTATATAGCGCTTTTCTAAGTACCCAAAGTCGCTTTACATGTAGAACCCATCATTCACACCTGGTGGTGGTAAGCTACTTTCATAGCCACAGCTGCCCTGGGGTAGACTGACGGAAGCGTGGCTGCAATTTGCGCCAACGGCCCCTCCGACCACCACCTATCATTCATCATTCAATTCACCGGTGTGAGTGGCACCGGGGGCAAAGGGTGAAGTGTCCCGCCAAAGGACACAACGGCAGCGATTTTTGGATAGTAAGAGGCGGGGAGCGAACCTGCAAGCCCAGGTTTCTGGCACGGTTGCTCTACCCACTACGCCATGCCGCCCCCTTACAGTTTAACCTGACAAACCATGTCTAATGATATGAAAGCATGTGTTGATCACAAAGATTATTATCAAGACTTAGGTCAGGCTGATTACAAAAATACATACTAATCAAATATACTGCAAAAGAAAGGACTCATAAATACTGATGAAAAACAACTTTACCTACACTTACACAGCGGTAAAATGTGTGTGTGTGTGTGTGTGTGTGTGTGTGTATATATATATATATATATATATATATATATATATATATATATACTGTATACACACACACATATGTGTGTTTCTTTAAATAAACAGACAATGAAAATGAAAACACAGATTCACCACTTTTAGTCATAATTTTTGCGCTTAAGAAACGTATCTATGTCTTCAGTTTCGGCTTCTGCTTTTTTGATATTGCCATTACTGCCACAAGTGGTGGAAACGTGTATTACAACTGAGTACTGCTGCGGACTATATGGACCATAGCTGAGAAAAATTGATTTTAGGCTCTAGAAAATGCTTATGTTTCTACAGTATGTTGTCATTCCTTTGTTTGTGTGTGACTTTTGGCTGCACTTTACTGAAGAAATGACCGTTTTGATATTGACTGAAGCCTTTAAGTTTGTGAGAAAACAAGGAAATAATTGTTTGGTTGACCATATTTTGATCACCTTGCCTGGCATTAATATACTTCAATGACGAGTGTTAGTAATAACAGCGTTAGTAACACCATTACTTTTACTAGTAATGAGTAACCTAATCAATTAGTTTGAGGCCAATGCCGTTAGCGGTAGATTGATGTTACGCAGAACGCTACTTTTGATGTGATTTGATGTCAACAACAAGAAAGCGTCAAAAATGCAGCAAGGTCAGTGCAGAAAATATATTTTTACTAGTGAAAGCAGCAAGCAAGACCGCACTAAAATAAACTTGATATTAAAATAGGAATCACACTGACACAGCAGAAAACAACATACGAACACGCACACAATGGGAATAATCATGAACAACAAATCAATGATTGAAGTGACAAACCTGCCATCCAAACAATACCTCGTTTGTTGACAAGAAGATATAACAGCCATCGGAGCACATTCAATCTCTTTATAAACCAGAGGTAACACAATCTGATGAAAAGATTCAATAGAACCGGCGTCAGAGCCGACAAACTGCCCCTGCTAATAGCCAAAGCTAACAAACACAGCTCCATTGGAAACCCTCGATGATGTCACTATGCAACAGGCCCTGCCTTTTACAAGCACACACACACATCCCTCAACTGCATTTGCATATTAATTACTTTCCCTAGTAATTAATTACATTAATTAAGGAGTAATTCCGTTAGCAATTAAATTACTTTTTTGGTAAAGTAACAAGTAACTATAATTAATACATTTTTAAAAGTAATTTTCAGACACTCAAAGTTTACCCAAAAAAACCCTCATAACTTAACACACTTAAAGTATCCATATGGATAGATGGAATACATTTATTACAACACACTCTCTATAACCAAAGACCAGTGTTGGGACTAACGCGTTACAAAGTAACGTTACTGTAACGCCGTTAGTTTCGGCGGTAACTAGTAATCTAACGCGTTATTTTTTATTTTCAGTAACTCAGTTACCGTTACTACATGATGCGTTACTGCGTTATTTTACGTTACTTTTTATGTAGTATAAAGTGTGTTTTATCGGAGCGCTGCTCTGTCATCGTTCTGATTCTTCTTGTGTCACAAGCCGGAGAAGAGAGAGAGACATGCGCTCTGTGTGGGTGTGTCTGAGTGTGAGTGTGGGGAGCGAGGGGGAGGGGGGGGGGGGGGGGGGCGTGTCTGATCATGGCGGAGCCAGAAGTCGAGTTTGTTAACATGGAGATATTTTCACTACTTTTCTTTTGTCGAGCACAAAGAAAAGAACATTTTAGTTAAATGTAAATTGTGCTTTGGATCAAAGATCCCATCTACTGCCCAAAACAGCAATTCAAATCTGCTGAAACAAGCTACATAGCAACATGCTTCGACGAAGCTAGTAAAGAGAGACAGAGACTCCAATGACACTTTACCTCCACCACCACTTAAGGATTAACTCTGCCTCTGCTCATTCACCGCTGAAGGTACACACACTCTGTCAATCAATGTTCCCTCTAATTGTTCATGTGTGTGAGCAAACGCAAAAACTCCCTGAGCATTGAGTGGAGTCCATGTGAGCAACATCACACGTGCACACTGTGGCTACACCAGCAGCACACCTGTCCCAAACATGACTAAATAACAAGTTCAATCTCCATCCATCCATCCATTTTCTACCGCTTGTCCCTTTCGGGGTCGCTGGAGCCTATCTCAGCTGCATTCGGGCGGAAGGCAGGGTACACCCTGGACAAGTCCCCACCTCATCACAGGGCCAACACAGATAGACAGACAACATTCTCTTATTATTATAATCAAATGACAGCAGTCATTTCCATTTCTAATATAAGTGTTTAGGCCCACTTACAATGACAATAACAACAAATATTGTTTTTCATGAACTGTGTACTTGTATTGTTTGTCTGGGTGGAGGTCCTGCTTTGGAAATAGTTTGTACCCCTTTCATTTAGTTCCCATTAAAACATTCACATGTTGCACAATGAGATGTAAGCAGGGGATCATGTGTACATTCCTGCAACTTCCTGTTTGTACAAAATATATTTTTATTAGTATGTATTTAATATATTAACAGCATTTAATGATTAATATTTATAAATTAAGATTCATAATAAATGACACTAGAATAGGCACACATTTGATTGGTAAATCATAGTGTAACGACCTGGAATTACACTTTATGTGTGGTGTTGGAGTTGTCCGACTTTTTGTGTGGCTGTAAACGCATCACTGGCTAAGTGCCATATGTGCATGTGTTGGCGCAAGTGAGAAAGAGCGAGTGGCTGCTGCTGATATAACAGTGATGTGTTTATGGCCGACAGTAAAGAGTTTTGCTCAGTAAAGTGATGGATGGAATTCATGTCCTCAAAGCATACAGACGTATTATTATATTTGAACAATGATGACGAAAATGGTTTTCTCTGTCGTGTCCGTGTCGTGTCGAAAATTGTTATGCGCTTATTTTTTTATTTGATTTTGTGCGTGGCATAGATTTGTCGTGCGCAGAGGACGCTTGAGCAGTGCGCAATTGCACAGGCGCGCTCCTTAGAGGGAACGTTGCTGTCAATTCTCTTATATACTCTTTCATTTTAGACTTCTAGAGTGTTTGATTATCACATCACTCTAAATGTATAGACTATAAAGTTCACAAACATAAAGAGGGATGCTAGTGGGCCAGGCCAATCTTTCCTTATCTCTAAACTAAAACTGGGGAAATGTGTCGAGTGTTCTGGGCTTCAGACATGATTTTGTGTCAGAATTTCTTGAGGGAAAAAATGCCTGGTTAGGCTTTGTGTATGTAGTGTGTGCCTTTCTTTCTTTACAGCTATGCTGTTATTATGCTGTTTGTTACTTATGTATGTTATGTTGCAGCTATTTAAAATAGTTTTGTCAATTTGTTCTGGCCAGAAACAAATTGGCCTTTGTAACATATCTTTGTCTTTGTGTGTTGTATGTAGACCACATGGCTTAGCAGAGTTCAGTGATACAAATGTATGTCAAGTTGATCAACACATTGTATTATTCTCCAGTGCAATAACAGTACTGAAATAAAGGCTAAAAGGGCATTAATTGGAGCTTTAAAAAAAAAAGAAGAAAAAAAGAAATAACTAAATAGTTACTTTTCACAGTAACGCATTACTTTTTGGTGTAAGTAACTAAGTTAGTAACTGAGTTACTTTTGAAATGAAGTAACTAGTAACTATAACTAGTTACTGTTTTTCAGTAACCAACCCAACACTGCCAAAGACACAAATTCAGATTCAGAGTTTTCTCAACATGTTTTGTTATGCCTGAAATAATATCTCTTTGACCAATATTGGTGGTACAAACATATTTCATCTCTCTGTGATGAAATAATAATAATGATAATAATAATAATAGCAAATATAATAATGTTATGTATGTATTATTATAGTGGTAATTATATTAATGATTGTAGGTATTATATAAAATATAATGTCTTCTGTATTTGGAATTTTTTTTATAAAAAACCCTGAAAGACAATGTGTTTTCTTTTTTTAAGCCTTATAGTGGACAAATAAACAACAACAAAAAATAATGAACAATGACTAAGATTAGTTCTATTTGCAAATTTAACTTTTCAATGTAATTATGTATCTGATAAAGACATTACTTCAACAAACAAAAATTATTCATATGGTTCGTTTTCTTCTTCATGCTTGTTGAAAAACACTAAATCAGGACATTTTCAGCACTATTAAAAAAACACACACACACACACACACACACACACACACACACACACACACACACACACACACACACACACACACACACACACACACACACACACACACACACACACACACACACACACACACACACACACACACACACACACACACACAAAAGAAATAGACGGCCAAAACAGGATGTGAGCAGAGGACAGGTCCTGGGGAAAAAAGGACAATTGGTCACATAAATAATTCTACAATTTCAACAATGCTTGAAATTGTAGAATCCGTTTTCCTCTGATTTAGTTCACAACTGACCCTTTGGAACGGAATAATAATATAAACCAAGGTGTACTACTTTATGTTATGAATGAAAGGTAATAAAAGAGGATTTTTACTTGTTTCACATCATAAAGACCATAAACAGAGATGTTTGTCAGCAGTTAAGTCATTTCAAGCCACATTTCCTCATGGCGAGGAGCAATTAACCTCTCTCTGTAAATCTTACCCCGTTTGGGGAGAATATGAGGTAAACATCACCAAATGTCCCTTCCCAAAGCAAACATCTTAATCTAATGACTCCAGTTAGCCCCCATCTAATGACTCCAGTTAGCCCCCAAAAAACAAATCAATAATTTAGCCCAGGTTGTAACTTTTCTCGGTCGACAAGAAAAACTTCCTGTGACTCACTGTACATTTGTTATTACTGTAGATATTTTACACTCGCGATATATTGGCACACAACTTTGAATTCTGTCTTTATTTACTGTGTATCCAGATTTTTCTTTGGACCTTAATTTTCAAATGAATTATATCCTGCATGCAGCCAAAATTCATGGAAACAATTCAAGCATGTGATTTGAACTTAATGAAAAAGACTGAAAATAAGCCGAGGGTCTGGGGTCGCAGGTCCAGGGACAAGGGGGGCAACCCTCCTGTTTTTTTCAGCAATTGAACATGCAACAATTTGCAAAAAAAGCACCATTTAAAGATGTTTTAGTGTTTAAGTAATTGAAAAATGATAAACACGGTTTAAATAAATACATACCCCATTCATCCAAATGAATCAAGATGTCTGTTTCAGTCACTATGTTATTTAGTCACTACAGTAATTACAACTTGTGTTCACAACCACAAGAACCACATGGGTTAGCCTACCCTATACAGTATTTACAACCTTATTAGTGTTCACTTCACATCCACAGACGGTTCATCGAGTTGTTTCCATTATTTACACATTAGTTTGCTTCATTCACACATTACTTTGACATTTTTGCTTTGATGGCTTTGACATGAGCCTTCCTGGCAAATTTTTCAGCAGCTTGCATTTAAATTTTTGTTTCTGCTTTAGTGGAGTTTGCCTTGGATTTTAGAGCTAATTTCTGTCTCTTCGACTCCCTCTCCACTTCTAAATGCTCCAAATACAAAAAATCATAATGAGTACAAAGAATGTTTATTCTATTAGCTAACTTCCTTTATCTGAATAGCCATGTGATTCATAGCATGAAATAACAAACTCGCCCTATCTTACCTCTGATTGGCCTGTCCGTAA
Source organism: Nerophis lumbriciformis (assembly GCF_033978685.3). NCBI lineage: Eukaryota > Metazoa > Chordata > Actinopteri > Syngnathiformes > Syngnathidae > Nerophis > Nerophis lumbriciformis. Next base: position 25,546,062 of record NC_084570.2, read on the forward strand.
TGTTTTGCCCTAATCTTAACCAAGCATGACTCTTCATAGTAGACCAACCAACCAATCATAGATTTTCTTATATGTAAACCAACCAACCATCATTGATGTTTCCCGTATATTTTGTCCCCTGACCGTGGAGTTGCTTCGCTTTCGCTACTCTGCTTCGATTTTTAAGTTAATAATTTTTAACGGAAAACCGTAATTTTTAAAAACAATAGTTGTTGGCGGGTATGGCAAAGAGACGAATCAAGATTTTAACATACAGGAAAAAACAGGTCGGAAAAACCGAAAAAAACCGAAAAATCATTTTTTATATGTTTACTGAGATAAAAAATGTCCAACTATAGACGTAAACATTACATACCTGACAATTACAAGCTCGCCAACATCGGGCAGTGAAGTTAACAAATCCCTATAAAACAATTAAAAACATTTAACCTCCCAGTTGGTACAAGTTTTTCTTACATGGGAATTGCACTTTTTGGGGAATTTTGCCTATCGTTCACAATCATTATGAGAGACATGACGACCGATGGATTTTTTCTTTGCATTCTAAATATTAAATACATTCGATCAAAAGTTTGCTTACAATAGAGCCTATAGGAGTGGTTCTATTCTGCCTATAAATCACTTAAAAAACATCCAAACACATTCATCTCCTCTCTGAGCTGCCACCTTAACGTGGTAGAGGAGTTTGCGTGTCCCAATGATCCTAGGAGCTATGTTGTCCGGGGGATTTATGCCCCCTGGTAGGGTCTCCCAAGGCAAACTGGTCCTAGGTGAGGGATCAGACAAAGAGCAGCTCGAAGATCTCTATGAGGAACACTGACAAGGAACCCAGATTTCCCTCGCCCGGACGCGGGTCACCGGGGCCCCCCTCTGGAGCCAGGCCCGGAGGTGGGGCACGATGGCGAGCGCCTGGTGGCCGGGCCTGCCCCCATGGGGCCCGGCCGGGCACAGCCCGAAGAGGCAACGTGGGTCCCCCCTCCAATGGGCTCACCACCCATAGCAGGGGTCATAGAGGTAGGGTGCGATGTGAGCTGGGCGGCAGCCGAAGGCAGGGCACTTGGCGGTCCGATCCTCGGCTACAGAAGCTAGCTCTTGGGACGTGGAACGTCACCTCGCTGGGGGGGAAGGAGCCTGAGCTAGTGCGCGAGGTGGAGAAGTTCCGGCTAGATATAGTCGGACTCACTTCGACGCACAGCAAGGGCTCTGGAACCAGTTCTCTCGAGAGGGGCTGGACTCTCTTCCACTCTGGCGTTGCCGGCAGTGAGAGGCGACGGGCTGGGGTGGCAATTCTTGTTTCCCCCCGGCTCAGAGCCTGCACATTGGAGTTCAACCCGGTGGACGAGAGGGTAGCTTCACTCCGCCTTCGGGTGGGGGAACGGGTCCTGACTGTGGTTTGCGCTTATGCGCCAAACCGCAGCTCAGAGTACCCACCCTTTTTGGATTCACTTGAGGGAGTACTTGAGAGTGCGCCCCCGGGTGATTCCCTCGTTCTACTGGGAGACTTCAATGCTCATGTTGGCAGCGACAGTGAAACCTGGAGAGGCGTGATTGGGAAGAATGGCCGCCCGGATCTGAATCCGAGTGGTGTTTTGTTATTGGACTTTTGTGCTCGTCACAGATTGTCAATAACAAACACCATGTTCAAACATAAGGGTGTCCATATGTGCACTTGGCACCAGGACACCCTAGGCCGCAGTTCCATGATCGACTTTGTAGTTGTGTCATCGGATTTGCGGCCTCATGTTTTGGACACTCGGGTGAAGAGAGGGGCGGAGCTTTCTACCGATCACCACCTGGTGGTGAGTTGGCTGCGATGGTGGGGGAGGATGCCGGACAGACCTGGCAGGCCCAAACGCATTGTGAGGGTTTGCTGGGAACGTCTGGCAGAGTCTCCTGTCAGAGAGAGTTTCAATTCCCACCTCCGGAAGAACTTTGAACATGTCACGAGGGAGGTGCTGGACATTGAGTCCGAATGGACCATGTTCCGCGCCTCTATTGTCGAGGCGGCTGATTGGAGCTGTGGCCGCAATAGTTGGTGCTTGTCGTGGCGGTAATCCTAGAACCCGTTGGTGGACACCGGCGGTGAGGGATGCCGTCAAGCTGAAGAAGGAGTCCTATCGGGTTCTTTTGGCTCATAGGACTCCTGAGGCAGCGGACAAGTACCGACAGGCCAAGCGGTGTGCGGCTTCAGCGGTCGCAGAGGCAAAAACTCGGACATGGGAGGAGTTCGGTGAGGCCATGGAAAACGACTTCCGGACGGCTTCGAAGCAATTCTGGTCCACCATCCGCCGCCTCAGGAAGGGGAAGCAGTGCACTATCAACACCGTGTATGGTGAGGATGGTGTTCTGCTGACCTCGACTGCGGATGTTGTGGATCGGTGGAGGGAATACTTCGAAGACCTCCTCAATCCCACCAACACGTCTTCCTATGAGGAAGCAGTGCCTGGGGAGTCTGTGGTGGGCTCTCCTATTTCTGGGGCTGAGGTTGCTGAGGTAGTTAAAAAGCTCCTCGGTGGCAAGGCCCCGGGGGTAGATGAGATCCGCCCGGAGTTCCTTAAGGCTCTGGATGCTGTGGGGATGTCTTGGTTGACAAGACTCTGCAGCATCGCGTGGACATCGGGGGCGGTACCTCTGGATTGGCAGACCGGGGTGGTGGTTCCTCTCTTTAAGAAGGGGAACCGGAGGGTGTGTTCTAACTATCGTGGGATCACACTCCTCAGCCTTCCCGGTAAGGTCTATTCAGGTGTACTGGAGAGGAGGCTACGCCGGATAGTCGAACCTCGGATTCAGGAGGAACAGTGTGGTTTTCGTCCTGGTCGTGGAACTGTGGACCAGCTCTATACTCTCGGCAGGGTCCTTGAGGGTGCATGGGAGTTTGCCCAACCAGTCTACATGTGTTTTGTGGACTTGGAGAAGTCATTCGACCGTGTCCCTCGGGAAGTCCTGTGGGGAGTGCTCAGAGAGTACGGGGTATCGGACTGTCTGATTGTGGCAGTCCGCTCCCTGTATGATCAGTGCCAGAGCTTGGTCCGCATTGCCGGTAGTAAGTCGGACACGTTTCCAGTGAGGGTTGGACTCCGCCAAGGCTGCCCTTTGTCACCGATTCTGTTCATAACTTTTATGGACAGAATTTCTAGGCGCAGTCAAGGCGTTGAGGGGATCTGGTTTGGTGGCTGCAGGATTAGGTCTCTGCTTTTTGCAGATGATGTGGTCCTAATGGCTTCATCTGGCCAGGATCTTCAGCTCTCACTGGATCGGTTCGCAGCTGAGTGTGAAGCGACTGGGATGAGAATCAGCACCTCCAAGTCCGAGTCCATGGTTCTCGCCCGGAAAAGGGTGGAGTACCATCTCCGGGTTGGGGAGGAGATCTTGCCCCAAGTGGAGGAGTTCAAGTACCTCGGAGTCTTGTTCACGAGTGGGGGAAGAGTGGATCGTGAGATCGACAGGCGGATCGGTGCGGCGTCTTCAGTAATGCGGACGCTGTATCGATCCGTTGTGGTGAAGAAGGAGCTGAGCCGGAAGGCAAAGCTCTCAATTTACCGGTCGATCTACGTTCCCATCCTCACCTATGGTCATGAGCTTTGGGTTATGACCGAAAGGACAAGATCACGGGTACAAGCGGCTGAAATGAGTTTCCTCCGCCGGGTGGCGGGGCTCTCCCTTAGAGATAGGGTGAGAAGCTCTGCCATCCGGGAGGAGCTCAAAGTAAAGCCGCTGCTCCTCCACATCGAGAGGAGCCAGATGAGGTGGTTCGGGCATCTGGTCAGGATGCCACCCGAGCGCCTCCCTAGGGAGGTGTTTAGGGCACGTCCCACCGGTAGGAGGCCGCGGGGAAGACCCAGGACACGTTGGGAAGACTATGTCTCCCGGCTGGCCTGGGAACGCCTCGGGGTCCCACAGGAAGAGCTGGACGAAGTGGCTGGGGAGAGGGAAGTCTGGGCTTCCCTGCTTAAGCTGCTGCCCCCGCGACCCGACCTCGGATAAGCGGAAGAAGATGGATGGATGGATGGATGGGCATTCATCAAGGTTTTATATATATGATGTACGTATATACAGTATGTCATGTAGTAACGGTCACCATTGTAATAACATTTACATATTTTGGTCATTTTAAGCAAATGTGATGCACTAATTTGAAAAACAATCACAACATTTGCTTTTATTTTTCCTTCATCGCTGATTAGTATTCACTGCAGACTTTGAGTGCCAACAAACATAATAAAACATCACTTACTGTATAAGGTCTGCTGTCATTAGGATGCCAACTGCTATGATGTTCATATAGTCCCATTAAGATGAAAACTGTCTCATAATCCTAAATGGCTGTCAAAGTGCCCCAACTTGTTGGAATATTTCCTTAGACATCTACTATCCAGGTGAGAGGGATTATTTGTGATCTACAATAAATTTACAGGGCGCAGGGAAGCGAGGAAGCAGCAGACCACTCGATGATGTAAACATAGACACACAGGAAGTGATCGCGTTGCCGCTATAAATAGTTTGTCTGCGTTAGCGTTTATAATAACAATATCACTAGTACTTGTGTGGAGGGGGGCGTGGCCTGCGGGCCTGCAGCGGAACGGGGTGTGCCAGGAAGCCTCGACGTCAGCGACAGGTGCGTAGATGGCCCAGGTGGGCCTTGTTATCTAATCACCTGTTGCTCTGTATAAGCAGCAGCCGGGAGGAGAGAGGTGGTTGGAGCGAGAGCGACAAAAGGACACTTGCTGGAAAGCAAGCTGCTGCACTATCAGAAATAAAAACTCTATTGTAACCCTGATCTGGGCTCTCATGGCGATGCTTGGTGGTCTGGAGGACCCACGGGAGGGCAACCTCCACAACTTGGTTAATATTCAAGTCACAAAATGTAAATGGAGTATTGTTTGCGCTTTTTGAATGGTTATCAGATTTTATAGGCAGAATAGGGGAGCTCCCATTTGCTATGCTGTAAGAATGTTAGAATGCATTAAAAAAATCCATCCATCGTCATGTCTTTCATAATGGTTGTGAACAATAGGAAAAATTCCAGCGCAGTCCAGTTATGAACTCGCCGTGCTCGAACCGACTTCTTTTTTTTTTCCTTCATTGGCTGAAGTGAGGATGTGTGGCAGCCGGTTTGATTCACGTGTGCGCAGGCATAGGCCGCACAGTATGACCACTGTTCTCATTGACTTGTTTTTGTGTAATTTTTACTGGACCTTGGGCATGTGTGGGCTTAATTTGATGATGTAATCAAATTTGTACTGTATGTGATTTATTTTATACACATTCAAAAGAGCCCTAATTCTGATTTAAGTATATCCAGGGCTGCCCTTGGCTAAATTTGTCACACTTTTTTATGTATGTGCAACATTTTTTAAACATATTTAATCTACCTTGAATTTAGTTTGATGCATGTTTTGTACAAAAACAAATTCATGGGAATTAAATAGTTAATTTTTTGGCGCAAAAATAACAAATTGACTACCAAATTGACACTTCATTTAAGAACCTAATTGGTTCTTAAACAGGGTTTGTTAATAGAAAAGTTCCTATATTTAAGCAGATGTCTTTAAAATAAACAATGTAAATATGAATAATGGGTTCCAGCCTCGATAAAAGTCAATATTTTAGGAACAGTTTGTCCACTTTGAACACAATATAAAGCACTGTACAGTATGTGTATCAAACAAACATAACAAGGCGGTGATGGATTATTTAATAACAAAGCCACAACAACAACTAGCTGAACCGTCCTCGTTTGCACACACACACACACACACACACACACACACACACACACACACACACACACACACACACACACACACACACACACACACACACACACACACACACACACACACACACACACACACACACACACACACACACACACACACACACACACACACACACTGTCATTAGCCCTGTGTTGCACTCACAGCTTGAAATCACACAACTCTTTAACTTTAACAGCAGGAATTAAAAAAAAAAATTAAAAAACACTTTACCTTGAAGTAGGCAGTATCGACAACGCTGTGGATGCTTCCTGGATGTTTTAAACCTCACATTGCTTGTACATTGCTTTCTTTGGACTCATATCGAGCTAGCAAGACTAGAAAAATGCTCTAAAAAGGCTAAAAACACACCACAAAGTAGCTTATAAAAGCACTGCTGTGCTGACTCAATGAGCACCGAAGAGATCAGCCCGCCTACAATGGATGTGTTGCCGGGCACAAGCTGGCAGCGCTGTGAGGCACACAAAGGGTGGCTGAAACGTTCGTATACTGATACAAAGTTCATACAACAAAGCATATTTTTGGGGTCGTGGTTCGTAAATTGGAATGACAGGTTTGTTCCACTGTGTATTCCTGTTTCGAACCAAGCACTTCTAACCAAGTACTAGTAAATATGTATATATTTGACATTCTTTAAATTCTTCTTTATATATTGCCAAGTGCTCCTTACACCTATTTTATTTTACTTAAATCTTGCTATCTTGGCCTCATTTCTCATGTTAGCTGTTTTTGCAAATTCCTTGTATGTGTAAATACACTTGGCAATAGAAACGATTCTGATTCAGCACTATGAAACTTCCAACTTCTCCATGCAAAACGTAGCCCACCACAAATCATGTGATCTGCATTTACGATCTGATCACTGCATTTCCTGGGTGTTTAAGCCGCACCCACCAAATTTTTGAAGAAATAAATATGTTGGTGTGAATGTCCAAGCATTCAGACATTTAAGATTGTAACCAAAAAAACTATCTACTTATTATTATTCCGCCGCAAAATTTTGGCGCGCTGCACAGCCCACAGTTTTCATCCGATCAGAACCGTTCAGGTATCGAAACGTTCGGCTCGACCGGGAAGCGAGGGCTTTCTATAAAAATGTGAAAAAAATACCCCAGATTACTCAGAATTCCCGGTTTTCCGTGACATTTTTCCATTTAAAATGAATAGGCCATTTTTCGAACTTACACAATTGCCACATTTCTCAACCGATTCGTACTTTTCCGCCATCCACACACTCATCTCACCTTGGACAATCAAACTAACATTTTCCAAGTCCAGAAAATGTCCAGGGATTCCCTGAATTCCCGGTTTTCCAAAGCCTTATTTTCACCTTCTCCTGAAAAGTTTTCACAGGCCACATGTTTCTACCGTTTTTGACCATTCCGCCTTCAAATCAGTCGTCTTAATTGGGACAACAAATGCTTCTATTTCCCAAAATTCCAGGAATTCTGAAATGATACCAATTTAACTGTCATTGAACAGTGCACCCACGTTACACACCCAAAATCAGAACTGCTGGAATTACCAACAAAACTATAAGAACATGGCCAGAAGATGCTATCCATCAGCTCCAAGATTGTTTTCATCACACTCTCTGGGACATATTTAGAGACGAGCGTGCGAGTTCGCGTGAGTCTTTGGACGAATACACCTCAACTGTGCTGAACTATATTACCTTCTGCGTAGATTGTGTTACATCATTTTTAAAAATCCGTGTGTTACCAAATAAAAAACCCTGGATGACACACAAAGTGACACAGTTACTCAAAGATAGGGACATGGCATTTAGATCAGGCGATCCAAATGCCTACCGTTCAGCCAGGACTGCTTTAAAGAAGGGGATCAATGCTGTCAAATCGGACCATTATAATAAACTCCAGGATTGCTTAAATAACTCATACCCTAGGCAGGTGTGGGAAGGTGTCAAAGCAATTACAAACTTTAAAAAAACAACTTCTTCCTCAGTGAAAGGCAGCGCCATCTTAGCTGAGGAATTGAATAATTTTTATGTCCGCTTTGACACGGAAAACACAGACTCAGCACTGCCCCCCCTCTCCTCCGACGAACCGGCCAGAGTCTCAGTCCGCACGAAGTAAGACTCACCTTGCGTAACATCAACCCAAGTAAAGCAGCTGGACCTGATGTCGTTCTGGGCCGTGCGCTTAAGCACTGCGCGGACGAACTGACTGATGTATTTGTTTCCATTTTTAATCTGTCACTGTCTACATCCTGGGTCCCTGCCTATTTTAAAACCGCTACAATAATTCCCATCCCCAAACAGGCCATCATCTCATGCCTAAATGACTACAGACTTGTAGCACTCACCTCCATACCTGCCAAATGCATGGAGAGACTGATATTGAAACGGATTAAAAAGGCAATACCACTATCCCTTGACCCATATCAGTTTGCGTACCGGGAGAACCGATCAACCGAAGACACCATCGCTATTGTAATCCATAGTATCTTGGAACATCTTGAGCTTAAGGACACTTATGCAAGACTGCTCTTTGTCGATTTCAGCTCAGCATTTAACTCAATAAGACCAAACAGACTCAGATCTAAGCTTCACAACCTTGTTCTGAACACCTTCCTCTGCAACTGGATTCTGGACTTTTTAACGAATCGCACAGAGTATGTGAAAATAGGCGAGCACATTTCTGCCATGCTCACCATCAACACCGGTGCCCCACAGGGTTGTGTGCTAAGCCCTGTGCGCTTCACCCTCTTCACACATGACTGCATAGCCTCTTCAACATACAATCTCACTGTCAAATATGCCGACGACACCACGGTACTTGGGCTCATCAGCAACAATGATGAGACAGCATACAATGCAGAGGTCCAACAGCTGGCCTCATGGTGTGCTACAACAACTTGGTTCTTAACACTAACAAAACCAAAGAACTAATTGTAGACTTCCGCAGGAAAGAGCAGAACAAACACCTTCCACTTTTAATTAATAACAATCTAGTAGAAAGGGTCAAGCATTTCAAATTCTTAGGGGTGAACACAACAAAAGATCTGTGGTGGGACAGTAACACTGCTTCTACAGTCGGAAAGGCCCAACAACGTCTTTTTTTTTGAGGAAACTAAAATGCGCAAACATTCCGCAGAAATCAATGGTAAACTTTTACAACTGTGCCATCAGCAGTATCCTCACTTACGGCTTTTTAGTGCGGTTTGCTAGCTGTACTAAAGCAAACCAAACCAACAGCGAGTGGTTAAAGCGGCGGGGAAAATTACAAGGACGATACTCCCAGAGATGAGTGTCATGTACACAACTCGCTGCCTAAAGCGAGTACACAACATTCTGAAGGACAGATACCACCCAGCACATGGCCTCTTCAACCTGCTACCCTCTGGAAGGAGGTATTGATCGTCTGTATCCCCAGGCTGTGAGACTGCTAAATGAACAGCCTGCCCCTTTGCTGCCCCGGACCATCTTATTACCTCACTCTTCACCACCTCAAAAATTGTGCTGCAACATCAACATAACATCCATCAGACATCTGACTGTTCCCACCCCCACGCCCCTCTATTCGCCATCTTCCTGACAATGCTAAACTGTAGACTATGGTCAACCTGCACTTCAATGCAGTTTCTATGCCGCTGGACAAAGCTCAAACAAAATCTCGTTGACATGTATGACTTAAGTGTTATTATGACAATGACAATAAAGGAATTAATTGATTGATTGATTACGTCAACATTTTTCAACCGTTTAGAAAAATTCCAACACCAACCCATTCATATCATCTAGGACAATTGTTGTATTACATACATTTTCCGAAATTTTAGTTTTTACCCAAATTCCCCAATTTCTATGCAATTTCCATTCAAATGAATGGACGTATTCATAGTTACACAATGCCCCAAATTATATGTTTTTATTTTACCCGATTCCGGCCTTTCAACAATCAACCCATACGTTTCTTCACATATTTTGAACGCAAAACATGTTTTCCCTTTCCCCGAATTCCCGGTTTTCCTGGAATTTCCAGTAATTTTCTCACTACTGAAAATGAATGGGAAATATACAAACATCTGCATATCCCACATTTCTCATCCAATTTGAAGCGTTCCAACATATACACACTCCACTCACCCTGCTCTTATGCTAACAGTTAACGTGCGTTAGCATGCTAACGTTTTATCCTGTCTTTATTTTGCTAATTTTGTATGGTCAAACTGAAACTCATGGTTTGTGATATTCAGTTTTAGGTCAGCATCAGCTCTTCAACATTCAAACACTGTCAACATTCAAACAATTTCAACAGTTGTTCCACATCCAATCAGCATTATAGTTCAACTTCAGCATCGAGGCATTTACACGCAATTCCAACCATAATTGCAAATTCTAGTTACATTTATTAGGCGCACCGAACTACAAGCCTTAGATATGTACCCGTACAAAATATTTTGTAAATGTTTATTTAGATTAGAGATGTCCGATAATAGCTTTTTTGCCGATATTCGATATTGTCCAACTCTTAATTACCGATTCCAATATCAACCGATACCGATATATACAGTTGTGGAATTTAACTTATTATTATGCGTAATTTTGTTGTGATGCCCCGCTGGATGCATTAAACAATGTAACAAGGTTTTCCAAAATAAATCAACTCAAGTTATGGAAAAAAATGCCAACATGGCACTGCCATATTTATTATTGAAGTCACAAAGTGCATTATTTTTTTTAACATGCCTCAAACAGCAGCTTGGAATTTGGGAGGTTGAGGTGGGCGGGGTTGGGGGGGTATGGGGGGTGGGGGGTAGCGGGGGGGTGTTTATTGTAGCGTTCCGGAAGAGTTAGTGCTGCAAGGGGTTCTGGGTATTTGTTCTGTTGTGTTTATGTTGTGTTACAGTGCGGATGTTCTCCCGAAATGCGTTTGTCATTCTTGTTTGGTGTGGGTTCACAGTGTGGCCCATATTTGTAACAGTGTTAAAGTTGTTTATACGGCCACCCTCAGTGTGACCTGTATGGCTGTTGACCAAGTATGCGTTGCATTCAGTTGTGTGTGTGAAAAGCCATAGATATTATGTGACTGAGCCGGCACGTAAAGACAGTGCCTTTAAGGATTATTCTGTACTTCTCCCTACGTCTGTGTACACAGCGATGTTTTAAAAAGTCATACATTTTACTTTTTGAAACCGACACCGATAATTATGAAACCGATACCGATAATTTCCAATATTACATTTTAAAGCATTTATCGGCCAATAATATCAGAATCAGAATCAGCTTTATTGTCATTACGCAAGGTAACGAGATTGAGGCCAGTCCGATATTATTGGACACCTCTAATTTAGATACATAAATTGTTTCCAAATGGTGTCTGTCACACGACAGTAAAACGGCTGATCAAACAAAACAAAAGTCATCGTCATGGTTGAACTAGATGTTGAAGCTAGCTGTCCAATCAGCTAAACAGAGTCAACTCCACGGTGGTGTTTTGGTGAATTTACGAAACTGAAACAATACAGAAAGAATGCCATTGTAAGTTAATAATACTAACACATACATTTGTAGACATGTTAGAATATTAGCTGATGCTAACGATGCTAGCTTGATTACATTATGATAGCACGTACGTACGTACAAACATGCATGCAAACACCCCTACAGACGTCACACATGTGACGGTTTAGTAAGTATGAACTGTTTTAGTTATATAGTAAAACTTACAAACGTTGCTCGAAGTGATCAGTGAAGAATCCTTTTGAGCTCAAACGCTATGGACGAATAGTAGACGAAACGGTGCATACTTCTGGTTTTAGGGAGGAAACAGGAAGTACATTTTTTTAACCTGCAACACCTGCAGTAAGTGAATGTGTCCAAAAGATGGCGCCGTAGCACAAACAATAACACACCTTTTCAGTGTCTCTGTCAGTGTTTATATGAAAACTATTTGTTGAATACAAAACATTATGACCGTTAGCGAAGAAAAGTACATAAATTAGTCGGACCATTTCATAAGCCGCAGGGCTCACAGCTAATAGTCCGGAAATAACGGTACATGCATTTACTTTTCCCCATCATACTATCATGACCCAAACAGCAGAGATAGAACGTTAGGCTTTCTAAATATAACGTTTAAGTATTACAACAATTGTTTTGGGGATAATTCACATAGCTTTAACATCAGCTAAAATTAAGGAACAACATGTGCTCTTGGAGGCAGTCAAATAGTTCAGGTCCATTTAAGTCTGTGCTAACATCTGGTCAATTAAGGAGTAATGGAGTACTTCTGCTTTAATGCCACATATGTGGTGTTGCTGATTTTTTGCCAGCGCCCTTCATGTTTGACGGGGTTGGCAGCGAGATTCCCACTAATTAGAAAGGCCTAATTGCAACTTCTCTCCTCCTCTCCCCGCCCACTCTCTCCCCGACTTTTCATCTTTAGCCCCCTACCCCATTCCTTGTCATGCTTTTTTTTTTGAGTCACTCTCTTCCCCTAATTTTCTCTGCAAGTGGCGCCTCTTCCCCTTCGAGGGGTTGACAGGAGACCCATCCTGCTGTAATTAATGTGGGAGAGGTTGAGGATCAAGAAGCTCGGAAACTTACCTCCCGGTTCCTCTTGTGGCCGGTGAAAGCGCCGCCCTTAATCAGGCCTCAAGGTGTTTGTGCGTGCGATAAGCTCTGAGGAGAGGAAGATGAGAGGAAGACACCAATTGAAACTGTTTTCTCCTTCTATTCCGCCAACGTCTTCATGTTTGTTCTCTGTTTGTAGTTCGGCAGGACGGAGGTGATAGACAACACCCTGAATCCAGACTTTGTGCGGAAGTACATCTTGGACTACTTTTTCGAAGAAAAGCAGAACCTTCGCTTTGACTTGTGAGTCAGTTTTCATTTGACGTCTTCAATGTGCATTCTCTCCGGCTCATTATCCACTTTTTTTTCTCTCTCTTTTTTCATTTGGGAACGAGAAGTCGATCATAAAATGTCGATATCAGGGGCAGGCAACCCAAAATGTTGAAAGAGCAATATTGGACCGAAAATATAAAAAAAACTAAATCTGTCTTATATAAGTGTTATACTGAAGGCAACACATGATGTAAGTGTCTATATTAGTTATATTAGCCCACTATCAAAATGACTTTAAAAGCCTTATATAAGTGTTATAATGATGGCAACACATGATATAAGTGTCTATATTAGATCTATTAGCCTACTATCACAATGACTTTAAAAGGCGTGGCGAAGTGGGTAGAGTGGCCGTGCCAGCAATCGGAGGGTTGCTGGTTACTGGGGTTCAATCCCCACCTTCTACCATCCTCGTCACGTCCGTTGTGTCCTTGGGCAAGACACTTCACCCTTGCTCCTGATGGCTGCTGGTTAGCGCCTTGCATGGCAGCTCCCGCCATCAGTGTTTGATTGTGTGTGTGAATGGGTGAATGTGGAAATCTGTCAAAACGCTTTGAGTACCTTGAAGGTAGAAAAGCGCTATACAAGTATAACCCATTTATCATTTATATAACGTTAAAGTGCCAATGATTGTCACACATAAGTGTTATAATGAAGGCAACACATGATGTAAGCGTCTATGTTAGTTATATTAGCCTACTATCAAAATTTCTTTAAAAGCCTTATATAAGTGTTATAATGAAGGCAACACATGATATATGTGTCTATATTAGATCTATTAGCTTACTATCACAATGACTTTAAAAGTCTCATATAAGTGTTATAATGAAGGCAACACATGATGTAAGCGTCTGTTAGTTATATTAGCCTACTATCAAAATGACTTTAAAATCTTATATACTGTAAGTGTTATAATGAAGGCAACACATGATGTGTCTATATTGGTTATATTAGCCTACTATCAAAATGACTTTAAAAGTCTTATATAAGTGTTATAATGAAGGCAACACATTATGTAAGTGTCTATATTAGCTATATTAGCCTACTGTCAAAATTACTTTAAAAGTCTTATATAAGTGTTATAATGAAGGCAACCCATTATGTAAGTGTCTATATGTCCAAGTTAAAGGAAACGACAGGCTGTCTTCTTTTGATGCATTTAATACAATCTTTGCAAGCTGGGTAATGTTTGCTGTGGTCTGGAACAACATGGCACATAAACAACTATCAGAAATGCAGCCAATATTACATACAGATAAGGCAAATATAAATTAAATACACAGAGGACATAAGTAAAGGAAATTAAATTAGCTCAAATATACCTACAAATGAGGCATAATGATGCAATATGTACATACAGCTAGTCTCAATAGCATGTTTGCATAGATTAGCTTGCAGTCATGCACTGACCAAATAGGCCTGATTAGCACTCCACACAAGTCAATAACATCAACAAATCTCACCTTTGTGCATTCACACACAGCATAAAACGTTTGGGGAGAAAGGAGTGGCATAAAACACGTCTTTCTGTGGCAGCGTCGAATAAAGTTGTACATGTCCACACACTATGGTGCGTTCAAGGACCGCTGAAATTAGTAGGACAAAACGGCGCTCGTTAAATATTCTCATCAGTAAAGCATGTTTAATATAAACAGTGGGATTTCTAACAAGTAAGAAGGTTTGTGTCATGTTTGTCCTCCTACAGAAACCATATTAAAACAAAAAATATGTATTTTCTCCCACCCTTTTTATACATTTTTTAAAAAGCTCCAAGTAGCCACTAGGGGTTGCCGACCCCGGTCTAGAGAGAGCGCCTTCATTAGGCAGTCAGTCTTGAGCCCTCATTGATGAGTTAAAGAAAGAATGAAATTAATTTTTAGGAGACATCACAATATAATATTATACATTACAATAATTCCATAGCGACCAGAGATTGTAACCCTGGTGATATCCTCTTTGCCGTCCAATTGTGCTTAATTAATCTCGATCCATCATTTAATTAGTAAATCACATATGCACCATTTCACTCACTTTCTGGGCTTTTTAATTCTATGCAAATTGGATCAGGACCACCGCTCATGACTATGGATAAAAGAAAAGGGTCTAACTCAGAGGTGTCCAAACCTTTTCCACTGAAGGCCACACACTAAAAAATCAAAACATGTGTGGCCCATTTTGAAATTTTCTTTTTCATCCATCCATCCATCCATCTTCTTCCGCTTATCCGAGGTCGGGTCGCAGGGGCAGCAGCCTAAGCAGGGAAGCACAGACTTCCCTCTCGCCAGCCACTTCGTCCAGCTCCTCCCGAGGGATCTCGAGGCGTTCCCAGGCCAGCCGGGAGAGATAGTCTTCCCAACGTGTCCTGGGTCTTCCCCGTGGCCTCCTACCGGTCGGACGTGCCCGAAACACCTCCCTAGGGAGGCGTTCGGGTGGCATCCTAAGCAGATGCCCGAACCACCTCATCTGGCTCCTCTCGATGTGGAGGAGCAGCGGCTGTACTTTGAGCTCCTCCCGGATGACAGAGCTTCTCACCCTATCTCTAAGGGAGAGCCCAGCCACCCGGCGGAGGAAGCTCATTTCGGCCGCTTGTACTCGTGATCTTGTCCTTTCGGTCATGACCCAAAGCTCATGACCATAGGTGAGGATGGGAACGTAGATAGACCGGTAAATTCAATGTTTCAATCAATATTTATTTATATAGCCCTAAATCACAAGTGTCTCAAAGGGCTGCACAAGCCACAACGACATCCTCGGTATAGCCCACATAAGGGCAAGGAAAAACTCACCCCAGTGGGACGTCGATGTGAATGACTATGAGAATTGAGAGCTTTGCCTTCCGGCTCAGCTCCTTCTTCACCACAACGGATCGATACAGCGTCCGCATTACTGAAGACGCCGCACTCGTGAACACGACTCCGCGGTACTTGAACTCCTTCTTTTTCAAAACCAATGAAATATAGATGATTTTTTTCTACTTTTAGGACTTCCCTTAAGTTCGGTACCGGGGACCCAAAAGGGTCTCCGTCATAAAAATGGGGTTTTGGCACCAGCCAAACGAAGTCTAAGACCATGAACTGATAATATATATATTATTGGAATTTTTGATGTGAAGTAATTAGAATCTTAAAAATGTCAGTAATTCATAACATTGATTTTGATTATTAGTTTCGGAAAAACAATAACCATTTTTTTTTTTTTAAATCCCATTAAAATTCACTGGGATCCAAAAGTGCCCCAGTAATAAAAGTGTTAAAAATACATTATTTTTTATTTTACTTTCAATGCTTAACCATCTATATCAATTTCAGATCCATCCATCGATTGTAAGTATTTTTTGTTTGTTTAATTTATGCCGCTTTTGTCATTGAACACTTGTTTTTTTTATTGCAAAAACACAAAATATGCAATATTTCCCCCAAAAAATATTAAAAATTTGCATTTGTGATGTGAAGTAATTGGAGGCTTCAGTTAGTCAATAATCCATAACAACATAGATTTTGATTCATTATTAAATTTAAGTTTTAAAATAAAAAACTTTGTGTTGTTAGAGTCAAGATTGCAATTTCTTCGTGTTACATTTCACCTGTTTGCTCTTATTTTTTTTGTTATAGTATTTCTAGAATGTGCCACGGCCCGCTATAAAATTAGCTGCGGGCCGCAAATGGCCCCCGGGCCGCACTTTGGACACCCTGGCTTAACTGAACGCAGTCACATTGTCTATTGCCAAAATCTGGAAGGAGTTTGGTTTCAAAAAGTGTTTTTCTGTGTTGTACTACAGTAAATTGCTGACCGTGTTTTCGGACCATAAGGCACACCGCATTGTCGATGAACGGGTCTATTTCCATAATAAGGCGCAATAAAGGTGTCATATTTTGAGTTTTTTCTACATTTACACACTTCCCTGTGGTCTACATAGGATAGGATAAACTTTTATTTATCTCACAATGGGAACATTACACTGTTGCAGTGCAGGTTTTTGCATACAGTAGCAGAAGTAAAACATAATGAAAAACACAAAATTAGTAATAAATACTACATATTGTGCACTGATATATATATATATATATATATATATATATATATATATATATATATATATATATATATATATATATATATATATATATATATATATATATATATAGAGATAAAAGATTAGATAGAACAAAAAACACTAACATCCGTATTACGCACCAAGAAAAAAAGATAAAGTACACAACATGTACATGGCATTATGCATAAGATACTACATAACATTTAATGGTGGTTCTTTGGTCAAAATGTTGCATGGATTGTGTTTTACAGACCATCTTCAAGCCGCTTTCTGACCGTCTCTTCAGAAGGTGGGCGGTTTTATTTACGTGCCTCCACTTCGACAGCGTCTTCTCCCCGTCGTCTTTGTTTTAGCGCTTCCATAGTGGGTTGAGCCTAATAACTACACAAATGGAGTGTCACTGACTACTTTTACAACATGTAATAAAGTAAATAGTTAATATTTGATGTTATTTACCTTCGTTCCACTTGTGTGCTGCCTCCTTTAATACCACATTTATCCAACAAAGTCAGAGAAGTAAGCAGCAGAGGTCGCCGTTTCGAGTCCGGATTCATACTCCTCCGTAAATACGGTTAAAAGAGTCTGTCCACTAGTGTTGTAACGATACCAATATTTTGGTACCGGTACTGGTACTCAAATTATTTCGGTACTTTTCTAAATAAAGGGGACCACCAAAAAATTGCATTATTGGCTTTATTTTAACAAAAAATCTACATCACACATATGTTTCTTATTGCATGAGTCCTTAAATAAAATAGTGAACATACTAGACAACTTGCCTTTTAGTAGTAAGTAAACAAACAAAGGCTACTAATTAGTCTGTGACATATGCAGTAACATATTGTATCATTTATCTACCTATTATTTTGTCTACATTATTAAGGACAAGTGGTAGAACATTAATTATTAATCTACTTGTTCATATACTGTTAATGTCTGCTTACTTCCTGTTTTAACATGTTCTATCTACACTTCTGTTAAAATGTAATAATCACTTATTCTTCTCTTCTTTCATACTTTACATTAGTTTTGGATGATACGACAAATGTGGGTAGCAATCAGATTTCAAGTAGTTACAGGATCATAAATTGGTCATATTCAAAGTCCTCATGTGTCCAGGAACATATTTCCTGAGTTTATAAACATAGTATACATTTAAAAAAAAAAAGAAAGAATATGTTGTGATGCCAAAAAATATCGACGTAATCATAGTAGTATCAACTCGATACGTGCTTGTACTTGATATCATTACAGTGGATAAAAGGTAACGATCCACCCATGGCGTTTGTTTACATTTTGATGCCGGTGAGCTACGGTGTGTAGTGAAGCATGTTTAGCTATTCCTCGTCCTGCAAGGATGATACTTGTAAGAAACATACTTTATTTGTCGCCATGGAAGCGAGGATTAGTGATTTAGAAGTAGCTACGTTTCAGAGACGTTATCGTACCGAAAATTATTAATTAGTATCGCGGTACTATACTAACCGTACAACCCTACTGTCCACTTTTCGTAGCAAAATAAAGTTTGTAAAAATAATAAACAACATTAAACTACATGTAGTTTAAAGACTACGGCTGAGTAAAAACACACCAAGATAATTCCACGGATCAGCGTTCTTTAGCACAAAAGTTCCTTTTGTTCTTTATTCCCTTTGTTGTCAAGTTCGTTGTTGTAGCAATACACACGAAATAATAAATAAACACGTCTGCGCAGTAAATTTTCTGATGGTGGTCATTTGTTTGAAAAATACGTTTTAGGAACACCCCCAACTGTGTTCAACCAATCAGCGTTCGACAGCACAGCCCGCCCCTGAAAAGGTTCCGTGTATCTTCCATAAGTCCGAAAGGTTCCTGAAGAACTAAATCTATCCGAGTAGATTTAGGTGGAAACACAGGGGGAACTTTATTTACCGGATAATGGGAAGTGCATTGGAAAAGGGCCTGTTGTTCTCAAATGTTGCACAAAATTACTATTCCTTCGAGTTGAGTTAACTTGAAATGACTCTGTATCATTTTCCAGTGCACATGGCATTTTTTTTCTTTTATTATTGACACCTTAGACCCTACAAAGTAGTGATGGGATCGGCAGTTCTTTTGACTGTACTGAATCACTAGAATCAGTTCCTTAAATTGATTCGTTCAAAAAATTTGTTCACCGAATACCCCCCCCTCCCAAAAAAAATAGGGGGGGGGGCGTGCGTAGTACAGTACAGTGCAGACATTCGCGGGAGAAGCAGCAAATAGGGTGAACGCAAGTCCCTACACAGCTCTGTGCATGCAGTACACCAGGCAGTGAGTGACACAGTCAGCACAGTTCAGTACGTGAACCTGAATCACTTCTGCAGCAGCAGTTCTGTGTGCAGGTCGGCGAATCATGAGTCAGTCAGTAACAGCTTCCCCAGCGGCAGATCTCGGTGTGTGTCAGTTCGCGAACGACACAAGCCCTCAGCACCCAATGAACGACGCGCACAGTGACTGAACGAGAGCCTCAATGTGACGTCCTCCTCACAGTCAGTTTTCTGTGTCAGTGGGTTTGCGAGTCCTGATTCTGAATGAGTGACTGAGTGCAGCGCGAACCTGAATCACGTCCTCAGCGACAACCACTCAGTTCTTGTAGGTTTGTGAAGCGAACCTGAATCACTCAGCTACAGTTCTGTGGGCCAGAGGGCGACAAACGTGAATCGCTCTCTGCCCTGACAGACTCCCCTTGACGTTCGCAAACAGACATTGCAGCTGTAGTAGAGATTCTGTTACTTTTAAAAACACTGTGTGTGCGTTTCCGGCATGTCCAATAAACAAAGTGTGACTAAATGTCTTGGTTGTTAAATATGTTTTATTGCACTGAAATGAAAATAAGAAATAAATAAAAGTGGGAAATAAAAAAAATAGTAATAGCCTACTAAAATGCTTGCAATCAACAGTTAAATAAATAGGCCTCGTTTGTTTAGTGCAAAAACAAATATTAAATTAAGAAACCCTTAACAGATGCCAACATAAAAACTAAATGTTCTGTAGCAAAGAAAATGTAAACTTAAATATGCAAACAAAAAGAAAATAAATACCTTCAAAATAAAACAAATAAATTAAGAGCCAGAAATGCCAACATAAAAACTAAATGTTCTGTAGCCTATGTTTAAAAATATAACAAAGAAAATATGAACTTAAATGTGCAAACAAAAAGAAAATAAATAGGCTACCTTAAATAAAACAAAACACATATTAAACCAAGTGCCAGAAAAGCCAACATTAAAACTAAAATTTATGTAGCTTACATTTAAAAATATAAAAATGGAAATATCAACTTAAATATGCAATAAAAAAGAAAATAAATAGCTTAAATAATATACAAATCAAGATAAATAATAGCCTATGTATATGTACATACATTAGTTATTATTTTTATTTTAAATCTTCTCTAACAGCCTGCTCTACACTTTACCCCCCGCCCCTCTCCCTCGCGTCGCTGGTGCTCAGCCTTGCCCTGCCTGCACTGAGTTTCTTTCTCTCTCCTCTACTCTCATAACTTTATGTGTTGAGATAATGGGGACGGGGCGCGTGTGTGTGTTTGTTTTCATGTGGCTTGAGTCAACATTAGCCGTTAGCTTGGAGAATGAATGGAGAACGGATGCCAATGGCATGAAACATATCCCCGCGACGGGAGGAGAATCTCTTGCGGCATTGGGGCAAGCAGAGCAGAGAGCGAGAGCGTTGTCGTTCACTGAGTGATTCATGTCGTTAATCCGTGGTGAACAAATCGTTCGCTCAGTCCCTCCCCCTGCCCCCATGATGAGTAGCTGGCTGCGTCGTTCGCCCGACGTCGAGGGTTCAGTGAGTCACAGAATGCGCCAGTTACACTCATACCGGCATGGTCGCGGCGGAGCTCAACTGAACTGAGAAAGGAACGAATCAGTTCATGAAGTGATTCGGTTCAGTACGTTCACTCAAAAGATTCGTTCGTTCGAACGAATCGTTCGCGAACGACACAACATTACTACAAAGACATGTATACAACTTTCCCATATCGCAGGAAGTCATTGTATCGCAAAGGAGCACTGAGGGGGGAAAATATAAAAGTCAAATCCACTAAACACCCTCGCTCATGTGTCCAGCTCACTTGTTAACGCAGAAATGGACATTTTGCCTTTTGGTTTCATTTCAGGTATGACGTCGACTCCAAAAGTCCAGACCTGTCCAAACACGTGAGTGCTAATTATGCTCCTTTGCATTTTGAGGTAAACAACACCACAGATAAATGGAGACCAGCTCTGTTCCAAGGTTGTTTGAGACTGGACGATCTCTTTATCCCCGGTGTTTCCATTTAGAAGGTGTCTATTGCATGCTGCTGCTTGATGGAACACCGCAAACCTTTCCTAGTGCCAAATACAAAAGTCTTCTTTTGTCTTCATCATCTGAACAGTTTAGTTTCAACAAAAGCCTTCAAATAATTTCCATTTTGTTTTACTGCACAACGTCTCCAACAGATCACGATGATCTCGCTACTTTTACCGTCTCTTCTGGGAGTTATTGTCACTTCTGCTACATGTCACAAAATGGTTGGCAACCTTTACTATGGAAAGAGCCGGAAATAGTCTGGAGCTGCAAAACATAACGTAGCCTAAGCACTTTTAAAAGTTGTCATTAGGGCCAGAGCAGCAAAAACGGCATATGGCCCTATTGGAATTGCTTCATTTATCATTATTCTCCCACTTCTATCGCATTTTAGAGGGAATTAACGTGCACGAAATTTACCGATTTTTGCAAAAAGGGCTATTTTCGGGGTCCGAAACACAAAATGCCAAACATTACTCTGAAAGGTATAAAAAAAATTAGCCCCTGGCACCAGTTTCACATATCGTCACAAAAATCACTGGAGCAGCATGTAAAAGTTTCAAGAATCCACATGTGAAATCAAACAGGAAGTCAGCCATCTTGATTTCCGCCGGCCATTTTTAGGCCAAAAACAGAAGTTGTACTCTAACAAACTCCTTCTGGAAGCTTTGACCAAATGAGCCGCGGTTAAAATTACGGATACTACACAGATGGGCAATGATAAACTGCCAAGGAGTTTTGCCGACGCCATAAAATGTGGGCGTGGCATGGCGCCAAAACTTTGATCTGATGTTTTGCATTAAAACTTTTAAGATTTGTAACTCAACTCCACAAAATCAGATCTTAATCATAGTTGATTCAAATAATGGCGATGACACCTTGAAGTTCTACATGGGTCAGTACCTGTTCGTACCCATTTGTAGTGAGCGGAGCCTGCCGGAAAAAAAACTGCTCCTCGCCATCACCATTAGACAGTCATTGCTTCGCTTTAAATGATCAGATCTCCTTCCAGACTGATATTCGGCTTTATGATCGAGAACTGATCATGACTAGACGTCGATATCGACACAATGAGCGCCACCTTTTGGTGAGAAACTATAACAGTGGTAACTTCCTTCCATATGCTCCAATCTTCTCCAATTTTGGGATGGTGGGTAGGGGCATTGGGAATGACGTTCCAGCCGACTTGCGGGGGTGCGAGAGCCCGTTCAATGCTTGTTTTTTAATTTGAACAGTGACAAGGACAGAACACAACAATCAGAGGCGCGGTGCACATGTGTGGCCGTGCGATAGTACGTTGGTTAAACTTCACAGCCCAATGCCTTACAAGGTATGCCACAGGATGATCACTGTTTCACATGTGCAGGTCTACTTAGAAATCAACTTTTTAGAAAATGCTTGTTTTGAAAATGTCTTTCAACATAAATTTGTTTTGTTGTTTGCCAATTTCTCACTACATATCAAGCATTCAAGTAAGCTAATGTCGCTAGCACTGAAGGCAAATGAATCTGTCCAATAACGTTACAACAAAAAAATCAATTAATTGCAAATTATGTTGCTTAGATGAATAGTTTAAGTAGTATTTAATCATCATTAATTTTGGGTTACTCATTAATCATTTTGCAACGCAGCCTGCTGAAAATGATGGAAAGTGCCACTCTATTTCACTCTAATTCAAAGGTGGAATTGCCACAAAACTAATTTTTAGATATCCAACACTCTACCGCTAACTGGCGGCTAATGATAATGCAACCCCCCAATTGGTCACGTTTCATGTGTCAGGTAAACTGTGACGAATGGGGCCATGTGTATTCCATTTGTACAGTAACAAATACAAATGGATAATTCCTGGACTGCATGAAGTGCCCTGAACTTAAAATATGAGGACCTAGTTTTCAGAGCGCGGTGGTGCGTTTGATCTGTGTGGCAGTCGAAAGCAGGGAGTTTTTTTTCTTCAATGTTAAATGTGCAATTTAAATGTTGACAATGTGCATTTATTAGAAAAAAAAGTAAGAAAATAGAAACATGTAGAAAAAGGCAAGTAGAAAAATCTTGTTTTGTTATTTTAGATATTTTTTTGTAAAATTATAGATTAAGGCTATGAATTACTCAATTATTCGAGTTTACTAATCGATAGGCACACACATACTCTCTTCCTCAATTTGTCTCACCTTTGTAGTGTTTTTTTTAAATTTTATCTATTTTTTTTTGGATTTTTTTTTTTGTAGTGTTTATCCAATCACCACTCTTTTAAATTTGAACTTTATTAATATTTAGAATGATACAACTTTTATCTTATAATGAAGTTGTATCTTTACTTTTATTTGGTACATCTGAAGTTTATTATGTACATTTTTGAAGAAATCTTGTTGTTATCGTACAATGAATTGCCATTAGAATTAATGTCTATATTATCTTTCGGACCCCAGGGAGAATAACAAGAGCTAATGGTGATTCAAATAAATAAACATAAACACAGAACTCAGCCTGTTCACATTTACAGCCTCACAGAAAGTTGGAATGTATGGAAGCCTTTTCAAAAATGCCAATTTTCTCCAGGCCATGCGAAAGGAGTCCCAACAAAGAGGGTGAGGGTTGCCGACCTCTAATGTAATAAGATAAACTAATTAATAATAACATGTCTATTGGGCTTCATCCTGTTTAGAAATACAGCTTTGTTTTTGTTTACTCCAATTAAATCTTACTTTACCACTTATACTGGTTTTGTCACTTATTGATTTATTTAATTATGTTTACATTAGTCAATACTGATTGTGCCATTTATTGATTTCTCTAATTATGTTTACATGAGTAAATACGGGTTGTGCCACATATTGATTTCTCTAAATATGTTAACATTAGTAAACACTGGTTGTGCCACTTATTGATTTCTCTAATTATGTTTACATTAGTAAATACTGGTTGTGCCACTTATTGATGTGTTTAATTATGTGTACATTAGTCAATACTGGTTGTGCCAATTATTGATTTATTTAATTATGTGTACATTAGTCAATACTGGTTGTGCCACTTCTTGATTTCTCCAAATATTTCAACAATATTAAATACTGGTTATGCCACCCTTTAATTCCGCTAATTATGTTTACATTAGTAAATACTGGTTGTGCCACTTATTGATTTCTCCAAATATAATTACATTAGTAAATACTGGTTGTGCCACTTATTGATTTCTCTAATTATTTGTACATTAGTAAATACTGGTTGTGCCACTTTTTGATTTCTCTAATTATGTTTACATTAGTAAATACTGTTTGTGCCACTTATTGATTTCTCAAAATATTTTAACATTGGTAAATACTGATTGTACCACTTTTTGATTTCTCTAATTATATTTACATTAGTAAATACTAATTGTGCCACTTATTGATTTCTCTAGTTATAATCACATTAGTAAATACTGATTGTACCACTTATTGATTTCTCTAATTATATTTACGTGAGTAAATACTGGTTGTGCCACTTATTGATTTCTCTAAATATGGCAACATTAGTAAATACTGGTTGATCCACTTTTCAATCAAAGCAATTACAGTTTATTTATATAGTCCTTAATCACAAATGTCTCAAAGGGCTGCACATGCTACAACGACGTCCTCGGCTCAGATCCCACATTATGTGTGCCACTTATTGAATTCTCTAAATCTGTTTACATTTGCAAATACTGTTTGACGCTGACAATAACTCCAGAAAGAGAAAAGAAGCGGTCGTACATAACATTGTTTTTTATGCAATGCCCTTCACTATTGTTTTTTTCCTGTACTGTATCCGACAGTTCCAAACAATCCATTTCCTTATACAGGTAGAAACCATGGTGACAGGAAGCATTGCAAATAGTTATTCTTTTGAAATCATCCGCTCATGATTCATGGATGTATTTGGATTAATAGGGTTTGCATTCTTTCCATCATCAGCTCTTTGGGTTTTTGGAATGTTTCTGACACAGCATGTTGTTTCTGCATATACTGTAACGTACGTTAAGAGCACTTTGTAACGTTTGGTGTTCTGCTACATGATGGGCTCTATTGTTGTTATTGTTGTTACTGTTGTTGTTGTTGTCGTCGCCGCTGCTGCTGCTGGCCAACCTTTCTGGAAGCCTGCAGAACTCAACGTAGGTCCCAGCATCTCTCTCACCTCTGCATGGCTGCTGTCTGTCATTATCTTTTCAAGAGGAAGGATGGTGTCTGGAAGGCACGGACGCAACGTACGACCCTTCAACACTATTGTGGTCTTGAATGGTCGGACATTAGCCACATGATAAAAAGACGCAATTTAGTCACAAATAAGTTTGTGTTTTGCTCACACTTGTGAAGAAGGTGTGATTCGCTACATCGCAACATGATGATGTAGTGTTTATTTCCCCCGACACCATGAATAACTCCTTGGTTTTAATAGTTTCACATCTACATTTTCAGATGAAAAAATATAGAGTGATGTACAGCACTGTGCAGAAGTCTTCAGCCATCCCTATTTTAGAGTTTTTTTAGTGACTCTCTTACACACTGTCTAGCCCTTAAAGAAGAACTGCACTTTTTGGGGAATTTTGCCTATTGTCCACAATCTTTATGTGAGACAATCATAATTGTTTTCCCTTTCTAACATATAAAAATTGGCTCGTTCTTTGTGGATAACAATGCAGCGGATGGGAGCAAGCAATTCTACTTCGAAATCACTTTAAAAATGCATTAAAAAACGATCAACAATACTTAATTTATGTTCCGTAATCTGTATAATAACAAGCTGTAGTGACATTGTTATTGTAAGAGCGAACATTGAGGAACACATTTTCTTGCGTTTGAGTTTGTTATGCACAACACAATGCAATAAGACACCAATCTTTACTGACTGAAAAACATGAACAATCATATTCCAGTATCTGTAAAGCATAAGCCCACATTGTGCTATCATGATCAATATTAAAGTGACTCACTCGATGTACAGTTGTCTGTTTGGTCCAGCTGGCCGGGGACATTTTCCCCAGTTGATTAGGGTAAGCACTCCAACTATTTTGAAATAGCTTTGCTCCGATTTCAACATTTAGAGCGTCACGCCGACCTCATTCTCTCGGCTTCCGTCTGCTCCAACGTTTCAGCCTTCCTTTGTCCTCGCTTCTAGAAGCAGTAGTACATCCTCCGTATTTTCAGCTTCAAAAAGATGAGGTTGTGAATCCTCATTTGTCCAAAAACAGTCGTCTTCGTTGTCTGTTACCAAGTCTGCCATGATTAGAAAACACACTCGCGTTTGTTTCCGGAAGTAGGAACACACATTTGTTGCCAGAAGTTGAAAGTGCGTTGCTGTGGAAACAGAAATCAATGAGCAGAAGAAATCAGGTTAAAATGATTAAAATGACCAAAAATGGTAAATATTGTACATATTGCATATTGTTATGAAGGTGTCTGTTACTACATTATATATATATACTTGCAGTGTGTATATTGTACATATTACATATTGTTATGAAGGTGTCTGTTACTACATTATATATATACTTGCAGTTTGTATATTTTACATATTACATATTGTTATGAAGGTGTCTGTTACTACATTATATATATACTTGCATTGTGTATATGTACATATTACATATTGTTATGAAGGTGTCTGGTACTACATTATATATATACTTGCAGTGTGTGTATGAAACATATTTCATATTGTTTTGAATGTGTTTGTTACTACATTATATATATATATATATATATATATATATATATATATATATATATACTTGCAGTGTGTATACAAAACGTTTATGGAGGGTTTTAAAGTTGTTTTAGAGGCTTTGAAGGCTACAACGGTGATAGCCATTAGCCGCACCTTCCAAACGTTTTTTTATCATCTTTAAAATCCTTAAAAAAAAAAAAAAAAAGCATGTGTTTTTGTCTGTCATAATGATTGTGAAAAATAGGCAACATTCCAAAATAAGTGCAGTTCCCCTTTAAAAGCTCTTGCACTCCAATATGCAATTTGACCACCTTTAGCTTTTAATTACAGCACACATTGTTCCCACAGGTTTCTGCACTTTATGTTATGTTAGGATGTCTACCTGCAAGTGAAATAGCGGCACAAGACTTTTACCTCTCTATATATTATAGTAGCAACATAGTCAATAATCATCTCTCTTGTCATGGTCACATTGCTTTCAACCTCATTTGTCTGTTGTGTGTCCGTAGATATAGTGCTCACCTCATTACAGTGTAGTTACTGTGCAACACAGCTTGTTTCTGACCAAAGACACCAATTATCTCAAATATTAAAATCATAACAAAACCATTGCTCCTATTTATTCAGAATGCAGTTGCATTTTCCTTCGTATTAAACTGAATTTGACAACAAGTGCATTCTTGAAATGATCATTATTACAAAGGTGTCCACAGTAGAAACAAGACAGCGGGGTTAGTCCTGCTGATCTGACCTCACCTTGACACCTTCTTGTCCCTCTCAAGTCAGCAAACACTCACCTGTCTCATTTGCTTCACTCCATCTCTCCCATGTATTAGGACTTTTTGGGTCAGATGTTCTGTACTCTCGGGGAGATCGTCGGATCACCAGCCAGCCGACTGGAGAAACCTCTTGGGTGAGTGGGATTTTCAGCTGACTAAGTGAATACAAGTTAAAGGGTACTAAAGAGCTCACACTGAAAAGGACACCAAATAATATTTGAATAAAGTCGTAATATTATAGGAAAAAAATAATCTTGTTATGAGAAAACACAGTTTTGATATTACACGAACAAACAGAAAACACTATTGCAACAGTGGTGGGGAAGGGGGCTCAGTTTGGTAGCCAGGAAATAAAATAAAAAAAACATTACACATTTTACAACACAGAAACCACGATAATTGCAACAGAATGTTGGGTCATCTGGTGTCAAAGCTGCAGCCCTTTGGCGCTGCTCGAGGGGGTATGTGTGCATATTTACGTCTATATTAATTATGCATACTATTATTGGGTTTGTTGCGAGTGATCTACAAAATCTGCGTGTGTATTTGATAGCAAGTGCACGAGTGGGTGGACGACCTTACTTTACTTTTCACCTTTGAACCGATATGCTACCAATGAGTTTTGTAATTATTATTGTGTAATGTGCTTTTATACTTTGGAGGAAGTTGCATCTTCAATGTTGTTGTACCTGTTACAATGACAATCGGGACATTTATATTCTATTCCATTCTCGATACGCTAAATGGATTGCGCTTACTATTTTGCTCGTGAGAGAAGAGATCCAAAACACATGAGCTTCGTAGATCAGCTTTTCATGCACGATCAAGTTTGCACGTGTTTTAAGACATGCAAATCGTTAGTAGGTCAGGCCCATAGTGTCTTCTACCCTGCACTTAGACAACATATTCAAAAGCAAAACAGAGTATAATTGGTAGAGTGGACCAGAATAATGTTATTACAGATATATCTAATAAGACTCACTGATTTGTGAATGTTTATGGCTCATCTTGTGTGTTTTTTTTGACAAATTATTTAATTTGGGACAATCTGCAACTGAGAGATAACATAAGTGCAAGCCAAATGTTATTTTTGTGGCTGCCTCAGATACATTCATTTAAAGGATGCAAAAATGATTTAGCGGCACACTGGCCTCGTGGCTATTAGGCTTGTCCCCGTACCAAAAGGTATTTCCATACTTTAAGATTATTTTGTAAATAAAAGGGACCCGAAAATGTAATTATTGGCTTTATTTTAACTAAACATCTTATGATATATTAACATATGTTTTGTATTGCAATCAAAAAATAATTTTGGCATTAAATAAGATAGTGAACATACTAGGCAACTTGTCTTTTAGTAATAAGTAAGCAAACAAAGTGTGACAATTTGGTCGCATCGTGGTGCGGGGTTGTTCGCCCAGGAATGCAGACGGCTTCGGACACAGCGTGCAGGTAGGAAAATGATTTATTAAGAATTTAATCATAAGGGAACAAACAAAAACGTGCTCATAGCACAAAAGACAAAAACAAAGGGGCTAGCGTGGGAGCTAGCAAGAAAAATAGCCTACCGTATAAACTAGCAGGAATAGAAATAGTCGTCAACTGTTGCATCAAGCAAATTTGGAAGCCAGACCGGGTGAGGCCAGCGCATAGACTAAATAGCCCTCTGATTAGCACCCAGGCAACAGGTGCGCGTCCCGAACACTAACCAGAGGCAGGTGTGTGCAATCTGCCGTCATGGCAACGGAAACTAACAAAATCAAGGTGCTGAAAACACACGTGACTGAAAACGTAAACGAACTATGATCCGGGCAGCGGATCATAACAGTACCCCCCCCCCCCCCCCTTAAAGGACAGATTCCAGATGTCCCTTGAAACAAAAAAACTAGAACCCAAAAAACAAGAAATAGTTCAAGAGTCAAGGGAGGGCGGAGGGAGGACTTGGTGGTGGGTTGCCGGCCACGTGTCCCTGAATCCACCGGGGAAGAGTCAGGTGGCGGCGGAAATGGAACGACCACGGAAAAGCCACATTCGTGGCCGCCAAGAAGGTGTACGTTAGTGGCGCCAGAAATTCAGCAGCCGAGCACGAGACATCGTCATCGTGGAAACAGGAGACGTTTTCATCGCCATGGAAGCAGGAAGAGACGTCGTCGCCATGGAAGCAGGAAGAGACGTCATCGTCGCAGTGGAAGCAGGAAGAGACGTCGTCGTCGCCGTGGAAGTAGGAAGAGACGTCGTCGTCGCCGTGGAAGCAGGAAGAGACGTCGTCGTCGCTGTGTAAACAGGAGACGTTGTCGTAGACGCGGCAGCTGGTGCAGGTTCTGGTGCTAGCCTTGGAGCCGCGACTCGTGCTAGCCTCGGAGCAGAGACAGGAGCTGGTCTTGGAGCCGGTGCTGGTGTGGGAACCAGTCTTGGAGCCGGTGCTGGTGTGGGAACTATTCTTGGAGCCGGTGCTGGTGTGGGAACCAGTCTTGGAGCTGGTGCTGGTGTGGGAACCAGTCTTTGAGCCGGTGCTGGTGTGGGAACCAGTCTTGGAGCCGTTGCTGGTGTGGGAACCAGTCTTGGAGCCGGTGCTGGTGTGGGAACCAGTCTTGGAGCCGGTGCTGATGTGGGAACCAGTCTTGGTTCCGGTGCTGGTGTGGGAACCAGTCTTGGAGTCGGTGCTGGTGTGGGAACCAGTCTTGGAGCCGGTGCTGATGTGGGAACCAGTCTTGGAGCCGGTGCTGGTGTGGGAACCAGTCTTGGTGCTGGTGTTGGAACCCGTCTTGGAGTCGGTGCTGGTGTGGGAACCAGTCTTGGAGTCTGTGCTGGTGTGGGAACTAGTCTTGGAGTCGGTGCTGGTGTGGGAACCAGTCTTGGAGTCTGTTCTGGTGTGGGAACTAGTCTTGGAGTCAGTGCTGGTGTGGAAACCAGTCTTGGAGTCGGTGCTGGTGTGGAAACCAGTCTTAGTGCTGGTACGGAAACAAATCTATTTGTTCCTTACATTTTGACAAAGAACTTTCACTTTTGGTTGGACCAAAGTGTTAGTGTTTTGTCAGTCGAAGACCACATGTCCCATGAGGACTAGCGCATATAGCGTCAAACTGACATGATGTCTGCTATAATATTAGCACAAATATGATGTCTCTAATGGCTATACTAATGTTAAATAGCAGACACTATCAATAAATGATCTTGGATTGCGCTACAAACATGACGCTACTACCAAGAATGTATCAGGGCGGATGCAGGTCCGAAGCAAAGAAAGACCAGCGGGAGAGTTTTTACGAAGGAAGTAGTGTGGAACTAAAGTATCATGCTAGTTGCTATTTATTGCTACCACACACATTTTCAATAGCTAAAATTAGCATTATTATTTTGATTTGAACAGGGAGTCACTTACTAGTTTAGCAGGAACAGAGCCAAGGCAGCATCGGTCTGAAATCCCTCGTCTTTGAGCTCACGTCAGCAAGTGAAAGCCGAAGCAATGTTGATCCTTGATTGTCCTTTTATCTTAGTAAGCTAAGGTTTTCTTTTTTTGTCTCCTTAGAAAAAACTTTTCGTTTCTTTGGTTGTTTTTGAGCTTTGGCCATGATAACAGTCATTGCACGTAGACGTTCTTCTTCTTCTAATTTCTTGGGCGTTTGCCTCGACTTCCGTCTTTTTAACGAATGGGGAAAGGGGGAGTGACGTATGCCGTTAAACAAGTCAGCATTTTGTAGTTTTTTGTGTTGCATGGTTCCTGCCACCCTCCTCAAAGTCGCTAAGTGCCAGTGAGAGCGATACAGACCCTTCAGGCCATGACAGAGGTGTTATTCAACTAGTTGTAAATCCAGGTATCATCCCAAAAGTTATGACAAAATTTTATGAAGGTACAAAAGTTACTTAGTTTGGGTAGAATTGTATTAAACAAAACCAGTTTTCTTTTAAGTAATACAAAACCCAAAACCAGTGAAGTTGGCACGTTGTGAAAATCGTAAATAAAAACAGAATACAATGATTTGCTAATCCTTTTCAACCTATATTCAATTGAATGGACTGCAAAGACAAGATATTTAATGTTCAAACTGGAAAACGTTGTTATCTTTTTACAAATATTAGCTCATTTGGAATTTGATGCTTGCATCATGTTTCAAAAAAGCTGGCACAAGTGGCAAAAATACTGAGAAAATTGAGGAATGCTCATCAAACACTTATTTGGAACATCCCACAGGTGAACACGCTAATTGGGAACAGGTGGGTGCCATGATTGGGTATAAAAACAGCTTCCATGAAATGCTCAGTCATTCACAAACAAGGATGAGGCGAGAGTCCCCACTTTGTGAACAAATGCTTGAGCAAATTGTCAAACAGTTTAAGAATTTCTCAACGAGCTATTGCAAGGAATTTAGGGATTTCACATCTAGAGTCCGTAATATCATCAAAAGGTTCAGAGAATTTGGAGAAATCACTGCATGTAAGCGATGATATTACGGACCTTTGATCCCTCAGGCGGTACTGCATCAAAAAGTGAGTGTCAATCAGTGTGTAAAGGATATCACCACATGGGCTCAGGAACACTTCAGAAAACCACTGTCAGTAACTACAGTTTGTCGCTATATCTGTAAGTCCAAGTTAAAACTGTACTATGCAAAGCGAAAGCCATTTATCAACAACACCCAGAAATGCCGCCGGCTTAGCTGGGCCCGAGCTTATCTAAGATGGACTGATGCAAAGTGTAAAAGTGTTCTGTGGTCTGACGAGTCCACATTTCAAATTGCTTTTGGAAACTATGGACGTTGTGTCCTCCGGAACAAAGAGGAAAAATAACCATCCGGATTGTTATAGGTGCAAAGTTCAAAAGCCAGCATCTGTGATGGTATTAGTTAGGGATGTCCCGATCCAGGTTTTTGCACTTCCGATCCGATACCGATATTGTTTTTGCACTTCCGATCCGATACCGATACTGACCGATACCGATACTGACCGATAATGGCCTATCCGAGCATGTATTAAAGTTTAAAGTTATTTAGCCTACTTAGTTGTCAGAATCATGTTGAAAAGGGTTTTAGTACTCTTGATAACAACTAGCCAGCTGAATTAGGTGAGTTTGAATAATACACAATGGTTGGTAACAAGAAACTGACCTGTTTATTCAAGGATAAACACAAAATTAGACAAAATTATACATGACAAACAGAAATGGCATCATTGAAACAAGGGCTGGGCGATATGGCCTTTTTTAAATATTGCAATATTTTAAGGCCATATTGCGATACACGATATATATCTCAATATTTTGCCTTAGCCTTGAATGAACACTTGATGCATATAATCACAGCAGTATGATGATTCTATGTGTTTTGATTGATTGATTGAGACTTTTATTAGTAGGTTGCACAGTGAAGTACATATTCCGTACAATTGACCACTAAATGGTAACACCCGAATAAGTTTTTCAACTTGTTTAAGTCGGGGTCCACTTAAATTCATTCATGATACAGATATATACTATCAGATATATACTATCATCATAATACAGTAATCACACAAGATAATCACATTGAATTATTTACATTATTTATAATCCAGGGTGTGGAGGGGGGCGCCGGATGTAAGTGTCAAAAAGACAGCCAAAAGAGTTTGATATGAGAATAAATCTAAAGTTAAAATATAGGGTAGAAATGCATCCATTTGCAGGAAATGTAGTCTTGATTTTCAACAATTTCTTTCAAGGCTTGCATGTCTACATTAAAACATTCTTCTTCATACTGCATTAATATATGCTACTTTTAAACTTTCATGCAGAGAAGGAAATCACAACTAAAAAAATCACAAATTTTTTCATACGGTGTTGATCTGGAAATTTTTGCCTCGGCATTTTGATGGTGTGGACGTGTGGCACCGAATGGAGATAAGCGTCTCGACAGACGTTATATTTGAACAATGATGACGAAAACTGTTTTCTCTGTCGTGTCCGTGTGTCGAAAATTGTTATGCGCTTATTTTTTTATTTGATTTTGTGCGTGGCATATAAATACTATGCGCAGAGGACGTATGAGCAGTGCGCAATTGCACAAGCGCGCACCTTAGAGAGAACGTTGGTCACACGGCTGCGCTAGCATCACAGCTAACGTTAGCCATGCTGCTACCTCTCTGCTCGGGGAAGACATATACGTATGTGACGTATGACGTGACAGTATGTGACGTATGACGTGACAGTATGTGACGTGTGTAAGAAGGTGCGCTTGCTGTCTGTGAGAAGCACAGACACAGAAAAGAGTGAGAAGAGCCTGTCGTGTAATGCCAGCAGCTAAAAGCAACTGCGTTCGAATCCACAGACCTGTGGATGTGTTGAAGGTGTGCTGGAAAATGCGAAACGGAAATTATGGAGCAGCAGAAAAGTGGAATGTACTATTTAAATAGGTGCGTTGGACACGGAGCGGAGTTTTTTTTTTTTAACTGGATCTGGATCGGCATTTTCCCATGCCTTGCCGATACGCATTTTTTTGCAAATATCGGCGGCCGATCCGATCCAAATATCGGATCGGGACATCCCTAGTATTAGTGCCCAAGGCATGGGTTACTTATACATCTGTGAAGGCACCATTAATGCTGAAAGGTACATACAGGTTTTGGAGTACAATATGTTGCCATCCAAGCAACGTTATCATGGACGCCCCTGCTTATTTCAGCAAGACAATTTCAAGCCACTTGTTACAACAGCGTGACTTCATAGTAAAAGAGTGCGGGTACTAGACTGGCCTGCCTGTAGTCCAGACCTCTCTCCCATTTAAAATGTGTGGCGCAATATGAAACCTAAACGACCACAACCCCGGACTGTTGAACAACCTACTCAGTGGCCTAGTGGTTAGTGTCCGCCCAGAGATCGGTAGGTTGTGAGTTCAAACCCCGGCCGAGTCATACCAAAGACTATAAAAATGGGACCCAATCCTCCCTGCTTGGCACTCAGCATCAAGGGTTGGAATTGGGGGTTAAATCGCCAAAAATTATTCCCGGGCGCGGCCACCGCTGCTCTCCACTGCTCCCCTCACCTCCCAGGGGGTGATCAAGGGTGATGGGTCAAATGCAGAGAATAATTTCGCCACACCTAGTGTGTGTGTGACAATCATTGGTACTTTAACCTTAACTTTAACTTTAACTTAAGCTGTACATCAAGTAAGAATGGGAAAGCATTGCACCAGAAAAGCTTCAAAAATTGGTCTACTCAGTTCCCAAACGTTTACTGAGTGTTGTTAAAAGGAAAGACCATGTAACACAGTGGTAAAAATGCCCCTGTGCCAAATTTTTTGCAACATGTTGCTGCCATTAAATTCCAAGTTAATGATTATTTGCAAAAAAAAATTACGTTTATCAGTTTGAATATTAAATATCTTGTCTTTGCAGTCTATTCAATTGAATATAAGTTGAAAATCATTGTATTCTGTTTTTATTTACGAATTACACAACGTGCCAACTTCACTGGTTTTGGCTTTTGTAGAACTGGCCCCCAATGTTCTTAAAAAAAGTATTAATTTTGAATCAAGAATCAATTCGGAATGGAATCGTTACCTCCAAGAATTTAATCGAATTGAATCATGCCCAAAGATTCCCAACCCTACTACAGTACACCATAAATGTTAACGGTTTTCTGATTTTCTGTGGTGTACGCTTTTTACTTACCCACGTGCTTTGTTTTGTCCAATGAACACACAAATGCAAATCAGCCTTTTTGTAGGTCATCTGCTAGGTACTCCATGTAAGACTCTTCTTCAGGGGTGCTCCACTTTGAGGTTGCACCAGAGTGGATGAATAAGCGTATGATTTTAGTGCAAATGTATTGCGGACCCAAAGTGATTTGAAATTGAAGTAAAGTGACACTGCAAGCACTGCTCTTTTTTTTAATGTTCCTGTGGTAAGAAAAACATTTGTTTTATCGCTCAGTGATTCTCTAACTGTGGTAAATACGAGGGCTGCATTTAATAATACGCTAACGAATCACCTAATTAAGGGGTGTCAAACTCATTTTAGCTCAGGAAGGAAAATCATCGCATTAAAACTAAAAAATAAAGACGTCAGATTGTTTTCTTTGTCTAACTTTAGCCAAAAATAGAACAAACATTCTGAAAATTTTACAATAAAAATATAGAAAAAAATACCGGCAGCGGTAAAGTTTAGATCCATGAAGGAAAGAAGAAAGTGACTGAATGTTTATAACTAAAAACATGCATAAAAATGTGTCTTCTTTTGTTAAATTTTTTTTAATGAATTAACGTTTATGAGAACTTTTTTTCCAAAACACAATATAGAATGTGAGACATAACAGGATAATGCATACATTTATCATTGGTTTTCAAAACGGTTACAAAAAAGTGGGACCCCAAAAATGTACTGTGGGACCCAATTTTTATGACTTGATAGGGTCCCTGGGACCTCATTTTGAATATTCCTCGTGCCAACACTGATGGAGTATTGGTGCGTGCAAAACAGCAGCAGGAGGTTGTGGCCGGCAGGCCACTTCTAATACTAATCAAATATCATCCCGGGGGGCCATAGATAATTCATTCGCGGGCCGGATCTGGTTGCTGGCCTTGACTTTGACACATAGGACCTAATTAAAAAAGCTGTTCCGTGGCCAAAAATATTAAATTTTCTTGTTAAATAAAACCTCTGCCTTGTTTTAATGAATACTTGGGCCTACTACGCTACTGTATTTTAACGTCCGTCATTGTGGTGGCCAAGTGCTTTCTGAGGTGGTACTTGGTGAAAAAAGTACAAACACACACACAACATATATTTTGTTGGCACCTGTGGAAGCGAGCGCACACAAACATTGCCCTCGTCGCAACGATGAATTTAAACTTTGTACCTGGCTTAAACGGAACATAAATACCTGTGGGTTTGCACGTGCGCCCACTTTGCCCTTTTTCATGAGTCTTCACGGTGCTGTTAATCCCTCTCGGTATAATTAGGCAGCAGCCGTTGTGCTCCCTCATTAGGAGAAAGAACTGGTGCAAGCAGAGGGCAACACAACATGGGAAAGCTGAAGACAATTAACAGTTGGTGTGAATAAAAGTGTAAATGGTATATGGTAAATGGGTTGTACTTGTATAGCGCTTTTCTACCTTTTTTTAAGATACTCAAAGCGCTTTGACACTATTTCCCCATTCACACACACACACACACACACACACTGATGGCGGGAGCTGCCATGCACGGCGCTAACCAGGCCCATCAGGAGCAAGGGTGAAGTGTCTTGCTCAAGGACACAACGGACGTGACTAGGATGGTAGAAGGTGGGGATTGAACCAGTAACCCTCAGATTGCTGGCACGGTCACTCTCCCAACTTCGCCACGCCGTCCCCCGGCGCCGTGTAAAATGAGAATCAGGAATGTATTATTGTGTAGCTGTGGTCTGCCGACTGTATCACTTATACCATTTCCAACTAAGACCACTGAGGCACAACATAAACAGCAAGAACAATTTCAGATGAATTGTGTACAGTACATATCATTAGCGTGTATCTCTTGTATCAGAAGTTAACCAAACCATAAAATAAACCCTCATTATAATGAGACATGGCAAAAGAAGGCCATTTTTCTTTCATTATTGTTTCTATATTGCCTGTGGAACTACAAGTAATTTCAAAGCATACTTTTTTATTTACAAACTAAATACTATATTTTGTTTACTCCTAGTATATTTTTAGATGTCTACTTAGTGCACATGTCTGCATAAACTACAAATGCATGTCCGTAGACAACAACGATGTATCCCCAATCATTAGACTGAAGTACTTAAGTTATCGAAGAGTGCATTTTTGATTTTGCGCTGACCACTGCAGATGTTGAGGGGAAAAAAAGGCCTTTTTAAATCAAGAAGATGACCTTTGAGATTACAAATACACAGCTGGCAAAAGCTATTAAAGTAGCCGTAGAGTGGAAAAACAAGTTGACTTCACATGCTTAATTGTGTTTTATTGTATCCAATTGTATTTACCATTCACAAAGAATGCGAAAATACCGTCTCAATATCACAAATTCAGTCGGCCATTTTGAATATTCCGCTCCCAACATCTTCAGTAATTTCCGTAGTTTCTACGTCACTGTAGTAACGCTTCTGCACTCTGACCATATTATTAGATCAGTCATTCAGGAAATACGCATAAATTGGAAAGAGATGTTCTGTTTATCATTCACAATCTTTATGTAAGACAAGAACACATATGCTTTTTGTTATGCATTCTAAATGGTAAATAAATATCCAACAATTGAGTCAACAGATGCAGGGTCCTTTGTTGTGTTAATTATTTTGAGTTTGAGTTTATTTCGAACATGCAATCATACAACATGATACATCACAATCTCCAGTTTCTCTTTTCAACATGTTCGAAAAGGAGTAGGAAGAAGCAGAGCTTATTTAATCCTACCCCTTTTCTTTTACATAACAGTTGCTAAAACTTTTGTTCACTTCCTGTTCTCAATTTATTCACAATATACTCCATAAGTAATCACAATAAAAATAAGTAAATAAATAATAATTGGTGAAGTAAGTTACATTTCATATGTTGAGATAAGTAAGATTATTTTGTGAGTGAAAGAATGAAAGAATGGATGAGTTAAATAAATTCTGAATGTTTATCATGGTTCTTCTTCTTTATACTTTGTAAACACTTTAAGTTTGAAGAGTTTCTTGAAGTCGATCATATTAGTACATTGTTTGATTGCTTTGCTTAATCCATTCCATAATTTAATTCCACATACTGATATACTGAAGGTCTTAAGTGTTGTACGTGCATACAAATGTTTTAAATTACATTTCTCTCTAAGATTATATTTCTCCTCTTTTTTTTTAGAAGAATTGTTGTATATTCTTGGGTAGCAGGTTATAGTTTGCTTTGTGTATAATTTTAGCTGTTTGCAAATTCACTATGTCGTAGAATTTCAGTATCTTTGATTCAATAAATAAAGGATTTGTGTGTTCTCTATATCCAACATTATGTATTATTCTAACTGATCTTTTTTGTAACACCGTTAGTGAATGAAGTGTACTTTTGTAATTATTTCCCCATATTTCTACACAGTAACTCAGATATGGTAACACTAGTGAGCAGTAGAGATTATGAAGTGATTTTTTTGTCTAGAACATGTTTTGCTTTATTCATTATTGACGTGTTTCTTGCTACTTTATGTTGTATATTTTTTACGTGAGATTTCCAGTTCAATTTATCATCAATCATTATACTTAGAAATTTGGTTTCATTTACTCTTTCAATTTCTATTCCGTCTATTTGTATTTGTGTTTGACTTTCTCTTCTACCAAATAGCATTATTTTAGTTTTACTGAGATTCAACGATAGTCTGTTTTTGTCAAACCATCTTTTTAATTTGTTAATTTCTTCTGTTATTATTTGTAGTATCTTCTGTGTGTTCTCTCCTGAACAAAACGCTGTTGTATAATCCGCAAATAATACTAACTTTAAATCTTTTGTAACTTTACAAATGTCATTTATATATAGATTGAATAATTTAGGTCCTAGTATTGATCCCTGAGGTACACCACAGGATATATTTAGCGTTGTAGACGTGTGTTCGCCTAGCTTCACGTATTGTTTCCTGTTCATTAGATAACTTCTTATCCAGTTTAAGACTAACCCTCTGATGCCATATCGTTCTAGTTTTTTGATTAAAATATTGTGATTAATTGTGTCAAATGCTTTAGTTAGATCCATAAAAACTGCTGCCGCACATTTTTTATTATCTATAGCATTGGTCATTTCTTCTGTAATATCAATTAAAGACATCAAAGTTGAAACATTAGCTCTGTATCCATATTCATTTTCTTCGAGTATTCTATTTTTATTTATGAAACTCTCTAATCTGTTATTGAACAGTTTTTCAATGATTTTAGAAAATTGTGGAAGTAAGGAAACAGGTCTATAGTTTGTAAATTGATGTTTGTCGCCAGTCTTGTAAATTGGTGCAACTTTAGCTATTTTCGTTTTGTTTGGAAATGTACCTGTTTGAAATGATAGGTTACTAGGTTAATGGTCCAGAGACCTCTTCAATAACCTTTTTTATCGTTTCCATATCAATTTCGTTACAATCAGTTGAAGTCTTAGATTTACATTTTTTTACAATTGTAACTATTTCCTCCTGTGTCACATTACTGAGGAACATGGAGTTGGGATTTCGCTCTATGGTATCATTATAGTCCTCAATTGAAACTGGGTCTGGAATCCTTTCTTCCAATTTTGGTCCAATATTTACAAAATAATTATTGAAGCTTTTATATTATCAATAAGCGTGGCACAGTGTCCTGTAATTCTGCTTGGCTTTGTGATTTTAGGATATAAACTGATGATGTACATTGTGTCAATGAAGTCATCAATAGACTTTTGCTTGTTAGGGTTCAATAAGTCAATATTAAAGTCACCACATAAGAAAATTATTCTTTGACCATTGTCCATGTAAGTAGCCTTGATCCATTCTTCAAATGTTTCTATACTTGACTTAGGTGATCTATATATACAACTGATGAATATGTTTTTGCTTTTTTCCTGACATATTTCAATTGTTATACATTCTAAGATATTATCTATAGCAAATGAGATGTTTTTTACCACTTTGTAGTTCAGTTTCTTCATCACGTACACAGCTACTCCTCCTCCATTTTTGTTGGTTCTGTTGATGTAGTTTAGTTCATATCCATCCAGATCAAAATCTATTCCTTTTTTATCATCAATCCATGTTTCCGTGACAGCAATCACTTTGAAGGGTTCGTTGATGTGTTCCAAAAAGTTTTTAATATTGTTGTAGTTTGCATACAAGCTTCTGCTATTAAAATGAATAATTGACAATTTGTTATCACATTTAATGTTGCTGTTATATTGATCATCCGTATAATAAAAATAATTATTACTGAAGTGGGAGAAAAAATTTGTATCTGGATCTATATCATTTTCCAAATCCTGGTTTTTGTGATCTTTGTTGCAGAAATTTTTTAGTTCCATATTTTCTTGTTCAACAATCTTTGATGTTATTTCAATAATCTCTATAAGTGTAGGTAGATGCAATCCTGAATCTAGGTCCTCTTGTTTAGTCGTCCCTTGGAACATAGTAGTGTTGATGCTGAATTTAGGTGCTTGTTTTCTGTCAGAGTCCATTATCATCGTTGTTGTGGAAGCTGTGTAAACTTTAAAAATTGACCAGGTCCTTGATGTCATGGACAGCAAGTACTCTTGCTTCTGGACCTCCATTCAGCTTGATGTAGATTTTACAGTTGGCGCTCCAAGTTC
This sequence comes from Nerophis lumbriciformis, assembly GCF_033978685.3. Classification (NCBI taxonomy): domain Eukaryota; kingdom Metazoa; phylum Chordata; class Actinopteri; order Syngnathiformes; family Syngnathidae; genus Nerophis; species Nerophis lumbriciformis. The sequence goes on from NC_084570.2 coordinate 25,586,810, forward strand.
CCTGGATTTTTCCCTGCTTTCTTAAGTCGCGTGCTTTCTTGGCGATTCCAGCATTACGTTTTGTGAGATGCTCATTCATGTACACATTTGTTCCCTTCAGCTTCTTTCCCTGTCTCAGCAATGCCATTTTAGATTTTCTGTTTACAAGTTTCACGAGCACGACTGGAGTGGCGTTGTTGTTTCTTCCGTTCAGTGGGATGCATGTTTCGATGGTATTAATGTCAATTTCAATTTCTTTTGATTTCAGAAAGTTGACCACTTGCTGTTCTGCTGAGACCATATCCATTTCATCTGGTTCACCTTCATTATTCACAGCTTTCGCATAGGATCTTCGTTTAATTCGGTGCCCTGTGACGATGATATCATTCATCCGTTTATCCTGATCCATTTCATCTATGATATTCCTCAGCATGTTGTTGTCTTCTTGAAGGATCTTCATTTGTTTGCACATTTCAGTGGCTTCATTATTTCTGATGTTTTTCTGAGATTGCAGACTTTCTATATTTTGCTGCAGACTTTTCATACCTCGTTTGTGTTCTTCTTTCATTTCTTTCATTTCTTCTTTCCATCCCTCCATCATGTATTTCCATTCTTCTATCATTTCTTCTTTAAATTCATGGAATAGTTTTTGTAGTACCCCTTCTTGATTCCCATCATGTCCTGTGTCCAGCCTCAAATCTTGTTCCCATTTGTGTCCTGTGTCAGCTGACCCCGACTGTTTCGGGATTTCAGTCTTTCCTTTAGCTTTTGGCATCGCGGCAGTCGCTGACGTCAGTGCCTCTTATGTCTTAACGGCAGTTACTTCTTTAGCAACTTGCGGTACTTTTAACTTGTTTTTTCAACAATTTCCTACCTTGCGCCGTTCAGAGATCAATTTGAGGTGTCAGCCTGTCAACTTATATCACTCTGCGACGTCGGAATCACTTTAAAACAGCTGTAAACTCGCCGTAGCTTTTGGTTGCTAGGCAACCGCTTTGAACTGCGGCAAGGCGCCGTTGGCTTGAGGCTAACTGCTCTTCCAACTCACCTTATTTCGCGTATCTGTGCCTCTCAACTGACCAATATCAGATCGAAGATGCCAGGTGACTCTCCTGTGGCTGTGATCACAAATCAGTGGTCAAAATCTTCAGACTTAACAAAAACTCCGGTAGCAGAAGCGGAGACTTTTTCTTTTGCGTCCTTTCTCGTTGACAGGAAGTGACGTTATCCTCCCTAAAAACATCCAGACAGTGCCAACAATACTCCTTTTACATGTCGTCACCTGAAAATTAACCAAATACGAGTGATATTGTTATTATAAGCGCTAACGCAGACGGACTATTTTAGCGGCACATTGATAGCAGTGAGCTAATGCTAGCTTACGCTGCTGTTGTTGACACACTGAGCCGGCGGCTGCTTCTGCTTGGTCTCAAACTTGTTAAAGGAAATTCTAGATTATAATTCATGGATCTCTCAACTGCTAGTAGACAAATCTACCAGCATATTTGAAATGTTTTCTTGTGCCCTTTACATCATCCATGAAGCCTACTTGGATGAGAGGCGAAACATCCAGTTGCGATCCATTGAATGCCCTGAGAGTACAATGACCTGGATGAATGAGAACATCCATAGACAAACAGAATTGAATGTATTTATTGTCATTGTGACAGGTACACATTGAAGTTGAAATCTCCTCCAAAGTACAAAAGGACAGCACACGATTATAATCACTAAAACACAAACAGTAATGAATGATAGACTACTAAAATATTACGTCTCACCACCTCAAATTTTTTGGACTAAATGACACCCATAATATATTTGAAATAAATGATGTAGGATTTTCAATGTGTACTATAAAACTTTAATTAAAAAAATATTAAGAATTATTGAACATATCTCATTAACTTTGCAGAAGACCTCCTCGACATGTTTTACAATCACAGGAAGAACAGCAATATAACAAACACCGGGAAACATGAAAGCAAAGCGTAATAAACACTCAAAATATCACTTTTCTGCATTACTTTTCTCCGTCACGTCACTTTCTCACGCTGGCTGTCTGATCTTTAAACCCACTCCACCCACTCTAATTCCTGGACCTGCCCTGACGTACGTCCTGTATATCACTAAAAAAGCACAGCCTGTCTTGCTAATGATAATAATGTTGATGGTTTAAGACTTCTTATGGTAATTAGAAAATAGCAATGCAAATATAATTTCCTTAACATCCCATGGGCCATGTTTTTTCCAAGGTCTGTGATAGGGATGTCCCGATCCGATATTTGGATCGGATCGGCCGCCGATATTTGCAAAAAAATGCGTATCGGCAAAGCATGGGAAAATGCCGATCCAGATCCAGTTTAAAAAAAACTCCGGTCCGTGTTCTCCAACGCACCGATTTAAATAATACATTCCACTTTACTGTTGCTCCCTATTTTCCGTTCCGCATTTTCCAGCACACCTTCAACACATCCACACGTCTGTGGAGTCTCACGCAGTTGCTTTTAGCTGCTGGCATTACACGACAGGCTCTTCTCACTCTTTCCTGTCTCTCCTTCTCACAGACAGCAAGCGCACCTTCTTACACAAGTCACATACTGTCACGACACACGTCACGTCATACACGTATACGCCCTCTCCCAGCAGAGAGGTAGCAGCATGGCTAACGTTAGCTGTGGTGCTAGCGCAGCCGTGCGCGCCTGTGCAGTTGCTATGGCGTCACATTAGTGCCAAAAAATCCGAGCGCATAAAAAATGTTATCGCGCGCTGATTCTCTACTTCGTGCGCGCGCGCGACACCCTTTTGCGCGCACGTGGTGCCTTTTTGCGCGCGCGCGGTGCCTTTCTGCGCGCGCGCCGTCTCGGTCTGTGCGCTGTCATGTTTCGTTTTGGCACTTTGGGGGCGGGTATGCTTAGACGGCCCCTTCTTTCTGATTGGTCAGGCGAAAAATGCTCAGAGCCAATCAGAAGTATAGCAGGGTGGGTCATCGTCAATATGTATCAAGATTTACGAAGGAAGAAGTGGATAAAAAAATGTTGCGCGCTGATGAAGGTTATTTCATACCACATAAACACAATACAGGGTAATACAAAATGTGACCCAAATAAATAATAAGACAACACCATAATCACATCTTTCAGCCAGAACTGGTCCACCAGCAATAACATCCAACCATAACATTATTTTATATTTTCACTTCTTCTTGAACATTAGTTTTCTAATTTATGGAATTTCTTTTGATTCAGCCATAAAATTAATGAAATAATCTTTGAATTTTGTTTTTAAAATGTTAAAAATAGCTTTTAATAATGTATTCTGAAACAGTTTAAAAATAATCAGAGAACTGACTAACACTGACCCTACACAACTATGTTGCACAATTAAGTCATTTTTTTTTAAAGCGAAAGGGGTAATTTCAACAGGTACAGCATCCTATGTCATATCTACATGTAATAAGATTTGTAACAAGGCAAACCGTTTGTTAATTGGTCGAAAATCGAGCAAGTTATGGTAATGTAATTAGTACATGTACCATTGACATCAATGTAATGATTGAGGCTAGATGTTCGAGGTAAGATGGCTACAACGTTGCTACACTGGAGAATGATTGGTCATATGAAAAATGCTCAGAGCCAATCAGAAAGAAGGGGCCGTCTAAGCATACCCGCCCCCAAAGTGCCAAAAAGAAACATGACAGCGCGAGGAGAGATGCCAGGAGTACACAGAGAGCGCACAGACCGAGACGCAGAAATGCACCGCGCTCGCGCAAAAAGGCACCGCGCGCGCAAAAAGGCACCACGTGCGCGCAAAAGGGTGTCGCGTGCGCGCACGAAGTGGAGAATCAGCACGCGATAACAGTTTTTATGCGCTTGGATTTTTGGCATTAATGTGACGCCATAAATTGCGCACTGCTCAAACGTCCTCTCTGCACAGCAAATCTATGCCACGCACAAAATCAAATAAAAAAATAAGCGCATAACAATTTTCGACACACGGACACGACAGAGAAAACAGTTTTCGTCATCATTGTTCAAATATTGTAACGTCTGTCGAGACGCTTATCTCCATTCGGTGCCACACGCCCACACCATCAAAATGCCGAGGCAAACATTTCCAGATCAACACCGTATGAAAAAAATAGTGATTTTTTTAGTTGTGATTTCCTTCTCTGCATGAAAGTTTAAAAGTAGCATATATTAATGCAGTATGAAGAAGAATGTTTTAATGTAGACACATAGAATCATCATACTGCTGTGATTATATGCATCAAGTGTTCATTCAAGGCTAAGGCAAAATATGGAGATATATATCGTGTATCGCAATATGGCCTTAAAATATCGCAATATTAAAAAAAGGCCATATCGCCCAGCCCTAGTTCAATGATGCCATTTCTGTTTGTCATGTATAATTTTGTCTATTTTGTGTTTATCCTTGAATAAACATGTCAGTTTCTTGTTACCAACCATTGTGTATTATTCAAACTCACCTAATTCAGCTGGCTAGTTGTTATCAAGAGTACTAAAACCCTTTTCAACATGATTCTGACAACTAAGTAGACTAAATAATTTTAAACTTTAATACATGCTCGGATAGGCCAGTATCGGTCAGTATCGGTATTGGTCAGTATCGGTATCGGATCGGAAGTGCAAAAACAATATCGGTATCGGATCGGAAGTGCAAAAACCTGGATCGGGACATCCCTAGTCTGTGATATAAACAGACAGTAACAACCACACTGCCATGGTTGAACACATGAATTAAGTCCTGAGGATGAATTGACTGCTTATTTTAGCTGTGCAGCTTCAAGTGTCTTGGCTCAGACCACAAACATCCAGCACTGCTCCCCTGCATAGATGCAGCTCCAATGACTCACTTCAGTCAAAACATGCAGAAAAATAATCTCTTGACTTTTCCTCCTTGGCACCCTTCAAGCACGGCACACTGCACAATTGTTATGCTGTATTCCAACACATGGGAGAAATAACGGAAGGCTCATTGAATGTTGGAAGCTTTGCTTGCCCTTTTACTGTTTCAATATCGAGCTGCAAATGTGCCAGTCGGAGACCAAAGAGTGGTTGGTGCATGTGGGCCGAGGCAGGCTATTATGATGCAGACTTTGTCTGTTTGCAACAATTGGCCTGGAGTTTGTATGCAGGCAAAGTACATGTACGGATGTCACTATTAGAGTTCACTGCCTTCTTTCTTTAAAACAGTCAAAGGTCAAAGATGTTCTTAAAAGTCAATTTTACAGCGTTGGTCTCACTGCCAGTCAATCTAGAGAATGATTCCCGATGGGGAAGTCTTCGTTCTCTTCATTGTACAACGGCAGACAAGTCCAGTGTGTTCAAAGTTCACTAAATGCAGCTGGAGAGGCTGACTTGCTTGAGGATTTTTGAGGTTTGTTTTTTAATGTGTGTTGCTAAACCATTCCTCTTTTTGGCGCCTTAGATCCTGTACACAATTTCATTTACCAAATCCCTGACTATGACTTTTGTTGTTGGCCTGCATGAACTTGTAAACATGGACATGTCAGACTAAACAAAATCAAAGGAGCAGTTTGCAAGCGTCACTGAAGTTGCAAGGGAAATGTAGAACGCTGTCCTAAGATGTTAAAGTGACCACTCCAATCATTCTAAATCAATTCCAAATTTTGAAAAATCAATTAAATAAATATATATATAAAAATATATTAATAATATATGAAAAAACAAAAAAATATATACAAAAAATATATATACACATACACACACAAATATATATATATATATATATATATATATATATATATATATATATATATATATATATATATATATATATACACATATATATATATATATACAGTATATATATATATATACAGTATATATACACATATATATATATACAGTATATATATATATATATACAGTATATATGTGTATATATATATATATATTTGTATATATGTATACAGTGTTTCCCACACATTCATTTATTTGTGGCGGCCCGCCACGAAAGAAATACGTCTGCCACAAATGGATTTTTCGGCTTTTGACTCGCTCGACCGCTCATAAAAGCAATGGGACTCTGTCTGTGAATGTACCTTGTAGTTACAACTCCGGTGCAGTAGGTGGCGGTAGCCTACTATGCATTGTAACTCCGCCAATAGCACTTAATTCACCTGGTGGGCCAGAAGAAGAAGAAGAAGAAGACGGAGTAAAAGAAAAACGGACCGACCGGATCAAAATACGAGGGTAATATAGGTTATAGCTGCACCGCTCGCGGCTCGTCATATATTTAACGTTAATCCGCGATTTCACCGAGCGTTTCACTGACGGTGAGCAGCCTGACGCTGCTTCATTAACACCGCCGCTGTTTGACTTGGGGGCCCGGGCAGACGCACGTCGTAACTGCTACCATAACGACGAGCTAACGTGTCCAGGTTATAACCCTGTTGTCAATAAACACACGTGGAGACGGTGCTTCAGATACTGCATTAATACTGAAGATAATTGTCCACTGTCCACTGCAGCATGTGAATGCAATGAAAATAATAAAATCTGAGCCAACCAGCTGTTAAAATATTGTCCAGGTTAATGTTTTGGCCATTAAAGGCCCTTCATTTCAAGATTTCAACTGTGATCGGGCTTTAAACAGGTGGCTGACCTGTTCAGATGGGTATAGCTGCTACTGGTCAAATAATGTGAAATAGCATTTAATTTTACATGTATGCAATGCCATTTAAATGTAATTATAGATAATAATAATAAAAATTACTGTGTAGTGTTGTAAATAGTCAACGGGAAGGATTTTAGTAAGATATAAGCCATGAGCACTACACAGCCAGAAAAAAACCTAGGCAGGACAAGTAAAAATATTGGAGATTTGAGAAGTCGGGCAAGTAGAAAAAAAACCTTAACGTTGAACCCTGCATGTGTTGAGCTGCTGCCGCTTAAGGTTAGACGGCACTGTACATAGAGCGGTTCTGCTCGTTTGTAATAAATTCTTATGTTGGATGTTCACTCCTTCACACAGATGAGTATAGAAAAATATTTTCAACGGCCGAAAAGGGCTCGACTTGGAGAGGAGGTAGGCCTACAGTCCGGACCACAAGAGGTATTATCAAAACGGTGTAGACACTTAGAAATCTCATAAGGAAAGTGAACAGACATCCATCAGTGTGAAAATTAATTTGCTTCCAATATTTCCAGGCTTCAACTAGTGACGCAGCTGTGAGGAGGGTGAGGAGGAAGGGATAGTAAGTACGCAGGGAGATGTTGTAGGAGAGGAGGAAGACAGGCAGCATGTAGAGCCAGCTAGGGCGGAGGGAACAGGTGAGACTCAGCAAACACTGAAAAATAAAGCAGGGTCAGATCAGAAATGCACTTTTCTCATGAAAAGGGTCCTATTTTATATTCTTATGTGCTTTATAGAGAGGACCACGACAAAACATAGAGCGACTGGGTTCGATCCAGAATGGCTAAAAATGCCACAATTTAAGTCATGGCTGTATAACACCCAGCACGGTAAGCTCCAGTGTCTCCCTCTTCTCTGGAGGAGGGTCTGGCGGGCAAGACTAGCTCCAGTGCGACCTGTTCAGCAGCAGCAGCAGGAGGAGGAGGAGGAGGTTGACTGACTGGCAGGACACCTCTGCCTCTGTTTCACTTTATGTTGCTGGTAAATAATATGGTTGTAGTAGTAGGCTAAAGTTAAATTATTTAGTATGCACTAATTAAAGGGGCAGAGCTTTAAGAGACATTTTAGCTTTTATATTTTATAAGATATATTTTTTGTAAGAACCACGATTAATAAATATATTTCAGTGAATAACTAATTGTTCAAATCTGTATATAAATATGTACATAAAGTGTTCCAACTCCGCGTTCTTCTTGGTCATCGCCGCTGCCGCCGCCACCCCCCAACCACACCACCACAAATAGATGCCTGTCCTGTGGGAAACACTGGTATATATATATATATATGTGTGTATATATGTATATATATATATATATATATATATATATATATATATATGTATATCAATCAATCAATCAATCACTGTTTATTTATATAGCCCTAAATCACAAGTGTCTCAAAGGGCTGCACAAGCCACAACGACATCCTCGGTACAAAGCCCACATAAGGGCAAGGAAAAACTCACCCCAGTGGGACGTCGTATATGTGTATATATATATATATATATATATATATATATATATATATATATATATATAATGTGTATATATATATATAAATATAAGTGTGTGTATATATATATATATATATATATATATATATATATATATATATATATATATATATATATATGTATATGTGTATATATATATATATATAATGTGTATATATATATATATATATATATATATATATATAAGTGTGTGTATATATATATATGTGTGTGTGTGTGTGTGTGTGTGTGTGTATGTATATATGTGTATGTATATATGTGTGTGTGTGTATATATATATGTATGTATATATACAGAGGTGGGTAGAGTAGCCAGAAATTGTACTCAAGTACTGTTACTTAAGAGATGTATTACTCAAGTAAAAGTAAGGAGTAGTCACCCAAATATTTAGTTGAGTAAAAGTAAAAAGTATGTTGTAAAAAAACTACTCAAGTACTGAGTAACTGATGAGTAACCTGTTTGTTTAATGATGACGACAACAAATAATGCACAAAAACATAAAAATACCAATGAGCAAATTCAGAGCCAGGAATATCTCTTAAGCAACTAAAATATTAATACATTAAAATAAAAAAAATTAAGGCAAATTGAGCCACAATAACTTAACAGCACCATAGGCTCAGTGGGCATTCATTGATTGATTGATTGAAACTTATATTAGTAGATTGCACAGTACAGTACATATTCCGTACAATAGACCACTACCATTTAGTGGTAACCTTGTACTGTTTCAGTATCGAGCTGCAAATGTGCCAGTCGGAGACCAAAGAGTGGTTGGTGCATGTGGACCGAGGCAGGCTATTATGATGCAGACTTTGTCTGTTTGCAACAATTGGCCTGGAGTTTGTATGCAGGCAAAGTACATGTACGGATATCACTATTAGAGTTCACTGCCTTCTTTCTTTAAAAGAAGGCAGTGAATGGTAACACCCCAATAAGTTTTTCAACGTTAATCAATTCATGGTAAACACACTGTGCACTTCTGATTGGTGTTTCTCTGTGTGTGTGTGTGTGTGTGTGTGTGTGTGTGTGTGTGTGTGTGTGTGTGTGTGTGTGTGTGTGTGTGTGTGTGTGTGTGTGAGAGTCTGCAGTGCGTTAATAAATGTCCCCACACGATGTACATTTGACAGTGATTCATAGCAGGGAAGCTAACATCAGCCTACGGTGACAGACAAAATGTCTACTAACGTTACTTACCGCGATGTGCTTCCTCAAATTTGACGTTGAGTTCATGTAAGCCAGGGGTGCCCACACTTTTTCAGCAGGCGAGCTACTTTTTAAAAAACCAAGTCGAGGTGATCTACCTCATATATACATATACATACACACACATATATATATATATATATATATATATATATATATATATATATATATATATATATATATATATATATATATATGTCTTAATAAGGTTATCCAAAAAATAGTGCTCGATACCGTAGTAGAGCGCAATATATGTATGTGTGGGAAAAAAAATCACAAGACTATTTCATCTCTACAGGCCTGTTTCATGAGGGGGGGTACCCTCAATCATCAGGAGATTTTAATGGGAGCATTCGCATACCATGGTTTATATAGGGCACAGAGTGGGTGGGTACAGGCTGGCCTAGGGGCGTGGTGATTGGCTCATGTGTTACCTAGGAGGTGTTTCCGTCTATGGCGGCATGCTGTGACAATTTCGCTGCGCTTGTTGAGGGATGACAGGTCTGGACGGTAAATAATAAACAGTTTCTCTTTCAAGCATAGGTTGCATCTTTTATTACCACTATTGTAAGGTGTGCTGGATGCAAGAATTTGCCATGTTATTGAATATTCAACATTATTGTCTTTGAGGTCCCAAATGTGTTTGCTGAGTTCTGTGGTATTTCGCAAGTTTTTGTTCCTGAAAGAAGCCTTGTGATTGTTCCATCTGGTTTTGAATTCTCCCTCGGTTAATCCTACATATGTGTCGGATGTGTTAATGTCCTTGCGTATTACCTTAGATTGGTAGACAACTGATGTTTGTAAGCACCCCCCGTTGAGGGGGCAATCAGGTTTCTTTCGACAGTTACAGTCTTTGTTGGTTTTGGAGTCGCTCTGTCTGGGGGCCGACGGCTCATTTGCAATTGTTTTGTTGTGGTTTGAGTTGATTTGTCGTATATTGTTCATGCAGCTGTAGCTCAATTTAATGTTGTTCTTGTTGAATACTTTTCTTAGGGTGTTGTCTTTGGGAAAGTGTTTGTCAATCAGATTGAGGAATTTGTGTCCAATGTTAGTTGAGACGTTTTTGCTGTATGGGGGGTTGTACCAGATGATGTCGTTTCGTTTTCTGTCCTTTTTTGGCTGGTTTTCTGGCGTGGGTTCATAGGTGAGGGTGAAATTGTATCCGCTTTCATCAAGGGCTTTTTGGTACGGGGGGGTTGCTTGGTCAAATTCAGCTTTGCTAGATGACAGCATCGATAGCCTTTTATTGATTCCGGTAGGTATTCTTTTCGTGGTGGTGGGTGGGTGGTTGCTGTCATGGTGCACGTATTGGAGTGTTGTGTTGGGTTTCGTGAATGGTTGGTAGCTGTTATTTCTCAGGTTGAAAGTGACGTCAAGGAAGTTGACGGTTTGCTTGTTGGCTTCAATCGTGATCCGTAGGCCGTTCTCTTTGAAAATTTGGCATATGCGCTTCTTGGTATTCTCGCTGCTCCTTGGCGAGGCGCGACACACTGCCAGTCCGTCATCACGGTAAATACCGAGGTTTAGATTGAGGCTAGCGAGCTGGGAGAGGAGGAAACTCCCAACGAGTTCACACGTTTCTGCTCCGACTGTAACTGTCGAAAGAAACCTGATTGCCCCCTCAACGGGGGGTGCTTACAAACATCAGTTGTCTACCAATCTAAGGTAATACGCAAGGACATTAACACATCCGACACATATGTAGGATTAACCGAGGGAGAATTCAAAACCAGATGGAACAATCACAAGGCTTCTTTCAGGAACAAAAACTTGCGAAATACCACAGAACTCAGCAAACACATTTGGGACCTCAAAGACAATAATGTTGAATATTCAATAACATGGCAAATTCTTGCATCCAGCACACCTTACAATAGTGGTAATAAAAGATGCAACCTATGCTTGAAAGAGAAACTGTTTATTATTTACCGTCCAGACCTGTCATCCCTCAACAAGCGCAGCGAAATTGTCACAGCATGCCGCCATAGACGGAAACACCTCTTAGGTAACACATGAGCCAATCACCACGCCCCTAGGCCAGCCTGTACCCACCCACTCTGTGCCCTATATAAACCATGGTATGCGAATGCTCCCATTAAAATCTCCTGATGATTGAGGGTACCCCCCCTCATGAAACAGGCCTGTAGAGATGAAATAGTCTTGTGATTTTTTTTCCCACACATACATATATATATATATATATATATATATATATATCTCAGTGACGTGTGGTCACTAGAGGCAGGCGGGGCCTCACCTGCCATCATGGAAAGAAAAAAAATTTAAAAAGAAAGAAAAATAATTAAATTGTTATATGTATCCAGTGATTATACTATAAAGTTATTTTCCATTTAATTTCACCAGTTTTAGATTATTTTTATTCAAAATCGCTGAATTTTCACATTACTGAGAAGAGACGGTGCGGTGAACAGCAGCCAGTCGAGGCACGTCACTCAGTGCCTCAACATGGATTGCGGACTCGGCTAACTGCTGGTCTGCTGTGCAGTGAGACCGTATTGCTATATGAATTATATTATACATTTCCATAGTTTAGTTAGCTGAGGTATATAATGTACAGTGTATTTTGTCAACAACTGTATGTGTGTAAATAATTTCTTGTGCTGAGCGATCATAAAACTGCTGCGAAGACAGACTGGCTGAGGCTCGCGTAACCCCGCCTCCTGGTGCTGGTTAAGGCACCTTCGCCGCAGACTGCACCCCCCGATGAGAGCGCCACACCAACCAAAGCCCACACCCAAACCCTCCACGTGCAAGACCGAATCCACCCAAAAAAAGTCACTTAACAAGAAGCCAAAAAGTGCAAAAACAACATTGCTCGCGCGCCGGAGGAGCCGTGAACGACTGCAAGGACACAACATTAGGTACACCTGCAGACTGCAGCACGGATTTCATATTTCATTCATTCACAACTCCTCCAACACGAACACCACTGTTCCTGCACTTATAACTAAAGGTAAGACCATAATAACGTTTTGTTGTTATTAAATGTGCTTTTTTGTGTGCTACAGTTTGTATGTGTAAAGTTAAAGTTTAGTTAAAGCAGGGGCGTCACTAGCTTTTAAGGACAGGGGGGGCTTTGCCCCCAGGAGATACACAGGATGCGAGCGAATGTTACGCACAAGCACAAAACTTCACAAACTGCTAACAAAGACTTAGAAATTATTCATTGTTATTATTATTATTTAAAAAAAATGCACAGGACGAAATGAAATGCTCCCCGGGACTATGGCTTTTAACCATATATTTTCTTTTTCTTTTTATGTATTTATTCATTTTACATTTTATATTAAATGTCTTGGTTTTTCCTCCCTCTGAAAATCCTATTAAATGTTTAACAAGCCATCCTATAATAATAAAACAGCTATTAATGTAACAATACAATAAAACAAATATATTTAATGATTTTTTTTTCATTATTTTAACAATAGGCTAATGTATATTACTTTATATAGATTCTACAAGAAAAACAAAACTTAAAAAATAAATTATTTACAATTGCACACACACGGTTTTGTGGAGCTTCACTCATTGTAAAGGAAGATAATGTGCTTCGTACACCTGCAGGACCGCAAGCAAGGTCGCAGAGAAAATGCGGGCTGGAATTTGAGTGATGTGGGCATTTTCTATATGAACAAGTGGAATGGATTGGATACCTACGCACAAAAGGGGCTCTCTACCTTACGCTACGAAGTGAGGGAAAACTGAGTGAATAATAACAGGTTATATGATTATTTATTTAAACTCATATTTGGGCCACTTTATAATGAATATGTCGGCATTTATTTGTAAAAAAAAACACCAAATTATTTAGGGGGGCTTAAGAATATTTTAGGGGGGCTTGAGCCCCCCTAAAATAGGCCTAACAACGCCAATGAGTTAAAGTACCAATGATTGTCACACACACTAGGTGTGGTGAAATTTGTCCTCTGCATTTGACCCATCCCCTTGATCACCCCCTGGGATGTGAGGGGAGCAGTGGGCAGCAGCGGCGCCGCGCCCGGGAATAATTGTTGGTGATTTAACCCCCAATTCCAACCCTTGATGCTGAGTGCCAAGCAGGGAAGAATGCTGGTATGAGCTTTTAAACATTACCCGTTAACTGCTGCCAATCAAATGGTGAAAAAGATACTCTTTAGGGTTCATATGTTTGTAAATATGACTGTGATGAAGTCAGTGCCTCACCAGTCATGAACCTCACCGCACGTCACTGATATATATACATTTATATATACAGTATATAATTTATATTTATTTATTTTGCCGTTTTTGTTCACGTTAAAGGTGTTTTAATAAATATACATGCATGTTTAACATATAGATTCCTTTCTTTCATGAAGACAAGAATATAAGTTGGTGTATTACCTGATTCTGATGACTTGCATTGATTGGAATCAGACAGTAGTGCTGATAACGTCCACATTTTCAAATGGAGGAGAAAAAAAGTTGCTACTTTCTGTCTAATACCACATGAAAGTGGTTGGTTTTTGTCATCTTATTTGTCCAGCTTCCGTATTCGTTTTTATACACTTTACAAGAAATACATTGGCGGCAAACTCCGTAGCTTGCTAGCTTGTTTGCGCTGGATTTCGGAGACTCTTATTTTGTTAGTGCACGCGCGATGGAGCGGCACTTTTGTTGTGAAGACAGGAACTGTGCGGTCAGTCTTTAGGCTTTTGACGGGAGGTACGGTTGAAATAAAAAAGTGTTTTTTTCCTTCACACTTTTGATTGATTGATTGAAACTTTTATTATTAGATTGCACAGTACAGTACATATTCCGTACAATTGACCACTAAATGGTAACACCCGAATAAGTTTTTCAACTTGTTTAAGTCGGGGTCCATGTGTGACGGTCATGTGACCGCCTGGCTCTGTTTGATAGGTGAAACGGAGTCCAACGTCACCAGTAACTGCATCTAATTGGTGAAACGGAGTCAAACGTCACCAGTGACTGCATCTGATTGGTGAAACGCAGGCATGCGTAGATCCTACTTTGAAGGTCTGTCTGACAAACCAAAACAAACAAAGCGTGCATTAACAGATCGATAAAAATCAGTAGCGAGTAGCGAGCTGAATGTAGATAAATGGAGCGGAGAAAAAGTAGCGTTTCTTCTCTATAAATATACTCAAGTAAAAGTAAAATTATGTTGCATTAAAACTACTCTTAAAAGTACAATTTATCCCAAAAGTTACTCAAGTAGATGTAACGGAGTAAATGTAGTGCGTTACTACCCAACTCTGTATATATACAGTATGTGTGTGTGTATATATATGTATATATATATGTGTGTGTGTGTGTGTGTGTATATATATATATATATATATATATATATATATATATATACATAAATATATATATATGTATATATATATATACATAAATATGTGTGTGTGTGTGTGTGTATATGTATGTATACATGTATATACAGTATATATATGTATATGTGTGTGTATATATATATATATATATATATATATATTTTTTATAAGAATACATTTTTAAAAAGTCGTTTTAGGCCATCTATATTCAACTATAAGGAGGTTTTCTAACCTGGTTTTAAAAAGTTTCATGATAATTCATATTTCAAATAATACGTTGTGAGAATCAGTTTGAATCAAGAATAGTGTTGAATCGAGAACCAATTTTGAATCGAATTAAATTGGAATAAAAAAATAATTAAATGGTTTAGGGGTGCACAAACAATCGTTTCACATCCAAGATGTGATCCTTATCCATCCCGATTCTGAAATCGATTAATGATTTTCAAAAAAATCAATTTGAAAAAACTTATAATTTGTGTATATATATATATATATATATATATATATATATATATATATCCTTCCGCCCGACTGTAGCTGAGATAGGCTCCAGCGACCCCAAAAGGAAAATGGATGGATGGATGGAAAAATACACCTTTATAAAGTCATGTTAGGCCCTCTCTATGCAACCAGAAGAACCTTCTCTAACCGTTAGCTTGTTTTTAAAAAGTTTCATTACAATTATTATACCAAATAATACACTGTGAGAATCGGTTTGAATCTAGCATCATGTTGAACCAAGAATCCATTCTGAATCAAATCGTCAATCTCAGGAATCGGATCAAGTTGTTAGTTGTTAATTGTTAGGATAAAGTATTTTTTTCATCTAATCATGGCATGCGCATAATACCACTGACATGTGACACGCAGGAACAATAGTGCTGGTATAAGCAGCTGTTTTTCTGCAGCTCTGAATCGATCGGGGACTGTGCAGGTGTACCTAATGTCGTGACCGCGTGAATTTTCAAGACAAATATTTAAAACTGTGTATATTTTCAAAGATACATTCTCAGAGTGTGGGCCGTGGTTTCATTTGCAATCTGGGAACACCTCCGCAAAATTAACACCGAAGCATATCCAATACACGTTATCTAGACCAGGGTTTATTAACCTTATTGACCTTGGGGCCCAACCTTTCCACTACACAGGGGCCCGGAACCCACTCAAATATTAACACTGAATTACTACTCTTATTCTTGATTTTAATCGTATTCAATAATTATAGCTTACCTACTTACAGTTTACAACCTCGTCAAATTATATGAAACCATGTGTTAATTTATTTCCAATCCACTGTATTCATATAGCACTTTACAAAAAACAAAAGTTTCACAAAGTGCTGCAAAAAAGTTCAAACATACACGGCGTGGCGAAGTTGGTAGAGTGGCCGTGCCAGCAATCTAGGGTTGCTGGTTACTGGGGTTCAATGCCCACCTTCTACCATCCTAGTCACGTCCGTTGTGTCCTTGGGCAAGACACTTCACCCTTTGCTCCTGATGGCTGCTGGTTAGCTGCCTTGCATGGCAGCTCCCGCCATCAGTGTGTGTGTGAGTGGGTGAATGTGGAAATACTGTCAAAGCGCTTTGAGTACCTTGAAGGTAGAAAAGCGCTATACAAGTATAACCTATTTATCATTTATTTATCATTTATTTAAAATCAGTATTAAAACTACGAAGAGTGAATTGTATAAAACATTTAACTATAAAGAGAATAAATACATAAAAGGAAATAAAATAGACTTAAAATATGTTTTAAGATGTGATTTAAAAGTAATTAAAGAAGGAGACATCTGAATAATCACAAATATTATTCATTTAACACATAAACCTTAGGTTCACGTCAGGCTGATTAGAAAAATAAGTGCTAACCAAATATACTGCAAAACAAGGGACTCATTCATTTAAATTCAGTTAAAGTGCAAACTTTAGTCGTAATTTCTGCGCTAAACAAACTTCTTCTGTTTGAGATTGTCATTACTGCCACAAGTGGCGGAAAAGGGTATTTCAACTGAGTACTGCTGCGGCCCATACAAACCACAGCTGAGAAAAATATATATTTTTTGGCGACTCTCCAAGGGGTGGTTAAGAACCACTGATCGAGACCACACGGAAGTGTTTTATATATAGAATAAAATCATCAAAGGGGCCCCTTTAATGACGGAAGGGTTCGCTCTGTCAATGTTTTTTTTACACCCCTAGAGGGCCAAACCAGTCTTGCCTGAGCATCCCCATTTCTTGTCATTGATCGTTGAAGCTTGGGCACCAGAATTTGGGCTAGATCTGACCAATCTAGGTCTATGAACATGAACGGAACGTCCTGTAAGATAAACGGAACAGTCCAGTCGCGATGGATTGAACGCCCTAAGAACACACTGAGAACGTCCTATGATGTTACTGTAGACTTGTACTGAGCCTGCTGTAACTGGCCACTGCGGCTCGGAATTATTTTTTTTCTTACGCCACGTGATAAGTTGAATAGATGGTGACAGGCCAGAGTGAGTGCTGCACCGCAGGACGCAAAAACACAGATAAAAAACAGGCGGGACAGGAATCACAGTGTTTTTCTTATTCTACCTATTTTCCACGCAGTCTGTTTTGAAGCACTCGCCAGGTGTAAAATGGAATTTCTCATCTTAATAAATGTCTCTGCTCGCAGGGCCCTAGGAAGGCAGAACACATGCTGCGTTAATAAAGTGCTTGTGTTCATTATTTCAAAGAGCCACAGTCAACATGTTTCAATTGGAGGCAATACTTATGATCATAAATTGTATGAATTTTAACTTCCAAACCAGTCCACCATACAGAGATGTTAGATGGGAGTGTTGTATAGACTACAATGTGTTGCCTTAGTCAGGAAGTAGTCTTTGCCATTAAAGAAGTCTTTTCCTTTGTTGCGCCTTAAAAGGTGTTTACCGTATTTTCCGTACGATCAGCCACTACTTGTTTCCTATGCTTTGAACCTTTTGGCTTTCTAAAACAGTGCAGCTAATTTACGGGTTGTTCTTCGCAAACGGCCTTAATGTTCAGCAAACAGTTTTAATAGAACACCGACGGAGACACTGAAAAAGTGTGCTGATGTTTGGGCTATGTTTCCATGCTGCAGGTGCCGCGGGTTGAACATTTACTATGTTTTGTGCCTTAAACCGGAAGTATAACCGTCCATAGCATTTCTGCTCATATGGATTCTTCATTTATCACTTTAAGCAATGTTTGTAAGTTTTACAATTAAACTAAAACAATTCATATCTAATAAACCGTCCCATGTGTGATGTCTGTAGAAGTGTTTTTATTCATATCTGTACGTGCTATCGTAATGTAATCAAGCAAGCGATGTTAGCATTAGCTAATATGCTAACATGTTTACAAGTGTCTGTGTTAGTATTATTAACTTACAATGGCATTATTTTTGTATTTATTAAATTTCACAAATTCCTCAGTAAATTCACCAACACATCACCGTGGACTTGAGTCTGTTTAGCTGATTGGAGAGCTACTGACCATGGCATTACTGTCCTCGATTGGCCTGCCAACTCCCCTGACCTGAACCCCATAGAGCAGGGGTGTCAAACTCAAATACAGAGTGGGCCAAAATTTAAAACTGAACAAAGCCGCGGGCCAAAGTTGAACAAATTAACCTTTTAATAGGGACCCAAACAAGTTTTGCATTGAATATTGAACAAGCAAGGCTTATATAACTTTATAGTGACATGCAAAATCGAGTTTCAAATAATAATAATAATCATTAAAAAATATCAATGGCATATCAAATACAATTTAAATAAAAATTGAATGCCTCTTTTCTATTTGCAGTTTCTGAGGTAAATATCAACATTAACTTTTTCCACAGGCTAATAAATTTGAAAATAAAATAATGAATAAACCAACCATTCAGAACTTTAAACTGCTCAGTTTGCTACACACTGATCTAATCTGATGTGCCCAAGCCAGATATCTGACAACTTTTCTTGGATGCTAGTTCATTAATGTTGGGGCTCAGGCTTTGAGCTGAAGCAACCCTCATTATCGAACAAAGGTGTTCATCAGTCATAATATCTCATATTCCACAGTCTTGGGGGCGTGCCTTACAGGCACTGCTTTTAACGTCCTCTACGAGCTGACGTCACATCCGCTTTTCATCCTTTCTAACAATGTCTAGTCACAAGATAAGAGCGGCTTCTGTGCGCACACTCACGTAAATGCAATGCATACTTCATCAACAGCGATACAGTTTACACTGAGAGTGACCCTAAATGCAACTTTAACATTGTTAGAAATATACGCCACACTGTGAATCCACACCAAACAAGAATGACAAACACATTTTGGGAGAACATCCGCACAGTAACACAACATAAACACAACAGAACAAATACCCAGAACCCTTTGCAGCACTTGGTGTTGTGCCGGATAATGCACCCCCGGCGTAGAATGCACCCCCTGACGGGAGTGTTACATCAACTAAAGCCCACACTTAAAGTTTCCACATGCAATATTGAATCTATTTAAAAAAGTAATTTAATAAGAAGCCAAAAGTGCAAAAACAATAATGTTCGTGTTGGAGGAGTTGTGAATTAATGAAATATGAAATCCGTGCAAGTTTGGTGTCAGATGAAAACATCTTCTCCACCTTCAATCATCTCCATCTTTCAAAGGCATCCTCAATACAAATCCTCGTTTTGTTCCTGGCTTTGTCATGAATAAGTTGAGAATCGTAACGAGGACTTTTAGATTTACTAAGGTCTGACATGTTTAGTAACTTTACCAGCGGCAGTAGCCAGATGAAGAGGGCGGTGCGTAACTGGCAACCTGGATGTGACACACTCCCGGACTTTTTAATTGGTCAAACGGCGGAGGGCGGGGCATCGAAAAGAAAATAATAACAAGATTTCGGGGCTGTAAATCTAATTTTAAAATGAGCATATCCCGACTGACCTACTGTTATCAGTTATAGATGTATTCGAAAAGAACATGATTTATTAATGCCTTTTGACATATCAGAGCCATTTAATGATGACTTAACATGAGATGATTACATATACTGTAGCTCCTTTTAATTTTATGTAAATCTGTACCCGGTAGTACCGACGGACTTTGGGCTCGACCTAAAAAAGTACGGAATTTGGTACCCTTCCCCAAGTGTTCCTGTTGACTTCTATGATTGTAGTCGTTTGAGTGTGAAATTGCAGACTGCTGAGAACACTTGTGAAATATTTGGCATCCCAAGTAGCTGAGAAGCACACTGGGAGAGGAGGCTGCTATTATAGTTCTCTATTCCGCTCTGATGCATCAGTCCAGGCAAGATTTTCCGTATCAGATACTTGATTTCGTCTAGTCTTGGATCCTCTGCGTCCTCTCTTCTGAACTTCTCTCAGATTAATTCCATTTGAATCATTCAATCCGTATGGAGATGCACTGAAAAAAAGTCAGACATAATGATTCTGTTGTACTCTCACAACCTCCCTAGAGGGCACAGAGTAGACTATGGCATCGGCTGAGATCAACGATAGAGGCTGAAAGTCAGACCTTGGGTGCATCTCTTGCAGATGTCTTTTTGGGATGCTGTCAGAATCAGAACGAGTATACAGTAATTGAGGTTTAGCTTTGGTCTGCCTTTTCAGCAGCCGCAGCCTGTCAGGGCCAGCGAGGCCTTCGAGCTCATTCGAGCATTTGTTCTATGAAATTGTATTCTTTTATTCCCAGAAGTCTATTATCTTCACCTTTAGCACGTCTCTTTGTTGCACTGCTTTCAGATGTTAGTTTTTTTTTGTCCCCCAATCAGATTTCAGCTTCTGTGTTGCCATGGCAAACGGATCTGCCCAGGGCCTTCAGAATCAGGAGTGCTGGCCCTGGTCACTAAAACTGTATGCGCAATTGTCTCTCTGGGCTACATTTTCCCTCCTCTCATTGGTTGATCAGAGCAAAACAGTTAGACAAATCTGCAAGGGAAGATAGATGTTGTCTGCAAATAATCAGCATCTTTTGTGAATATGATGCACAGAGTTTAATTTTATCCATAATTTTTTTACCAGCTATGCTCAATGGGATCACAGGTAAGACTTTGGTACACCTTATAACAGGGATGTCAAACTCATTTTAGCTTAGGGGCCGCATGGAGGAAAATCTATTCCCACGCAGGCCGGATTGGTAAAATCATGGCATAATAACTTACAAATAAAGACAACTTAATTTCTTTGTTTTACTTTGGCCAAAAATAGAACAAGCACATTCTGAAAATGTATATATTACAAATAATCCTCTTGGCAAAAAACTTCAAGTTCTTGGAAAATGTTGAGGGAAAAAAAAGGTGCAGTTTTAAAACCACCATGAAGAACACAATGAACTTAGACTTTGTCTCTGTGTTTTTACAAAGCCAATAAACTTTAAGCACTTCCTGTTTTGAATGATCACGTTGGCAGTTCATTGGAAAAGCAACAGAATGTTTTCCCAAACCACTGCATTGGTGATATCCCCATACTGCCACAACACATTCATTAATCATCATTAAAATATTACAATTATAATATAAAAATATAAAAATTGTCAAAATGACACCATAGCTGAAATCAAGGTAACATAACTACAAACTTAACCAGTGTAAACATGCAAGATTCAAGCATAAAAGAAAATAGAACAAACACGACAAATGTAGAAGTACACATTTCTACAATGGAGTTCAGGGTGCGCATCGTGCATTCAACCATTTGCAAGTGTTGCGTGAAACTCTAACTACAAAGATGATAGTTATGTTGACTTAAGTCTTTGCATCTTACTGTTTCGTTATTTTATCTGTTGAGTGGATAATTTACAATTAAAGAAGGTATTGTGTGTCGATACTGCTGCCAGCCACAACAGGAGCTGCTGATTGCTCGCTGGTGCTGATTGGAGTAGCGGCAGCCAGTTCAGAGGACGCTTCAAGTCAGCTGACACGCCATCACGTTTGACACCCTGCCCTATAATGATCCCCAACTAATCCCAGGGCACATACAGACAACCTTTAGCTCACCCATTCACACCTGTGGACAACTCGGGGTCTCCAATTAAGCTGACCTACTGAGGTCAGGTTAAAAGTGCAGTTACGTCTTATGGCCATCAGGTGCAATCTCTAAAAATATTATATATATATATATATATGCATGCATGCTTTGGAGCCCCTGCCTCAAAATAAAATAATGTTTGCCTTGGCACCCTTCTAACTTGCCTTGGTGCCCTAAAATATGAGCCTTCATTTAAGGCAACACTTGCCTTGACCTTAAAAAGTTATCCGGAACCAATTAAGGGAGTTAAGGGCCTACTGTACTAGTTATAGTCCACAGGTTTTAAGATGTAGTTCTGCTGTGTATTTCAACCTGTTTGTATAATTAAAATGAATTCTAAGTTGAGCATTTAATTCTTAGATGAGTTGAGATGCACCTTGTATCAGTCCACTAGACAAGGAATGATTCAATGGTGTGATATTAATTCTTATAAGTATATACAGTAATATTTCTGACACAAGTGCATATAATGCTCCCACAAAAGATAGTGGCAGCTTCAGGTCGGGCATCTCAAACAAGATCTCAGGGTAGTGAAGTCAGAGAGAAGTCAACACTTTGCAAGCCGTTCACCTTATCTGCCACTTGACGATATTGGACAAGTGGATCCTCCTCCTGCTATCATCAAACTATTTCTAAGGGAGTCTCGGGCTTAGCTGGGCTCTTCCTCATTACCTATCTTGGATATGCAGACCGACTTAACAACACCGGAGACTGGAATAGAATGAGTATTGAAACCGGTCCAGCTGGCATGTTGATAAGGCTCCTGTGAGCTTTTGGCAGCCCAGGGAATAACGTGACATTTTGTTTCAGTGATGAGGATTTTGTTGTTTTGGAAAGCCCGGATTTAAAGTTGTTGGCTGTACTTGTAGTCGGGCACTTGGGTGTGTAACAGGTGCGGATGTAGTTTTCATGACTGACGTCATGCCTTGTGTGTGTTGTGTTAGTCAAATCTTCAGCAGGTAATCACAGAGAAGAAATGTGTTTTATTGTGTCCCACTTGCAATGTCTGCCCGGCTGCCTCCAGGACTTCTAGGTAAAAGATCAATTGTACGAATTGCTATTATTCCACACTGGAACTTGGCAATACTTTTTAGAGAGAAGTTATTTCTTCATTAAAGTGGTTTGCAAAGAGAAAGCAGTGTGCTGTAAACATTTACATTCGTATTGCTGCTTCCTCTCGTCCAAGCTTGATGATGGGTCACTGTCCACAAAAAAGCAGCTATTTTTAGGTTCTACTTATGGTTTATCAATGCTTTCATACGTTTCAGATTTGCTTTTACCCTGCGAACCTTCGCGGACCCTGAGATCCTCCTGTGCTCGTCTCGTAATTATTCCAAAAGTCAGGACACAAAGTCATGGGATGGCATCTTTCCACTATTATGGTTCCGTATTAACGTTCATGTTTTCATCTTTTTGATTTGGCTTTTACCTATAATGTATTTATTTTATTGAAGTCATTCCTACTTTACTTTGTGTTCTTATTATTTATGCTATATTGTATTTAGTTATTGTTTATTATGTATTAACTGTACATATGTATCTTCATTAAAAAAATTTACTCACATTTTATGATGATGGTTATTATTTGTACACGTTTTATTGTGTAAATGTCGAAGCATTCTACACCAAAACATCCTTTATTTATTTTTATTCCGCCGCAAAAATTTGGTGCCATCCACAGCCCACAGTTTTCATCCGATCGGAACTGTTCAGTATCAAAATGTTGGGCCCAACCAGGAATCGTAAACTCCCCCAAAAAATATCCTGGATTACCCAGGAATCCCAGTTTTCCGGGACATTCTGCCCATTGAAACTGAATGGGCCAATTTTCAAACATGCACAATCTGCACATTTACCACCCGATTTGAACCGCCCACCACCATCCACACACTCTACTCACCTTGAACAATCAAACTAGCATTTTCCAAGTAAAAAAAAAATCCAGGAATTTCCAGAATTCCTGGTTTTCCAAAGGCTTATTTTCCCCTCTCCCTGGAAAGTTTTCACAGTCCACATTTTTTCAACTGTTTTTGACCATTTCACCTTCAAAACATTCCTCTTAGTTGGAACATCAAATGCTTCTATTTTTTTTCATACAAATTCCAAGTTTTCCCGAAAATCCAGGAATTACGAAATGCCCGATCTCTATTTAAACTGTTACTGTGTCAACATTTTTCAGCCAATTATGAAAATTCCCACACCAACCCATTCATATCCTCAAGGACAATTGTGCTAGTGTCAATATTTTGAAAGATTCACGGTTTTCCCGTAATTCCCAAATCTCCAGGAAATTCCCATTCAAATGAACAAACATAGTCATAGTCCTACAATGCCCTAAATTCTCCAAATTGTGCGCCATTTTTAAACCCGATTCCAACCTTTCAACCATCCACACACACTACTCTTCCGATATATTGAAGGCAAAACATGTTTTCCCTTTCCCAAAATTTCCAGTTTTCCTGGAATTTACCAGAATTTCCCCCCCATTAACATTGAATGGACATTACAATCTACTGCATATCTCAAATTTCTCATCCGATTTGAACTGTTCCACCATCCACACAATCCACTCACATTCAAGCATTTCCGTTCCGCTTACTCGTATCGGCGGTTCGGTGGTTTGCGCACATAGGGCATTCACACACAATTCCAAACGGAATTGCAAATTCTAATTATTTTTACTTTCCAACGCTCCTCGGAGGGAGCCCTCTGCATCAGGGATTGTATTGGCCATGGTTGTGGGGGCGTTATGTGTCAGCGTCCTGGTGGCTGTGGTCTGGTGGTCTCGTGTGATAGTGTTTACTCGCTTGGCTCCTCTGTACTCAGCCATGCATTCGTGTGTGTGTGTGTGTGTGTGTGTGTGTGTGTGTGTGTGTGTGTGTGTGTGTGTGTGTGTGTGTGTGTGTGTGTGTGTGTGTGTGTCTAAAATATAAAATTCATATACAATTTACAGCAGCATGTTTTCTCTAGTTGGAAGTGGAATTCCCGTTTGCGGAAATGTGAACATTTCTACTGACACAGATGACAGCATATGATATAATTGTTATTTTCACTAGTTTGAAAGCATTGAAGATTGGTGCAGCTTTGTCTGATGACATGTCACTTTTTACAGTCAGTACGTTTCTATGCACTAATCCAAACAATTCAGTATCTTCTTCTTCAGCTGCATGTGAAGTTGTAGTTTCCATGCTCTTATCTCACATAGGACCGTTGGCCATAAGCAGTGTGCCTCTTGTACACCAGGGATTGTGGTCATTTCAGCTTGTTTAGCTATGTGGGAATGTAAATACAGTAGAAGAGAGAACGCTAGATGCAAATAAGCAAGCGCTAGTAACTTTCAGGCTCAAGATCTAATGGTTATATACAACTTTCCACTGCTATTTGGTGTTGTTGGTAATGTTTTTTTGTTTAAATGACACGTGTGGTTATTAGGATCATCAGAGACATACAACATTTTTTTTATTTTAATCAACTGTTTGAAAGGGTTTCTGTTCAGCAGTTCTCTCAAACAGCTGGCGTCATGTCACATAAATAAAGTGTCTTCTTTGGGAACATTCTGATACTTATTAAACAAGTAGGTTTCTAATTTATTATACACTTTAAAAATACTTATTACAGCTTGTATATCTGTACTTTGTGCTTGTCTGGCGTAAACAGTCCCTCCCACCACTGTTATTCCGAGAAGGGCACAGTAGAAATACTCTAAGTCGCGCCCACGGGCGTGACGACAACGGAAGTGAACCGTGTTTTAAAGACATGGCCACAGGGGCGCTGACAACAAGAGTGGACAGTTAATCTGTAACGTGATCCAAGATGGCTAATGCAACACACATTTGTTGTAATTATTTTGGTTGTTGAATGTATTGCTTTTTCAACTTATTATGTACAACTTTAAACCCAATCCTAACCCTTACCAAAACCCAAACCTGCAGCTAGATATGCTTGGTTATTCCTCGCCATAGCTGCGTTTGATCGGTGCAATGGAGTCAAACGTTACGACTGCTAAATTGGATTGGCGAAACTAACAGTCGCCAATCCATGTGACAGTGCCTTCCGGAAGAAGGCTCTCTGACGTCTCTACGTCTTTGCAAGTCTGACTCAATAGATTGTAAATGATTGTAATATACATAAATGTAACGATCAGAATGAAACTCAATGTAACCGAGTAAAAGTAGCATTTGTTCTT
The DNA here is from genome assembly GCF_033978685.3 of Nerophis lumbriciformis. Taxonomy (NCBI): domain Eukaryota; kingdom Metazoa; phylum Chordata; class Actinopteri; order Syngnathiformes; family Syngnathidae; genus Nerophis; species Nerophis lumbriciformis. The sequence continues at coordinate 25,612,750 of NC_084570.2, forward strand.
CACAAAAATACTCAAAACAAAAGAAAAAAGTATGTTGCATTAAAACTACTCTGACAACTACAATTCCTCGATAAAGTTACTTAAAGGGGAACTGCACTTTTTTGGGATTTTTTTCCTATCGTTCACAATCATAATGAGAGACGATAAAAAGTTGTTTTGTTTTTGTAAAAATCTGCTCGTTCTTGGTGGCTAGCAATGCAGCTAATGGGAACAATCAATTCTACCTCTTAATAACTTTAAAAATGCATTCAAAAATTGTCAACAATACTTAATTTACGTTCTGTAACCTGTATAAAAAAACAAACTGTAGCGACCTTGTTATTGTAAGAGCGAACACTGAGGAACTCTTTTTCTAGCGTAAAAAACACATTGGAAAGCTAGCTACAAAAAAAAACAAGCTTGCATCTACGTAAACACGAAATGCGTTTGTAATGCACAACACAATGCGATAAGATACCAATCTGTACTGATTGAAAAACATGAAAAATCATATTACAGTATCTGTAAAGTATTAGTTCATATTTTTTTTGTACACAGCTAGCCAGACAGCGTATGTACTGTAGTTGTAATAACACACATGACGTGCTGCAGGTATCATGATCAATATTAAAGTGTAACTCACCTGATGAACAGTTTTTGTTTGGTCCAGCTGGTTGTAGACATTTATTCCGGTTTATTTAGGTGAGCACTCCATTTATGTCGAAATGGCTTGGCTCCAAGTTCCACATTTACAGCTGTGAGTCAAGCCGACCTCAGTCTCTCAGCTTCCATCTGCTCCAACATCTCACTCTTCATTTGTGCTCGCTTCTCGAAGCAGACGTTCATCCTCAGTATATTCAGCTTAAAAAATAATAATGTTGTGAATCCTCATTTGTCCAAAAATAGTCGTCTTTGTTTGTGACCAAGTCTGCCATGATTACAACGCACACAACTTTGTTTCGGGAAATAGGAACAAACAGTTGTTGCCAGAAGTCAGAAGTGCGTTGCTAGAGAAACGGAAATCAATGCGCGGAAGAAATCAGTCCCGGCAATGATTAAAATGTTATAAATACGCTAAACATAGTACATATTACATATTGTTATGAAGGTGTCTGGTACTACATTATATATACACATATATATATATATATATATATAAATAATATATATATATAAACACATACATATATATATATATATATATATATATATATATATATATATATAAACACATACATATATATATATATATATATATATATATATATATATATATACATGCAGTGTGTATGCATTATATATATATACTTGCAATGTTTATATAAAACATATTACATATTGTTATGAAGGTGTCTGTTACTACATTATATATACATATAACATATTGTTATGAAGGTGTCTGTTACTACATTATATATACATATACATATATATACACATATACATATATATATACACACATATATATATATATATATACTGTGTATATATATATATATATATATATATATATATATATACTGTATATATGTATATATAATGTAGTAACAGACACCTTCATAACAATATGTTTTATGTATATATAATGTAGTAACAGACACCTTCATAACAATATGTAATGTTTTATATAAACATTGCAAGTATATATATATATAATGCATACACACTGCATATATATATATATATATATATATATATATATATATATATATATATGCAGTGTGTATGCATTATATACGTGTATGTAATATATAAAACATATTACATGTTGTTATGAAGGTGTCTGTTACTACATTATGTATATACTTGCTGTGTGTATATTGAACATATTACATATTGTTATGAAGGTGTCTGTTACTACATTATATATATACATATATATATATATATATATATATATATATATATATATATATATATATATATACTGTATACTTGCAGTGTTTGTATAAAACATATTACATATTGTTATGAAGGTGTCTGTTACTACATTATGTATATACTTGCAGTGTGTATATTGAACATATTACATATTGTTATGAAGGTGTCTGTTACTACATTATATATATATATATATATATATATATATATATATATATATATATATATATATATATATATATATATATATATATATATATATACTGTATACTTGCAGTGTTTGTATAAAACATATTACATATTGTTATGAAGGTGTCTGTTACTACATTATGTATATACTTGCAGTGTGTATATTGAACATATTACATATTGTTATGAAGGTGTCTGTTACTACATTATATATATATATATATATATATATATATATATATATATATATATATATATATATACTGTATACTTGCAGTGTTTGTATAAAACATATTACATATTGTTATGAAGGTGTCTGTTACTACATTATATAGATACTTGCAGTGTGTATATTGAAGATATTACATATTGTTATGAAGGTGTATATTACTACACTATATATATACTTGCAGTGTGTATATTGTACATATTACATATTGTTATAAAGGTGTCTGTTACTACATTATACTGTTTATTTACTTGCAGTGTGTATATAGTACATAGTACATATTGTTATGAAGGTGTCTGTTACTACATTATATATATACTTTCAGTGTGTATATTGTACATATTACATATTGTTTTGTCTGTTACTACATTATATATATACTTGGAGTGTGTATATAAAATGTTGATGGAGGGTTTGGAAGTTGTTTTAGAGGCTTTGAAGGCTACAACGGTGACTCCTATTAGCCGCATCCTGCAAGCGTTTTTTATCATCTTTAAAATCCTAAAATAAATAAGACGTGTGTTCTTGTCTCTAATAATGATTGTGAATGATAGGCAAAATTCCCCCAAAAAGTGCAGTTCCCCTTTAAGTAAATGTAACCGAGTAAATGTAGCGCGTTACTACCCACCTCTGGTGTTTAGTGAGTAATGGTGATATTTTTGGGGTTTTATAAATTAATATATGGGATCCAGACCTGAACCATACTGTAATAAAGTTGGCAAACATGGTGCACATTCAAAATCCAACTTTTGCAAACACAAACTATGCCTATGTGACACTTTCTTTTTTTCCATGTTCATGACAGTGCACAGAACGGATTTGTATTAAGGCTTTTATCATCTTTATGAAAATGAGAAATTATTTATCTAATATTGCCTCGGCCAAGGTTATGTTTTCTCCTGCTGGTTTGTTTGTAAGCTTTTTGTAAAAAAAAAAAAAAATTATAATTTTGCAACAGAGGAACTTAACATGGTGACAATTGCATTTATTTCATATCGATCTCAGTAAGTGGCAGGGTTGAGTGCTTGTGACACAGAAACTCGGTAAAGATAAATAGCAGTGTGAGTTAATGCATCAAACACCTTTGTTAGTGTGAAAGCACATTCTAAGTGGCTCTCGGCGGTGTTTTGTATACTGTCGTCCTCTTCTACTGAGGTGCGCTAATGGAAGTCTGGTATAGTGGACTGATAAAGCTGTCATGCCGCCGCCTCTCTGCTTCTGTCTCTCTAACATAGAGTGATGAAGGAGGTGGCTCTAATGGCGTCACTTTTAATGTATCGCAGAAAGATGCATTAGAGGTTTGTGATCCTGCAAAGGTTTTAAGAGGCTAATTATAGCTTCTAAACACAATCGCCTCTCACTTTTATTCCGCCGTGTATCATTCATTCTCTCACTCACTTGTCACCCTGTCTGATTGGACTACATTTCACTGGGCACACAATGCAGTACTTTACCGGCTCTCCGGGGAACTCTCCATTGGTGGCCTGAGTGTCCGACACAAGACTGATATGTATTCTCATACCGCGGTGTTAGGTTTTTGCTCTCCACCTTACAGTAAATACGAGCTACCAGACTTATTTCCTTTGGGGAAGGGGTTGCTGCTCAGACAAGAATAATGGCTGCAGGTGTAATTACTACTTGAGGGCTTCTTCTCCAGCTTCTTCTCCAACCTCAACCTCTCTGGAAGCTTTATTTATCTCTCTTTTGGGCCTTGGCAGATTGAAAAATTATGTTTTTTTCCTCAAACTGCCTTTCTGTCTTCTGGGAGCACTTCATAGAATATTTATCTAGAGCAGATCTTTGAAACAGAGGCAACATCTAGATCTTTGTAAACAGGTCACACAGTCAACACCCGGGCATCAGCATCAGCTTGAGGTCACACCAGGTTTTTGTTTTTGGCTCGTTGCTCAAATATCCATCCATCCATCCATCCATCCATCCATCCATTTTCTTCCGCTTATCCGAGGTCGGGTCGCGGGGGCAGCAGCCTAAGCAGGGAAGCCCAGACTTCTCTCTCCCCAGCCACTTCGTCCAGCTCTTCCTGTGGGACCCCGAGGCGTTCCCAGGCCAGCCGGGAGACATAGTCTTCCCAACGTGTCCTGGGTCTTCCCCGCGGCCTCCTACCGGTCGGACGTGCCCTAAACACCTCCCTAGGGAGGTGTTCGGGTGGCATCCTGACCAGATGCCCGAACCACCTCATCTGGCTCCTCTCAATGTGGAGGAGCAGCGGCTTTACTTTGAGCTCCCCCCGGATGGCAGAGCTTCTCACCCTATCTCTAAGGGAGAGCCCCGCCACCCGGCGGAGGAAACTCATTTCGGCCGCTTGTACCCGTGATCTTGTCCTTTCGGTCATAACCCAAAGCTCATGACCATAGGTGAGGATGGAAACGTAGATCGACCGGTAAATTGAGAGCTTTGCCTTCCGGCTCAGCTCCTTCTTCACCACAACGGATCGATACAGCGTCCGCATTACTGAAGACGCCGCACCGATCCGCCTGTCGATCTCACAATCCACTCTTCCCTCACTCGTGAACAAGACTCCGAGGTACTTGAACTCCTCCACTTGGGGCAAGATCTCCTCCCTAACCCGGAGATGGCACTCCACCCTTTTCCGGGCGAGAACCATGCACAACACAATGCGATAAGACACCAATATGTACATAGTGAAAAACATGAACAATCATATTACAGTATCTGTAATATATACTATAGTTGTAATAACACGCATGACGTGCTGCGTGTATCATGATCAATATTAAAGTGTGACTCACCTGGTGGACAGTTTTTGTTTGGTCCAGCTGGTTGTGGACATTTATTCCGTACTCCATTAATGTCGAAATAGCTTGGCTCCAAGTTCCACATTTACAGCTTCGAGTCAAGCCGACCACATTCTCTTAGCTTCCGTCTACTCCAACGTCTCACTCTTCCTTTGTGCTCGCTTCTCGAAGCAGTATTTCATCCTCTGTATATTCAGCTTAAAAACTATAAGGTTGTGAATCCTCATTTGTTAAAAAATTGTCGTCTTTGTTGTTTGTTACCAAGTCTGCCATGATTACAACGCACACAACTTTTTTCCGTAAGTAGGAACAAAAAGTTGCCAGAAGTCAGAAGTGCGTTGCTATGGAAACGGAAATCAATGCGCGGAAAAAATCAGCAATGATTAAAATGCTCAAAATACGCTAATATGGTACATGTTACATATTGTTATGAAGGTTGCACAAAACAGAAGTTTATTTTTTGGCCCGTTGCTCACCTGTTTCAAAGATCATTGATTGTTAATTTTTCCATACGTGCAAGACGTACGGAAGGATTGAGATGTCGTTTCCTTCTCACCCTGTACTCTGGAGCAAAGTTCCAAGCATGGGGAGAGAATGGAAAAATAACACAAAAAGGACACACAAAGGAGACGCCATGTTGTCGCCGCAAAACAACTCAAATCCATACAGGGAAAAAACGGCACTGACCAATTCGGTACCTCAATGAAGTCCATAAGAGTCATTGGTGGGCTGCAATAAAACAAAATATGAGAGATTCCTTTTCTGCTGAACAGTTGTTTCTGGCTGCATTGATCACAATTTCCTTCAAGTTAGCATTATAACTCAGTTGTGTGCTAATCTAAGTAACCTATAAATTACTTTTTCTGAGTGGGTCTCTAAGTCATGGCTATATCTATTGTCTCTTTGACTATGTTTACACTGGAGGCCAAAGTGGCCCAAATCTATTTTTTTTTAGATCTGATATTTTCCAGCTGACTGTTTACACTGCAAGTAAAATGTGATTTTTATCAGACTGCAGTGTAAACGCGCAATTTGGCCCTAATGTGGCCCCAATGTGGCCTTGATGCCACTTGCATGCACACTTTGATGAAGTGAAAACAAAAAAAGTTGACCGGGAGGAAGCCGCTACTACTCCAAAATAAAATAAAAATCACAACACCTTAAAAATGTTTGATTGTTTTACGTGAAAGTAAATGAAAGTAATATAATGTATGAATGGATGTACAGTACAGGCCAAAGGTTTGGACAAACCTTCTCATTCAATGGGTTTTCTTTATTTTCATGACTATTGTAGATTGTCACTGAAGGCATCAAAACTATGAATAAACACGTGGAGTTATGTACTTAACAAAAAAAAGTGAAATAACTTAAAGCATGTTTTATATTCTAGTTTCTTCAAAATAGCCACCCTTTGCTCTGATTACTGTTTTGCACACTCTTGGCATTCTCTCGATGAGCTTCAAGAGGTAGTCACCTGAAATGGTGTTCACTTCACAGGTCATAGTTTTGATGCCTTCAGTGACATTCTACAATATAAATAGTCATGAAAATAAAGATAACACATTGAAATGAGAAGGTGTGTCCAAACTTTTGGCTTGTACTGTTTATAGTAGGGGTGTAACGGTACGTGTATTTGTATTGAACCGTTTTGGTACGGGGGTTTTGGTTCGGTTCTGAGGTGTACCGAACGAGTTTCCACACGGACATATTAAGTAGCGTTGCACGTTGTGTATACAATGCACACCGAGGCACAACACACGGTATGCTAGCAACAACCGGGCTACGACAACATATAAAAGCCAGGGCTGGAAGACCCTCCTGCCTCGTTAAGATCTCTCGTTTGGGAACACTTCGGCTGCGTGGTGCGGAGGACGGCGGTTTGCCGACATTGTTCAGCAGCGGTAAGGCATGCTTCTGCCAACACATCACACATACTAAACCATTTGAAGCGGCACCACCCCCAAGTGAACATCGCTTCAACAAAGATAAAGACGAGCAAACAGCTCCCACCTCTTACTGCCAAGTTAGCCAGGCTGGGGGGGAAGAAAAGTTAATCTGAGGCTGAGTTGATTTGAAACTGTTTAATGTTGCACTTTTTATATGTAGAAGAAAAGTTTTGTCATTTTATTTAATCTGAGCAACAACTTGAGGCAGTTTAATGTTGATTAACGTGGACCCCAAATAAACAAGTTGAAAAACTTATTTGGGTGCTACCATTTAGTGGTCAATTGTACGGAATATGTATGTATGTACTGTGCAATCTACTAATACAAGTCTCAATCAATCAATCCAAAAAAGCACTTTATATGTAGAAAGGTTTTGTTAAGAAACCATTCTGAGCCTTATCTTTAGTTTTTATTAACCCACATTAACCCTGGCAATGGACCCTGTGTGTATATGTGTGTTATGCCATTGTTTACAAATTTGGTAAAAAAAATAACCAAAAAATGTATATTTTGTTGTTTTCTTACTGTACCGAAAATGAACCGAACCGTGACCTCTAAACTGAGGTACATACCGAACCAAAATTTTTGTGTACCGTTACACCCCTAGTATATAGTGTAATATATTTGGGAGGGCTGTAATATTTTTATGGCTGTTAAATAGAGGACACACATACATCAGCTTTATTTTTGTACATGTAAGCAAATGTGCCACAGCGTCAATTCTGATCCTTCAAAAATCGCTATTTCTTTGGAATCAAAATATATATTCGCATATTACATACAGCCTATTATCAGGCATGTGATTTTTAGACTTAAGACAAGACCATCGTCTTTGTAGTTAGAGTTCCATGCAACGCTTGCAATTGGTTTAAATGCACGATGCGAACCCTGGACTCCATTGTAAAAATGTGTGTTTCTATGTTTGTTGTGTTTGTTCTTTGCTTATATATACTATGTTCACATTGTTTAAGGTTGTAGTTATGGTACCTTGATTTTGGCTATGGTGTGATTTTGACAATTGTTGTGTTGTATATTATAATTGTAATATTGGAATGTTGATAAATGAATGTGTTGTGGCAGTTGCAAATTTCACCAATGGGTCGAATTGAGGAAACACTCGATTGCTTTTTAATGAACTGCCAACAAGAGAATGCTAAACAGGAAGTGTTTAAAGTTTAATAGCTTTGTAAAAACACTGAGACAAAGTTTAAGTTCATTGTGTTCTTCATTGTGTTTTTTTAACCTGCACCATTTTTTTTCCTCAAAATTTTCAACTAACTTAAAGTGTTTCGCCTGGACGATTATTTGTAACAAGTACATTTTCAGTGCATGTTCTGCTTTTGGCCAAAGTAAGACAAAGAAAACAATCTAAATTTGTCTTTATTTTTTAAGTTGTTATGCCATGATTTTACCAGTTTAATGTTCTAACGGAGAGACTTTTTTTTTTTGCAAATAATGATTAACTTGGAATTCAATGGCAGGATCACATTGCAAAAAAATTGGCACAGGGGCATTTTTACCACTGTGTTACATGGCCTTTCCTTTTAACAACACTCAGTAAACGTTTGGAAACTGAGGAGACCAATTTTTGAAGCTTTTCAGGTGGAATTTTTTCCTATTCTTGCTTGATGTACAGCTTAAGTTGTTCAACAGTCCGGGGTCTCCGTTGTGGTATTTTAGGCTTCATATTTCGCCACACATTTTCAATGGGAGACAGGTCTGGACTACAGGCAGGCCAGTCTAGTACCCGCACTCTTTTACCATGAAGCCACGTTGATGTAACACGTGGTTTGGCATTGTCTTGCTAAAATAAGCAGGGGCGTTTATGATAACGTTGCTTCGATGGCAACATATGTTGCTCCAAAACCTGTATGTACCTTTCAGCATTAATGGTGCCTTCACAGATGTGTAAGTTACCCATGCTTTGGGCACTAATACACTCCCATACCATCACAGATGCTGGCTTTTGAACTTTGTGCTCATAACAATACGGATGGTTCTTTTCCTCTTTGTTCCGGAGGACACCACGTCCACAGTTTCCAAAAACCACAGACCACAGAACACTTTTACGCTTTGCATCAGTCCATCTTAGATGAGCTCGGGCTCAGCAAAGCTGGCTGCGTTTCTGGGTGTTGTTGATAAATGGCTTTTGCTATGCATAGTAGAGTTTTAACACTTACAGATGTAGCAACAAACTGTAGTAATTGACAGTGATTTTCTGTAGTGTTCCTGAGCCCATGTGGTGATATCCTTTACACACTGATGTCAGTTGTTGATGCACTACCGCATAAGGGATCAAAGGTCATGGGCATTCAATATTGGTTTTCAGCCATGCTGCTTATGTGCCGTGATTTATCTAGATTCTCTGAACCTTTTGATGATATTATGGACCGTATATGGTGAAATCCCTACATTCCTTGCAATAGCTGGTTGAGAAATGTTGTTCTTAAACAATTTGCTCAGGCATTTATTTACAAAGTGGTGACCCTCACCCCATCCTTGTTTGTGAATTTCATGGAAGCTGCTTTTATACCCAATCATGGCACCGACCTGTTCCTAATTAGCTTGTTCACCTGTGGGATTTTCCAAATAAGTATTTGATGAGCATTCCTCAACTTTCTCAGGTTTTTTTGCCACTTGTGCCAGCTTTTTTGAAACATGTTGCAGGCATCAAATTCCAAATGAGCTAATATTTGAAAAAAATATTGTTTTCCAATTCGAACGTTAAGTATCTTGTCGTAGCAGTCTATTCAATTGAATATAGGTTGAAAAGGATTTGCAAATCATTGTATTCTGTTTTCATTTACCATTTACACAACGTGCCAACTTTACTGGTTTTGGTTTTGTAATCTACTTGTTCATTTCTTGTTGATATTCGCTACTTTCTGTTGCATTGTGGCTCCATATACACTTCTTAAAGTTTACCAAGCATTTATTTATTGGTGTTGTTTACTACTATCCTAGCAATTAGCATACCTGATGATGACATGTGACATGTCTTCATCCTCCAGTGATAATGTACATGATAATGACACTTAAGATACTAAGAAATGCAGCTTAGATGATTGTTATTCGTTTAGGGCAGTGACTCCACACATAATTAACTGCTAGCCGCTTATTAGCCGCGGGATTTGCGGTGTCAGAAGGGATAAGCGTTTGTGATCAGCATTAAAAGGCATCAATCAGCAATGGTGTTCATGTACTATTTAACAAAAATTGGCCAATACTGATCGATCGGCACATCCCCAGTCTAAAGGCAAGGTCCATTGGAGTTCACCCGCTGTAAGTTCTCTACTTTTGTTCTTAGACTTGTGTTGGAAACTGTCGGCGATGTCCACGCACACATCCCTGAAAACAAATGCAAATATTGGTGAATTGTTTTCCACGTAAGTCACAATGGAGAGAAAGAGGGAGGCAGTGGCGACGGATACCATCTCCAACGGCAGGTTTGAGATTTACTGGGGAGTCCTTGATGTTGTGATGAAAAGTGACGCCTGTAATGCCCCCAGGCAGCTCATGATTGAGAGGCGAGGTGATATGAAACGGACGGTTCAGGGCTGCTGAGCTATGTGGAAATGTGTCTGACAGAGAAGGAGTCACCCCACCAGTTACTTGATCACAATAAAAACACAGTTTGAAAGGAGTAATACGTTGTGGAGCTGACATCCCAATAATGCATGGATGGATACTCAATAGCAAAAAACTTAAACAACTATAATCCTTTTTCTGGTCGACAGTAGGGAACACTTTCATTCTGAATATGTATTTTTTCTGTTTCCTAGCTATATGTTAAAGTATGTTTATGTTTCCCCATATTTTGCATGTTTCTATGTAGAGCCCTTTATTTTCAACTTTGGTTGTCGTTAAAGTGCTGGTATGCTAAAGCCGCCTCAGTTACTGTATATCTGTGAATAAGGTTTTTACGTGACAACAAAATTACCAATGTTGCTCAATTATATTCCTAATTCAGTGTTCGCTGTAAAACAATATGCTGTAAATGTCCTAATGCTCTAAATACAGATATGATTCAAAAGCAAAAACACATAAACTCTCTAAAAATCCATGCAATGGGAAAATCTGAACATTATAAACACTGCACTGCAATAAATGATGCAGGATCTAAAGCAGTGGTGTCCTAACTTGCTCCTGATGGGCCTGGTTAGCGCCGTGCATGGCAGCTCCCGCCATCAGTGTGTGAATGTGTGTGTGTGAATGGGTGAATGTGGAAATGGTGTGAAAACGCTTTGAGTTCCTTAAAAAAGGTAGAAAAGCGCTATACAAGTACAACCCATTTACCATTTAACTACGTCTTTAATTTGGCTTGCGAGACGTCATGAGTTTAAAAAAGCACGATTGTAGCTGAGATAGGCTCCAGCGCCCCCCGCGACTCCGAAGGGCATAAGGGGTAGAAAATGGATGGATGGATTATCAAATTACTTTTACATACCAGGTGGTTTCTGAATGTTACATATGTGCTGCCATCTTGTGGACAATGTGAGTAGATCAGATCAATGACCCTGGAAAATACTTTGAATTCAGAGGACAGCGTTTACTTATGACACAATCCAAGCAACCTTCCCGAGTCATGGTGAAAAACAAAAAATGCAACTAACATAGAGGTCAACACACATGGTCACACATAACAGAGTTGCAAGCAAAGATTTGGATTTGGCGTAGAAAATGTCACAGTGAACCCCATAAGATCGGGTCTTACTCACGAGCATTAGCTTATAGCTATATATTGACATAACTAACGCCAGCCAATAATGCTGAAATAATATCAAAACAGCGGATATTTATATGATCGAGCTGCTGATTGTGTTTGACAGAAAAGCAGTTGTAAGGAGATACTGTGGAAGTCCACTTCTCAGAGTAAATACCGTAAATTAGTATTCTATTACCACCAATAACTACTGTAGTTGTTAGTAATACACTGCAAACAAGATAAAAATACTACATTTTTGGAAAAATATTATAAAGTAATGAAATGATCTGTCCATGCAGCTTGTTAATTGTACTTGATAATACATCCCAAATTAAGATTTACATATCTAGAAATAAGAAGACTTTTAACTAGAAATAAGTATTTTATTCTGAAAAAAAGCATTATTCAACTTGCAATTCTTAAATGAAGCATCCTCAGGATGTTGCAGAATCTTTAAACCAGATGTTCTATGTGGGGAAAACCAACATATCTTATTTAAATAGTTTATTTCTCAATTTTAACATCCATTTTTCCATTTGCTACCGGTTATTCCCTTCGGGGTTGCGGGGGGCACTGGAGCCTATCTCAGCTACAATCAGGCGGAAGGCAGGGTACACCCTGGACAAGTTGCCACCTCATCGCAGGGCCAACACAGATAGACAGACAATATTCACACTCACATTCACACACTAGGGCCAATTTAGTGTTGCCAATCAACCTATCCCTCGGGATCTTTCTGTGTGGAGTTTGCATGTCCTCCCCGTGACTGCGTGGGTTCCCTCCAGGTACTCCGGCTTCCTCCCAATTTTAACATTTTCAAATAAAAATATACAAAATAGAATTATTCATGCTAAAATTAAGATTATGATGTTAAGTCAAGGACTAAAAATAGCTCTTAAAACTAGGGAAATTACTAGAAATATAATGTAAAACTTTGCAAGTGGCAAAACATTTTTGCAGTGCACATTCTCTTGTCTTGTATGTTTACAATATTTCTCATCTAAGAGTTTGTTTTTCTTTTTAAAAGGCATGCTTCTTGTTAAAATTATGCTGTTATAGCACCCCCTTAATGGCTCCCCCAAACGTTTTGTGCTGTGTGTGAATGCACAAAGCTGAGCTTTGTTGATGTTATTGACTTGTGTGGAGTGCTAATCAGGCATATTTGGTCAGTGCATGACTGCAAGCTTATCTATGCTAACATGCTATTGAGACTAGCTGTATGAACTCATTGCATCAGTATGCCTCGTTTGTAGGTATATTTACGCTCATTTAATTTCCTTTACATAAAGCCTCTGTGTATTTAATTGATATTTGCATGTCTCATGACACATTATCTGCATGTAATATTGGATGCATTTCTAATAGTTGTTTGTGTGCCATGTTGTTCCAGACCACAGCACACATTACAAAATATTGTAATTAATCTGAAGAAGACAGCCTGCCATTTCCTTTAACTTGGACACACACATCTACACCTTTGGCCATCCTATTACAGTAATTTCCAGGAGTTATCTCACCCTCTGAGAAGGTTTACTAATGTTTTCCAATGTTGTAAAAATGTGTAGAATAAATATAACATTACTACATTTCTGACAAAAATTTGTGTCAGTTGACACACATAGTAATTTTGATAGTAGGCTATTATAGCTAATATGGACACGTACATCATGTGTTGCCTTCATTATAACACTTACATAAGACTGTTAAAGTCATATTGATAGTAGGCTAATATAGCTAATATAGACACTTACATCTTGTGTTGCCTTCATTATAACACTTATATAAGGCTTTTAAAGTCATATTGATAGTAGGCTAATATAGCTAATATAGACACTTACATCATGTGTTGCCTTCATTATAACACTTACATAAGACTGTTAAAGTCATATTGATAGTAGGCTAATATAGCTAACATAAACACTTACATCATGTGTTGCCTTCATTATAACACTTATATAAGGCTTTTAATTTTGTGCGGCTCTAGACAGATATGTCTTTTGTATTTTTGGTCCAATATGGTTCTTTCAACATTTTGGGTTGAAAGAGCATACACACAAGCATAAATTACATTTATATTAATTATTTCAATGGAAAACATTGATTTGATATACAAGTGTTTTGAGTTAAGAGCTTCTTCACAGAACCTATCATGCTTGTAAACTGACGTTTGAGGCACACTGTACACAATGAGCTAATTTGCAGTCATGGCAACACATCAAAGAACTTCCAAAAGTTCAACATGCTATCCCTTCCAAAATGATTTGACTCGTACTAATGTGAACCTTCACAAAACTGCCACCAAGTGTGTGTGAGAGCCACCGGTATGGACCACGTCCTGAGAGTCAATTTTCTCTTCCTGCAGGTGACTATCGATCACTCCTCTCTCGGAGCCGAGCCATCCGTTAAGAAAACACACTTCTGCCTTTGTGGATTCAATTGGACTTCTCAATCTACGAGGCCGCACTCGGCACACAAACATAAGGAGGCCGTTGAGGAAGAGCTCTTTTATGGGGTCACTCTTCACCTCGCCGTTCTCTGCTCGGGAATTAGCAGACAGATGGGAGTCTACTCCTTCGCACATAAAAAAAAAAAAAAAAACACTGCGAGGCAGCCGTTTCTGCAAATGAAATTGATTTTCCTCCAAAACAAACAAGTGTTGATGGCAAACAAAGCAAACAATTTGCCGCCTTCGTCGCAACGTTGATTGCCGGAGGTGTCATTCGCTCTCCTGCAGGGTGTCGGTGGCACTGAAGGAGACAAAAGAATCAGTGTTGCATTGTACGCCTGGGATCCTGTTTCTCAACACGATCCACCATTGGCTTGTTCCAGCGTCCACGGCCAGGTGTTTCTTCTGACGGAGCATTGAGTGGCACACGGGATAGCCAGAAGTGAGATATTTACTACAACCTGAATAATAAAAGACAGACCAAAGGAGTGGGGCTAAAGGACGGTCCCTAATTGCGGAGTATCTACCTCAGACTCAGAGAGTCTTTTGATGCATCGTGTGTTTTTCTTTGAGAGCATGATGGATGCTGGTTCACTTTCTCTTGGTTGCCAGAGGCAGAACAGAGGAACAGGCAGTCCATTTCTTTACTTTCATGGTGGCTGCTAACGCTTCCCCGCTATAATTTGATTAATGGTGCACTTTTGCCGGCAGTTGTAATAAAGTCAAATGAGGTCCTGAATGGCTGAGGGATTGTAGAATCAGCAGTGGGTAATTGAGGAGGTGGCGGTCCCCAAATGGACAGTGTGTGTGTGTGTGTGTGTGTGTGTGTGTGTGTGTGTGTGTGTGTGTGTGTGTGTGTGTGTGTGTGTGTGTGTGTGTGTGTGTGTGTGTCCTCAGGCATGCTTGGAATTTTTTGAGCTTTTCCTCTCCCTCAGGTTAGTCAAGTTGTTGGACCCTATTTGGCAACGATTTTGTCTTTAGTTTTAGGAGTTCCAATTATATGTATATCAATTCACAGCTGGTACGAGAATGGATTAGACACTCATTTGAAAAGACTGAATACTCATCCGGGTGCAAGCGGCCAAAATGAGTTTCCTCCGTCAGGTGGCGGGGTTCTCCCTTAAAGATAGGGTGAGAAGCTCTGTCTTTCGGGAGGAGTTTAAAGTAAAGCCGATGCTCCTCCATATCGAGAGGAGCCAGATGAGGTGGTTCTCCCCAGATACATCCCTGGAGAGGTGTTTAGGGCACGTCCGATCGGTAGGAAGACCCAGGACACGTTGGGGAGCCTGTGACAACCTCGGGATCCCCCGGGAGGAGCTGGATGAAGTGGCTGGGGAGAGGGAAGTCTGGGCTTCCCTGCTTAGACTGCTGCCCCCGCGACCCGACCTCGGGTAAGCAGAGGAAGAAGGATGAATGGATGGATGGACTTATAGCTCTGTGCATCCCTCTAATATGAGACAATTCAATACCAGTATCGAGTGTAATGGCAAAATTAATAGTTCAGTAATCGCTTGTCGAAAAAATAGTTTGTGCGTGAGGCTTTGTCTGCACTGCATTGGTCCTGTTTTTTGACACTTTTTTTTACCTTTTACGTCAAAAAATATCAAGTATTTAACAATGAAAGGCTTTTGGAGAGGTTACTACTGGGGCTGTCAAGGGATTCATTTCTTTAATCAGGGTCCCTTGTTTCCTGGGTACCGCACCTGCTGTTTTGGGTTGGGCTCTCTGGGTGGCTGGGGCCGTATTTTGGCCCCTGCACTTACATACATACAAACACACATACATGCAATTATTCATATATATATATATATATATATATATATATATATATATATATATATATATATATATATATATATATATATATATATATACATACATACATACATGCATACATTCATTTAGGTATATACATGCTTACAAACATGACCACCTCACACATACATACACAAATACAGTACATACATACACACTTACGGTACATACTGCACATCCACACACACATTCACTGTACAAACATACATACACACATACTGTACATATACAAGCATATATAGATACATACACTCATGCATATAATTACGTTTCATCAAACACATATTAACATTGTTCCCCTAGGGAAAGTGGGTAAAGCACGGCACACTGATAAAGCTCAACCTATTTTACTATAACAATCTACAAGGTAATACAGTTTGCTGCTTTTTCTTCCCCTCCATTTATCTGCTTTCTTTTGTAATTCAAGTTATCATTTCATATATGTATTGTTGCATTTGAAACAATTGTATTGTTGATAATTGAGATCATTATTGTTATTATTCATTATGAATAGTGCTATTTATATTGGTATTTTTATTGCTACATTTGTAGTGTAATAATGTTCATTGTCGTTTCTGTGTTATTAATATTTACTTCACTTACTGCTTCTTTGCTATCACTTTTCATATCATATTTGTACATACAGTATCATATTTGCTGATGTTGTTCTGTTGTTGTTATTGTTGTCTCTGTCTTATCCCCCTCTTTTCCGGTCCGTCTGCACCAAACATTGAATAAATCAATTTAATAATCAAAAACAAATAAGGCAACAAGCAAAGTATCCCACACTTCTAGTTTGTACAGCAGATATGGGCATCTATATGGCTGGCTGAGTGACTGGACAAGACATGTTAAAAAACAACAAAAAAGTTTAATCAGATTAATCACACTCTTGAGCTGGGTTATTACTCGCTTGCATATTTCAAATTTGCTTGATTAAGAAAATACCCCAGTATGTTGTCAGAATGTAATCCAGGCGCGTTTGTGTAAACATTTTACTTGACTGCGCCGACTTCCGGGTTTACGCCCTGTCATAACAAATGGTGTGATTCATTTTGATTCATTTATGACAGGGGTGTCAAACTCATTTCATCTCAGGACCACATGGAGGAAAGTCTATTTCCGAGTGGCCTCGGATTGTTAAAATCATGGCACGATAACTTAAAAATAAAGACAAATTCAGATTGTTTTCTTTGTTTTACTGTGGCCAAATACAGAACAAGCATTTTTTGAAAATGATTAAATCACAAATAATCCTCTTAACAAAACACTCTGAGTTGGAGAGGAAAAAAAATTGTGCACTTTCAAAAAAAACAACACAATGAACTTGGACTTTGTCTCAGTGTATCTACAAACTCATTCAACTCTAAGTCACAGCACATCTGGGATTGAACACAATACATAATAGATAATAAATTATTGAGGTATAAGTCATTTTCTTGTATAAATCCTCTGTGCTAACTCAACAAACCAAAATAAACAGAAACTATTCAAGAGGGTTGAGTTACACTCTGCATCCACTATTCTCTTTTCTGACGGAGACATTTTGGGGTAATGAGGTTGCCAAAGCATGATGTGTTCGAAGCAGAAGACGTTTCATGTTTCTTTTGTGTCGAAGTGGGGGGAGCCACAGCCACGCTTTGTGGACCTCTTTCTTAGCCTCACTATAAACTATTTGCTTGCCTAACAGAATTGCTATTGCATCACCCAGTGGACACATTTAGAACAGCAGTTTCCTAAAACCTTCGAACCGTAGATTTGACACCCCTGATTTATGATAATGCGATTATTTTATTTTATTAATCACATGCGTTAACGCTTTACCGTTAACCGCCCTGGTTATTATGTTTTCTCGAGTTATGGCAGATTTTTGCTTGAAAGAAGCATTGAATATCTTTCTTTTTGTCTTGTTGTCTCTTTGAGAGAGTGGTAGGTTCTTATCCTTCTCCATGGTTTCTCCACGTCTTCACCAGGTGCATGTTGGAAATAGTTGTGCTACCTCAGTACTTCCGTGCTGTTTTACAGTCTCTGCATATAGCAACAGTTCTATCAAGTTTACCGCTCGTCTTAAACAATACATATCTCTTCCAGACTTTGGACTTAATCTTGTCTGTGTCACACATGTTGTCATTCCCTCCTGTTTGCCTCTGTGACTGACAAGCCTTGCAAGACACACAGAAAGTTGTAGCAGATAGATTCAACTGGTTCACAACTTTGTAATTGGGTCATCGGCTGGTTTATTTTACATTTGGCTCGATCCTCTGACCCATTTACTGATGCACTCGCAACTGATTTTTGATTCATATCAGTTATTTGTTACACCCCATTTTACACTCTTTTCTCGATATCCGCAGTCCTACACCTTAGTCATATAACTTGGTATGTGACACATGCTAACTTTTTCAGCTAATTTTAGCTCTTTAGCTCATTTTGTATGGCAACACCTACAACTCACGGATTCGGACACTCGGCGCTATCTTAAAAGTACGCCAGCTCCTACCGACCCCCGGCAAGAGGTTCAGGGCACAGATAGCAAGCCCATCAAAATTTCTGCGAAGATTTCCAAGTGTGTTAATACTCTCATCTTGATTTGGATGGACTGGACGACGTTTTAGCTTAACTTGAGCCTCATCTGAGACTCTTTTATCCTATTCCTGTAGTTGTAAATAAGACTTACACTTGAGGATAATTACTGTCTTAGGTCTTAACAGCACCCGTGTCTTACAACGAGTTGCCTGTCTCCTCTGCACGATCTCATCATCATTAGCTAGGACACTGAGGCAAACCAGAGTGCAATATTGTATCTTCAAAGTGATTAGCTGCGAGGAAAATAGGCCAATAGTTTTGACTTGTCTCAAGCACTTACTAAAAATATGAATGGATGTTACTTTTGAACCTGTGCACCGCAAACCATTTCAGCTGGATATTCAGTAGAATCAGTGGTGTTTTTATTATTATTATTTTTTTGATAAACTGATCAACTTCAACCAACCGACCAACCAAACTAAAAAAATATTATATAATATAATATAATATATAAAGACATTTTTGATCAGCCAGCTCCTTGACACAATAAATTAGTCCGATTTTTTGCTTTTCCGGTTGACCTACGACGTCACACGAGGAGTCTGTGGCTCCTAACAGCCTAGCTCTGTTGTGATGTCCGCTGTAATATTAACACAGATTAGAACAATTGCGCCTCTAATAGATATGCTGATGTTAAATAGCAGACAGCATCAAGAAATGGATTGCGCTGCAAACTTGATGCTACTACCAAGAATGTATCGGAGTGGATGCAGGTCCGGAGCAAAGAGAGATCGGCGGAAGAGTTTTTCAAAAGAAGGCTTGAACCGAGAATCATGGAAACAAAACTTTTGAATGTGTCATAGTTGTCACGTTCAAACACAGGACATCTATTACACAAGACAAAAGGCAAGGAATCAAACAGAGACAGAATTCAATTTGGACTCAATATTGAGGAAAGACATGGCCACTGCACTCTCTGCACAGTCCTGCACCACGCTCTGACGAAGAAGGTCTTCGTCTCCTCTTTTAATTCAGATGTTCCATGTTCACGCACCAACATATGTCACAACAGGAATTGGGAGTATGTAAAACAGTCATTGTTTTCGGTCGCCTTGAAGTCCAAGAAGAGGACTTCTCGGGCTTGGGCTCTTCCTGGATCCAGCTGGGGCAGGTGTTGGAGGACAATGGACAACCCCTCCCGTCTCCTGTCCACAGCAATTCAAAGAGAGTTCGTTTAACACTTCAAAGAGAGTTCCTCCAGGAGTTGAGCAGCTCCTGCCATCTGTCCGTGTTGAAATCACAGTGGCGTTTCACGAGCCTTCCTCCTCTTGTTAGGCCTCGAAATACAGCCTTCATCTTCTCATCAGGAACATAATGCAATATAATGTTTCTTTTGTGATAACTTACAAACAATTATTCTAACAATAGTCTCTTTGGTTCAATTTAAGGAGTTTTAAATCCGAAGGAAAAGACCATTCGTCCAGAGGAAGGTTGTTATTGTTCTGGACTATCATGTCAGCTGTGTGGAATACAGAGTTATTGTTCATCAGTTTGAAGTGCACAAATGCAGCGTGAAGAGGTTTGTGTATGCTTTATTATTCACCCATAATATACCTGCTTCATTATCTTTTATCTTATTCGTATTTTATTCAGGAGTCTGAAATAAACCAGCATTTTATTAGCTCCCTTCTTAAATAAATCTCAGTTTCTTTTTTTTCTCCCATCGATGCACTTGAAAACGTTCTGTTCTTTCAATTTGTGAAGCAAATAAAGAGTCTCCTCTTCGTTACAATTGTTACTACGTTTTTATTGAATGGTATCTGCTTCCGGGTTGTATCCCACATGTTGGGAGTGGCGCATGCGCGACACAAAGTGGCCCCTCGTTAGCCCACAACCCCCCATCCAATCGCATAATCCAGGTGTGTTAGTCTGACTTTTTAAGAACCAAACAGGATTGGATATATTTGTTTCCATGGGTTGTAGGATGCTCTTTTAGAGCCAAACTATTTGGGAAATAGGACTAATTTAGTGCATGGAGATGTACTAACTGACAGTGTTGGGACTAACGCGTTACTTTGTAACGCCGTTAGATTCGGCGGTAACTAGTAATCTAACGCGTTATTTTTTTATATTCAGTAATTCAGTTACCGTTACTACATGATGCGTTACTGCGTTATTTTACGTTACTTTTTTTGTAGTATAAAGTGTGTTTTATCGGAGGGCTGCTGTGTCATCGTTCTGATTCTTCTTGTGTCACAAGCCGGAGAAGAGAGAGAGATACGCGCTCTGTGTGTGAGTGTGAGTGTGTGGAGGGAGGAGAGGGGGGAGGGGGGTGTGTCTGATCATGGCGGAGCCAGAAGTCGAGTTTGCTAACATGGAGATATTTTCACTACTTTTCATTTGTCGAGCACAAAGAAAATAACAATTTAGTTAAATGTAAATTGTGCTTTGGATCAAAGATCCCATCTACTGCCCAAAACAGCAATTCAAATCTGCTGAAACAAGCTACATAGCAACATGCTTCGACGAAGCTAGTAAAGAGAGACAGAGACTCCAATGACACTTCACCACGTAAGGATTAACTCTGCCTCTGCTCATCTTTCAGAACTGAAGGTACACACACTCTGTCAATCATAAAGAGGGATGCTAGTGGGCCAGGCCAATCTTTCCTTATCTCTAAACTAAAACTGGGGAAATGTGTAGAGTGTTCTGGGCTTCAGACATGATTTTGTGTCAGAATTTCTTGAGGAAAAAATGCCTGGTTAGGCTTTGTGTATGTAGTGTGTGCCTTTCTTGCTTTACAGCTATGCTGTTATTATGCTGTTTGTTACTTATGTATGTTATGTTGCAGCTATTTAAAATACTTTTGTCAATTTGTTCTGGCCAGAAACAAATTGGCCTTTGTAACATATCTTTGTCTTTGTGTGTTGTATGTCGACCACATTGCTTAGCAGAGTTCAGTGATACAAATGTATGTCAAGTTGATCAACAGATTGTATTATTCTCCAGTGCAATAACAGTACTGAAATAAAGGCTAAAAGGGCATTAATTGGAGCTTTAAAAAAAAAGAGAAGTAACTAAATAGTTACTTTTCACAGTAACGCATTACTTTTTGGTGTAAGTAACTGAGTTAGTAACTGAGTTACTTTTGAAATGAAGTAACTAGTAACTATAACTAGTTACTGTTTTTCAGTAACTAACCCAACACTGCTAACTGATAACCTGATTTCAGTCATGATCTTCTGATGATAACAGAGTCAAAACAAAACGTTTGACCCAAAAATGGTTTAGCAAGAAAGTGTAGAAGTCTGTGAACAAAATAAGATATTAACACGTTTCTGCGTGACCGTATGTCTGACCGACAGAGCCTTGAAAAAGAGGCACAAATTGTGTTCCTAATCAAGTGTCCCACTTAAACGATAGTTGTAAATTACATCGCCATAGTTACACAGAGTATGACATAATATTTATAGCGCTCATCCACCATTGACACCTATTCAGTGGTATGACATGTGGGGTGTTTTCGCAATTTACTGTATGACTTGACGGATCGGTTCCTAATCAAGTGACCCTTTTCCAACTGCGGTCGTGAATTATCTTGCTGTGGTTACACGGAAAGTTACAAACTATTGATTGCACACTTTCCCCCCATCAAGACCTATCTCCTGATATAACATGTGGGGGCTCGTCCCTACAATATGACCTGAATTGATCTCAGCAGATTAAGATTTGGTGATAAATAGTGAATATGAGGTATAATTGGATGGGCTGCATCTCTGCAGGCTCATAATAATCGCTGACATTTTCAAGAAAATCAGTTGGTCGATATGTACAAACCATCTAGTCACTAATATATTGACCATATCAGTAAGGACGATGTCATCCGCAAGTACTAACACTAAAGAGGTGACTGGGTAAGCACATAATTTACTGGAATATGCCATTCCTTTGTGGTGGGTGTTGGATCCATTGCGATTGGAATAAATGGTGTATGACTTTTAACAAGAACAACTCATAGTAGTATGTTAGTTCCAGTGTTGGGACTAACGCGTTACAAAGTAAGTAAGTTACTGTAACGCCGTTAGTTTCGGCGGTAACTAGTAATCTAACGCGTTATTTTTTATATTCAGTAACTCAGTTACCGTTACTACATGATGCGTTACTGCGTTATTTTACGTTATTTTTTTATGTAGTATCGGCTAGAAACTGAGGATCTGAGTGTGTTTTATAGCAGCGAAGCAGAGACGTGCTTCTGATTCTTCCTCTGCGCTCTCTGTGTGTGTGCGTGTCTGGGTGTGGGAAGGGGAGGGGAGGGGGGTGCGCAATACAACGTAAACCGTTGGCCAACCAAAAAGTAACCACAGAACACTATACGACTATACGGTATAGTGTTCTGTGGTTACTTTTTGGTTGGCCAAGCGGACGTGACGACAGGCTGTCCCCACTCAGATCCGCACGGACCGGGAGGGGGCGTGCCTTAAGTCCGGCTGGAAATCGGGAGAAATTTGGAGAATGGTTGTCCCAGGGAGAGGAACTGAAATTCGGGAGGGTTGGCAAGTATGAGATATTCTCACTTCTTTTCTTTTGTCGAGCACAAAGAAAAGAACATTTTAGTTAAATGTAAGTTGTGTCTTGGATCAAAGATCCCGTCTCCTGCCCAAAACAACAATTCAAATCTGCCTGGTTAGGCTCTGTGTATGTCACGTGTGCCTTCCTTAGGTGAAGCCAGCTTTCAGCTGTGTTGTTGATTGATTGATTGATTGAAACTTTTATTAGTAGATTCTGTACAATTGACCACTAAATGGTAACACCCAAATAAGTTTTTTAACTTGTTTAAGTCGGGGTCCACTTAAATTGATTCATGATACAGATATATACTAACATCATAATACAGTCATCACACAAGATAATCATCACAGTATATACATTGAATTATTAACATTATTTACAATCCGGGGTGTGGGATATGGAGAGGGGGGTGGGAGGGGGTTAGGTTTGGTTGGTATCAACACTTCAGTCATCAACAATTGCATGATCAGAGAAATGGACATTGGAACAGTGTAGGACTGACTTGGTAGGATATGTACAGCAAGTAGTGGACACAGAGAGAGAGATCAGAAAGTATAAGAAAAAGTGTCTACATTTGATTATTTACAATCCGAAGAGGTATTATGTGGAAGGGAGGGTGTTAGTTTAGGGTTGTAGTTGCCTGGAGGTGTTCTTTTAGTGCAGTTTTGAAGGAGGACAGAGATGCCCTTTCTTTTACACCTGTTGGGAGTGCATTCCATATTGAAGAGGCATAGAAAGAGAATGAGTTAAGACCTTTGTTAGTTCGGAATCTGGGTTTAACGTGGTTAGTGTTAGTGTTAGTGTTATTATGCTGTTTGTTACTTATGTATGTTATGTTGCAGCTATTTAAAATAGTTTTGTCAATTTGTTCTGGCCTGAAATAAATTGGCCCTTTGAAACATATCTTTGTCTTTGTGTGTTGTATGTAGAGCACATTGCTTAGCAGAGTCAGTGATGCAAATGTATGTCAAGTTGATCAACAGATTGTATTATTCTCCATAGGCTCCAGCGCCCCCGCGACCCCAAAGGGAATAAGCGGTAGAAAATGGATGGATGGATGGATGGCAATAACAGTACTGAAATGAAGGCTAAAAGGGCATTAATGGGAGCTTAAAAAAAAAAAAGTAGAAGAAGTAACTAAATAGTTACTTTTCACAGTAACGCATTACTTTTTGGTGTAAGTAACTGAGTTAGTAACTGAGTTACTTTTGAAATAAAGTAACTAGTAACTGTAACTAGTTACTGTTTTTCAGTAACTAACCCAACACTTGTTAGTTCTAATGAAAACTGAAAGAGTTGGCTTTTTATATTAGAAAATTTGAATCAAAGAAAACAATAGCTGGGTTGCATATGACTCCATTCCGTTTTTATTCTTTGCGGCCTAATTGACAAGTGATGGTCAAGCAGCCTAAGCATTTTAAACAAGTGAGTGTAGATTTTGAGCAGAAAATGTTGTATTGCTGTTCTGTACTTGGATTCTTGGGTGTTCCAGTCGTTCAAATAGAGAGATAGGAAAGAGCTTTCATAGAGTCCCGAAAGAAGTGGTTCATAAAGTTAACAAAGTCAGGAAAAGTTGAAAGTGCATAGAAGGAAATGGCTCTTAAAAATATCACTGTGGAAGCTCTCTTCCAGTGGGTCCTCTAGACCACCAAGCATTGTCATGCGAGCCCGTTTCATGGTTACAATAGACTTTTATTTTTCCAATAATGTTCTCAGGTTGCTTTCCAGCAGTTGTCTCTCGCTCACGCTCTTGCTCTAGCTCTAACAACATCTCTCCTCCCGGTTGCTGCTTATACAGAGCGACAGGTGATTAGATAACAAGGCCCAGGTGGGCCATCTACGCACCTGTCGCTGACTTCGAGGCCGGTCCTGGCACACCCCACCTTGCTGCAGGCCCGCAGGCCACGCCCCCCTCCACAATCACTTTCATCACCTTTTGGAATACAATCTGACCTTGCTCGTGTCTGCAGTAATCACTTTGTAAAATGTTTGTTTGAACATTTGATTTGTTTGAGAAACTTTCTGTGATGCTATCCAGTTTATTCTCTACTATATTAGTAGTGTTTGAGAACAGAACTAAACATAAAGAAAAGGCGAGATAACATCGTGTTCTTTTATGGTTGCTATGCTTAAATATTACTACCAAAACCCGCTTGTGCAAATAAACTAACGTCATGTTAAGTCCTACAAATAAATATTGTGATTGTTGGTCCAATCCACCGTATATTCATTGACAATTTTTATAACAGAGACTATAAGCTTGATTGTTGTTGTGCTATATTCCTCACGGATGATCATATTGTAGCGTCTTTGGTGATATTTGTTAGCATCAATAAAATATCCTTCATAGTATTAATAAAGTAGATGAATAAATCTCTGGTAGACTCAACAGCATATACTGAATCTGGATGTCGCTAGCAAACATTGCTGAACTACAGACATACATAGCTAAATAATGAGACAAAATATGAACTTCACACCATAAAAACAACTGCAGACCTTAATTGCAGATGACAGACTAATAATCAACTGCAAACAAACTTACAATTTTCTCATTAGCGTCACAATCACAGCACCACGGCACACGTTATGTCAATCAAATACGTTACTTAGCGATGCACGAATAAGTCCAATTTTGTTTTTTTACAGATTAATGCTTAATTTGTGGACCCTTCAGATCTAAAGACATGATGTGCCTCCTATATTTTCTTCTCTAAATCCTTGTCAAATGAAGTGAGTTAAATGGTAAATGGGTTATACTTGTATAGTGTTTTTCTACCTTCAAGGTACTCAAAGCGCTTTGACACTATTTCCACATTCACCCATTCACACACACATTCACACACTGATGGTGGGAGCTGCCATGCAAGGCCCTAACCACGAGCCATCAGGAGCAAGGGTGAAGTGTCTTGCTCAAGGACACAAAGGATGTGACTAGGTTGGTAGAAGTTGGGTATCGAACCAGGAACCCTCAGGTTGCTGGCATGGCCACTCTCCCAAGTAACACCTTGGTGATGATAAATAGTCTAACTCTTTTGAAAAAATATTTTTCTTAAGAGTATAAAAATACATTTTTTATATTTTTTTCATGATCACTTTTACGTATATTTGCCTGTACATCTTTCAAAATATGCCTGAATCTGCACCGATGCAGGTAAATAAACACCTCTGGACCATCGCCTGAAACCCGGATGTGCCTCGAGATCACGTGATTGCAAACCAGCTATAGAAATTCAATGTCTTTAGCAAAATGCTAAGTTCACATGAACAACCCTGGAGATGTTGCATTGCTAGAAGTAAGCAGTAACAATATTTAAAATAGACAATTGTGAGGAAAAAAAGAGTATCAAATGTATGCACAAATTATATTTACTTACAATTGTTTGACCAAGTTTCATGATGAAGTTACATGCTGGAATTTCTACCTTCTTGTCTGTATCAATGTGTCCGCCGCTGCAAAGGTCCGACAGGAACCAATGACTTGAGCACTTGCCCGGGCAGAATATTCATACTTTGTCATTGTCATTGTCAAAAAGCCGATTTTTGTAATTTGTTTAGATTTTTTCACGGCTGAGTGAGTAGTCTTCTTCTGCTCAACTTACTGCTGCTTTACTATGATACATATGCCTCGATGTTGCCCCCTGGGGGTGGCGGGAGTACTGCATACATGATCAAGCCTATTTGGATGTTCGGCGGGCCAAATGAGAAACTTATCCGGCCCGCAAGCCGCAACTTGAATAGCCTGCTTTAGACTCTTAGATTTTCTTCTTGCTCATTTCCTGTTCATAGCTGGTTACTTGCCGCAGTAACGAGGTTCCAGCTGCACCTCTGGTAAAGTGTACTTATGATGCGTTCCATGTGTACTTGAAAGTTGGATTTTCCGAGTTCCTGGTCGGAAATTTAAACAGTAACGGATTTCCCACTCAAAAAGTCGGAGAGTCAGCCGTCGTTGCAGCTGCCACATTTCAGATGTGCTCAATATGGACAAAACACCACCCGCTGTACAGTTTTAGTCTTGATAAATCACACTGATTGTGCTAAATAATCATCTTTGCATCTACTCCCCCAAGAATTGTGGGCATTCTGATAATCATCATATATTCTGCATATTTATGAAGACAGACATGCTAAATTGCACTCCTGTTTTTGCTCCTCTGTGCACAAGTTTAGTAGATCAGCTTTGCATGCGTGATCAAGTGTTTCAATACTTACTTTAGTACAAACCCCGTTTCCATATGAGTTGGGAAATTGTGTTAGATGTAAATTTAAAGGAATACAATGATTTGCAAATCCTTTTAAACCCATATTCAATTAAATGCACTACAAAGACAAGATATTTGATGTTCAAACTCATAAACTTTTTTTTTTTTTTGCAAATAATAATTAACTTAGAATTTCATGGCTGCAACACGTGCCAAAGTAGTTGGGAAAGGGCATGTTCACCACTGTGTTACATGGCATTTCCTTTTAACAACACTCAGTAAACGTTTGGGAACTGAGGAGACACATTTTTTAAGCTTCTCAGGTGGAATTATTTCCCATTCTTGCTTGATGTACAGCTTAAGTTGTTCAACAGTCCGGGGGTCTCAGTTGTGGTATGTTAGGCTTCATAATGCGCCACACATTTTCAATGGGAGACAGGTCACAGGTCTGGACTACAGGCAGGCCAGTCTAGTACCCGCACTCTTTTACTATGAAGCCACGTTGATGTAACACGTGGCTTGGCATTGTCTTGCTGAAATAAGCAGAGGCGTCCATGGTAACGTTGCTTGGATGGCAACATATGTTGCTTCAAAACCTGTATGTACCTTTCAGCACTAATGGCGCCTTCACTGATGTGTAAGTTACCCATGTCTTGGGCACTAATACACCCCCATACCATCACAGATGCTGGCTTTTCAACTTTGCGCCCATAACAATCTGGATGGTTCTTTTCCTCTTTGGTCCGGACGACACGACGTCCACAGTTTTCAAAAACAATTTGAAATGTGGACTCGTCAGACCACAGAACACTTTTCCACTTTGTATCAGTCCATCTTAGATGAGCTCAGGCCCAGCGAAGCCGACGACGTTTCTGGGTGTTGTTGATAAACGGTTTTCGCCTTGCATAGAAGAGTTTTGACTTGCACTTACAGATGTAGATACCAACTGTAGTTACTGACAGTGGGTTTCTGAAGTGTTCCTGAGCCCATGTGGTGATATCCTTTACACACTGATGTCGCTTGTTGATGCAGTACAGCCTGAGGAATCGAAAGTCACGGGCTTAGCTGCTTACGTGCAGTGATTTCCCCAGATTCTCTGAACCCTTTGATGATATTACAGACCGTAGATGGTAAAATCCCTAAATTCCTTGCAATAGCTGGTTGAGAAAGGTTTTTCTTAAACTGTGCAACATTTTGCTCACGCATTTGTTGACAAAGTGGTGACCCTCGCCCCATCCTTGTTTGTGAATGACTGAGCATTTCATGGAATCTACTTTTATACCCAATCATGGCACCCACCTGTTCCCAATTTGCCTGTTCACCTGTGGGATGTTCCAAATAAGTGTTTGATGAGCATTCCTCAACTTGATCAGTATTTATTGCCACCTTTCCAAACTTCTTTGTCACGTGTTGCCGGCATCAAATTCTAAAGTTAATGATTATTTGCAAAAAAATAAAATGTTTATCAGTTTGAACATCAAATATGTTGTCTTTGTAGCATATTCAACTGAATATGGGTTGAAAATGATTTGCAAATCGTTGTATTCCGTTTATATTTACATCTAACACAATTTCCCAACTCATATGGAAACGGGGTTGTAGATCAGGCCCTAACTATTGTATTTATTACAAAACCCAAAACCAGTGAAGTTGGCACGTAGTGTAAATCGTAAATAAAAAACAGAATACAAAGATTTGCAAATCCTTTTCAACTTATATTTTTATAACTTATATTCAATTGAATAGACTGCAAAGACAAAATACTTAACATTCCAACTGGTAAAACGTTGTTATTTTTTGCAAATTATAGCTTATTTGATGCCTGCAACGTGTTTCAAAAAAGCTGGCACAAGTGGCAAAAAATACTGAGAAAGTTGAGGAATGCTTATCAAACACTTATTTGGAACATCTCACATGTGAACAAGCTAATTGGGAACAGGTGGGTGCCATGATTGGGTATAAAAGCAGCTTCCATGAAATGCTCAGTCATTCACAAAAAGGATGGGGTGAGGGTCACCACTTTGTCAACAAATGCGTGAGCAAATTGTCAAACAGTTTAAGAACAACATTTCTCAATGAGCTATTGCAAGGAATTTAGGGATTTCACAATTTGCCGTTCGTAATATCATTAATACTGATTATTCCAGCAAGACAATGCCAAGCTACAATCTCACAGCGTGGCTTCGTAGTAAAAGAGTACGGGTACTAGACTAGCCTTACTGTAGTCCAGACCTGTCTCCCATTGAAAATGTGTGGCGCATTATGAAGCCTAAAATACCACAACGGAGACCCCGGACTGTTGAACAACTTAAGCTGTACATCAAGCAAGAATGGGAAATAATTCCACCTGAAAAGCTTCAAAAATTGGTCTCCTTATTCCCCAAACGTTTACTGAGTGTTGTTAAAAGGAAAGGCCGAGTAACACAGTGGTAAAATGCCCCTGTGCCAACTTTTTGCAATGTGTTGCTGCCATTAAATTTTAAGTTAATGATTATTTGCCAAAAAAAAAAAAATGTTTCTCAGTTCAAACATTAAGTATCTTGTCTTTGCAGTCTATTCAATTGAATATAAGTTGAAAAGGATTTGCAGATCATTGTATTCTGTTTCAATGTACGATTTACACAAAGTGCCAACATTGCAGTTATGGCTGCCATCAGAGGGCCACTTGTTACAGCGAATAATGTATGAATTTTCCGCTGGATTTCATCATTAATTATATAAATAATTAATAAGTATACTGTCGATTTTACAGTAAAAACTTTACATTTACAAAATGTTACGGTAAAATATAGTGGTTTTTTTTGTTGGTTTTTTACAGTAAATGAAAAAACAGTACCACTGTTTTGTTCAGGGGGAGGGGTTTATGGAAAAAGCTGACCGCTTATTTCCCAGAATTTTTGTGTTAAATTTACATTGTTTTTTACATTATATTGTTAATGGAAAAACAGTACAAGTTTTTTTTTTTTTTTCTGGCAACTTAGCTGCCAGTTTTTGTACCGTAAAAACAAACAGTCTTTCCATTTACAGTAATACACTGTTAAAAACAACAACCATACATTTTACAGTCAAAAACTGGCAGCTCAGTAAACAGAATTTTAATGCAAAAAACAGTAGTAGTTTTTTTTCAATCTACAGTAATATGCTGTAAAGAACATAACATTTATTGTCATTTTTATTAATTTGATGGGTAGTTTGCTGTAAAGTTAAGTATTTTCATTTATTTTTATTGAGACACAAAATGTTTAGAAAATATGACAATACCGTATACTGTAATATTTGTTGCAATATTGTATACTATTAAAGTTTAAAAGGTATGCAATTTCAAGCAGTACATATATTTTTTCTGTCAAAATGAAAAAAATCAATTACATTTAGTGAGAAAATATTAAGTACTTTATTGACACATAACATTACCAGGTAAAATGATGTCGCGGTCCAGATCTGCCCCCCGGGCCTTGAGTTTGACACCTGTGCCCTATGACATAATTGTAGTGTTTTTAGGAAACTGCTACAAAATTTTTTCGTCTTTTCAAGTTTTATGAACTGAACTTAAGAGCCTGTCCGGTGTCATTCCCGCCAGATAAATAGTATGGAGGTTCATTTGTGTCTTTATTACGAAAGCTTTTTTATTTGACAATTGTTTTGTTAAACTGATTTGTTTTGCGTTTGAATTTTGCGAACTGTGTGTGAATGTTGTCTGTCTATCTGTGTTGGCCCTGCGATGAGGTGGCGACTTGTCCAGGGTGTACCCCGCCTTCCGCCCGATTGTAGCTGAGATAGGCTCCAGCGCCCCCGCGACCCCGAAGGGAATAAGCGGTAGAAAATGGATGGATGGAATTCTTTAAAATCAAATTATGCAGACAGTTTCATTGACAAACAAATGGTTAGGAATATTTGTGTTTAGATATTCACTGTTTTAAGATTAATTAAAAAAAAAAAGAATTGTTAAAAATAAAAATCACAATAAATGCAAAGAGTAAATAAACATCCACATATTCGATATAATATCATTTTTCTGCAGAACTTTGTTGTAGAAATCTGCCTTTGACACTCGCGTTTCATCTTGTTGCTCTGGAAACAAACTCCCCCCACTCTGCCTCGTCTGCATGGAGCTGCTGTGACATAGTTCCTACGGCTACCGTAGTAACCCGTATGTCACTCAAAAGTGCAGGTTCTAACCATTGGAATAATTTCTATAGTTTGGAAACATCCAACAGTACGCATTGAAATGTTTATTTAGTTGTATTATGCCCAGGTAACTGCCTTTTTTATGCTTTGCAAGACCCGTGTCACATTCCATCCATCCATCCATCTTCTTCCGCTTATCCAAAGTCGGGTCGCGGGGGCAGCAGCCTAAGGAGAAAAGCCCAGACTTCCCTCTCCCCAGACACTTTGTCCAACTCTTCCCAGGGGATCCCAACTCGTTCCCAGGCCAGCTGGGAGACATAGTATGGTCTCTCCACTGTGTCCTGGGTCTCCTGGGGACGTGATCTAAACACCTCCCCAGGTGTAAAGTGACTTCAAACTTGACACCTCATTGGGTTGGTTCTGTGACAGAATTAATTCCGTCAGTCTTAATTTCCCGGAAGCTGGTCTTGCGTTTTGAAACTTATTTTTTTTTTAGCACTGATTATTTCTACACTGAATTTTTCAACTCAAATTTTTTAAACGCTGAATTTTAAAACACTACATTTTCAGACGCACACATTTTGCTCCAAAAACTTTTATTAAATGGAATTGTCAGCATAATTTGATGGGGGGGGGGGGGAATTCAGTTCACAAAATTCAAACGCAAAAAATTAATTTCCATAAATTCAGTGTAAAAAAATAATAAAGACACAAATTAACCTCCATAAATAGCACTGCTTTAAATCAGCCAACTTTTTGGCTCATTGGCCACATTGGATTTTTAAATTTGACAAACGCACGTGATGCATTTCAAAGTGTTACGGTTGGATAGTCGCATAATTATGCGCGGATTATTTCCCCAAGATGCAAACGGAACTTCGGAGGCAGTGTGCGTCGGACAATTATTTATTATCCATAAATCAGGCAAAATACAAAAGTACAGAAAAACGTGCCGATAGCACGGGAAGCTAAGGAAAAAGCTAACGAGAAAGCTTAGCATAGAAACAGGAATCAGAAGCTAGGATTTACCAACGTAATGTTGCATGAAGCAAACAAAACAGCCAGACCGAGTGTGGCGAAAGACAGGAATAAATAGCTCTCTGATTAGTGCCCGGGAGCAGGTGAGCGTCCCGAACACTAATTAGAGGCAGGTGAAAATAATCAGGACCCATGGCAACCAAGAAGCACCAAACCCAGGGGTGCTGAAACAGAACTAAGAGAGTCTTAAACTAAAACAAAACATGATCCGCACAACGGATCATCACACAAAGCATATCATGTCTGTTGGAACTAAGAGGAG
Organism: Nerophis lumbriciformis; assembly: GCF_033978685.3. Classification (NCBI taxonomy): domain Eukaryota; kingdom Metazoa; phylum Chordata; class Actinopteri; order Syngnathiformes; family Syngnathidae; genus Nerophis; species Nerophis lumbriciformis. Next base: position 25,645,442 of record NC_084570.2, read on the forward strand.
GCTTCTCAAACATGAGCTGTTTCAATCACAATACATCTATTTTCTACAATATCATATCAGAACATCAAAGAGACTTAAAAAAAATGGTATTAAAGGGTTAACTCTTAATTTTTTTTTAGTGCCAGCAATAGATCACCCTTTTATGCCAGTTCCTCAAAGTCTAGTATCACTTTTGTTGTGGCAATTCCCAAAATACTGTATTTTTCAGACTATAAGGGGCACTTAAAAATCCTTTCATTTTCTCAAAAATCGACAGTGTGCCTAATGTACGGAATAATTCTGGTTGTGGATACTATTTTATTTGGTACATAATGTAATGATAAATGTGACCAGTAGATGGAAGTCACACACAAGAGATACGTGTAGACTGCAGGATAATGCGTTTTAACACCACAACTTTAAATGTTCCATTGAGAATATAGAACATTACACAAGGCGCTCAAAAATATGTCCAAATGTTTTAGTACAACTTTGGTAAGCTACGAAGCCACGTCGCTTGATGGATTGTCATCATACGAGTATTAATATGGTGTGTGTATAAGGACCGCAAAATGTCACCCATTAGCAGACATATTATCTGCCGTTTTGTTTTGCAATAATATGCAAAACCAATTTTTCTTACCTTCTGGTACCTGCTGATGTGCTTTTGGGATCCGCATAAGTCCTGAAAATTAGCGCCTGTCTGCCACCGTAGTCAACAAGCTTCTTCTTGTTCACTATCTTCTTGTAGTGGGACATTCATCCTCCGCTGTTGCCATTTGTAATGTAAAATAGCGTAAAGTTTAACTTGTATCTCGCTATGGAAGCGCTAAAAATTACCGGTGTCGTGGGTTTATACTATTCACCCATGGAACTTAGAAATTAGAGAGTTCCGGTCGGACAGTTTTTCATGGGACATATTTTCGGCATTGTTGATGCACTAGTGAGCCACGGATGAGGAGATGCTGCTCCGTTATTGATTTAAGTAAAGTCTGAATGTCATTAAAACAGTTAGCTCCATCTTTTGACACTTCTTCAACACCCGTCCTTGCACACTACACCGCTACAACAAAGATGACGGGGAGAAGACGCTGTCGAAGGTGAGGCACGTAAATAAGACCGCCCACAAAACGGCGCATCCTGAAGCGACTGTCAGAACGCGACTTGAAGATGGTCTGTAAAACATAATGTATGCCAGTGTTTTTCAACCTTTTTTGAGCCAAGGCACATTTTTTGCGTTGACAAAATCCGGAGGCACACCACCAGCAGAAATCATTAAAAACGAAACTCAGTTGACAGTAAAAAGTCGTTGTCGCAATTGTTGGATATGAATTTAAACCATAACCAACCATGCATCAATATTGCTCTTGTCTCAAAGTAGGTGTACTGTCACCACCTGTCACATGACGCCCTGACTTATTTTGAGTGTTTTGCTGTTTTCCTGTGTGTAGTGTTTTAGTTCTTGTCTTGCACCCCTATTTTGGTGGCTTTTTCTCTTTGTTTGGTATTTTCCTGTAGCAGTTTCATGTCTTCCTTTGAGCGATATTTCCCGCATCTACTTTGTTTTAGCAATCAAGAATATTTCAGTTGTTTTTGTCCTTCTTTGTGGGGACATTGTTGATTGTCATGTCATGTTCGGATGTACTTTGTGGACGCCGTCTTTGCTCCAAAGTAAGTCTTTGCTGTCGTCCAGCATTCTGTTTTTGTTTCCTTTGTAGCCAGTTCAGTTTTAGTTTTGTTCTGCAAAGCCTTCCCTAAGCTTCAATGCCTTTTTTTTTAGCAGCACTCACCTTTTGTTTATTTTTGGTTTAAGCATTAGACTCCTTTTTACCTCCACACTGCCTCCCGCTGTTTCCGACAGCTACAAAACAATTAGCTACCGGCTGCCACCTACTGATATGGAAGAGTATTACACGGTTACTCTGCCGAGCTCTAGACAGCACCGACACTCAACAACAACACATCATTTGCAGACTAAAATTACTGGTTTGCAAAAAATATCTTTAACCCAAATAGGTGAAACTAAATAATCTCCCACGGCACACCAGACTGTATCTCACGGCACACTGGTGTGCCACGGCACAGTAGTTGAAAAACACTGATCTATGCAACATGTTCACCAAAGAACCTCTATTACATTTTATGTAGACCACAAGGAAGTGTTTTCAATTTAGAAAAAAAATTATAAAAATATGACCCCTTTAATGCGCCCTGTAATCCGCTGCGCCTTTTGTATGAAAAAAAAACCTGACCTAGATCGCTCATCGACAATGCACCTTATAATCCGGTGTGCCCCACGGTCCGGAAAATACGGTAGATTGTTGCTCAATTCTGTTTTAATATTTGGCAGGCCGGATCAAAAGGACCAACGGACCGGATGTGGCCCGCGGGCCGTAGTTTTCCCCTTTCCTGCTTTTGATGCTCCCTAAGTTAGAGTCACAAGGTGTGACACAATTCTGATGGTTTGAGGCATTCCAAACAACACCATTTGTAAAGTGTTTGGATGTTCAACGTAAACTAGAAAATATTTTCACTACCGCACCAGCTGATAAGCAAAATTAAATTGTCTAATGGTTCATCCGTTTGTTCAACATGATTTGGGTAATTACCGTAATAGCACAATTACGAGTACAGGTACTTCAACTCCCCATTGTTACACTGTGAGTGTGAATGCTAGATGGTCTTACAGGCGCCTCGTGATTCTTCTTACTCCAAGTCACCTGAGATCCTAATGAAGACATAATGAAGCCCAGCGGGACAGGAAATGGATCGATGGATTGATAAGTGTTTCCAAGCTGCCTGTGAACCAGACCTGGGCAATATAAGGGCCGTTAAACTTTTCAATCTGGCCCGCCAGACATTCCCAATTTTTTTTTAGATCTTTAAGATTGCAACTGCAGCTGCCATTATGATGTGCAGTGATGTTTTCAGTCTTGAACTATACAAAGTATTTCAATGGTTGGAATCTGCGTTTTTGCATGATATACTAGTTACTATGGTAATCTAAATCACAGCAGCTCAGACAAGGCCCCAAGCAGTGTGGGTGGGGAACGTTTCCACAGAGTGTTTCCAGAGCAAAGTTCTACAAGATAAATGATGTATCAGATTGTATTTGTATTTTTTTTTTACCCTACACGTTATTTTTTTGCAGTGTTTGTTGCATTTTTGTTTTGTTTTGCTTGATTGTAAAATATGTCAATCGACAGGGGGTGTGACATTCATGTTGTCAATATTCAGTGTTTTATCGTTCATAGTTAATTTTGTAAATCACATTCTTTATTTTCATATACATCCAGGGTGTCTCATTCAGTAGAATTTTTTTTAAATCAATTGCGTTTTTTAAGGCAGTCTGTCATAACGTTTTTAGCATTCAATCAGACATTATTGTGAGGTTTTGTATTAGTGTTTCTAAAAATACATAGATAAAAGGATAGATATACCGGCCCCCAGACGCATTTTTTTCTAAAAATGTTGCCCCCCCGAGTCAAAATAATTGCCCAGGCCTGCTGGAAACGTTGCGCAAAGCCTCACTTGACCTTGCCTTACCTGTCCTTCGCGGAAAAGCTTCGCTTTACCGGCTGCTTTTAGGAGTGCATGACCTTTGAGACATTTGTTGAAATCTGCAAAGGAGTGGCTGTAGTCACGTGTTAAGGAAAACAGGGTGAGAACGTCCTGGACTATTTCTAGCTTAAAAGCTGGAGCTCTCCGCCCGAGGCTGATGAGGTGCTAAGTGTTTCAGAGTGGGCGTGTGCATTGAGTCTTCGGTGCCAAAAAGCACTCACAGATTCTCGCTTCGCTTGTAAACATGACGGGGGATGGTTCCCCCCGCCCGAGCATTGACGCGAGTCAAAGGTCTGCGCCGAGTTGACTTTCTACGGACTCACCTCTGCACACAGCTGGGAAGCACTTTTGTTCAGTGCCTCCACGCCAGCATTGTCTAAGTCGTAGAAATATTGTGCGAGATTGTCTTTCATTTTGACTCAAACATTCTCAAGGAGAAATAGTGGTCAAAAATCACATTTTCTAACCTTGCATCAAGTCAGGAATTCATTCAATTACACAAATAACGTATCCGTTATTCAATGTGTGCATCTCTCCATTGTGGGCATGTAGCCTTCACACATGTTTTTTTTGCCATTATATACAGTATTTGTACAGTTTTAGCCACAATGGCCCGGGTCCACAGTACTCCAGAATTACAATGGCGCCCCCTGTGTGTTTGAAAAAATTAGCCTGGTAACTCACAAACAAAAATTCACAATTTTGTTAACAGTTCTGCCTTGTTGGAGGTCTTGCACAAGGGATTGTCATTTAAATATCTCAAACTTCATCCAGCTCCTCCCGGGGGATCCCGAGGTGTTCCAAGGCCAGCCGGGAGACATAGTCTTCCCAACGTGTCCAGGGTCTTCCCCGTGGCCTCCTGCCGGTCGAACGTGCCCTGAACACGGCATCCTGAGCAGATGCCCGAACCACCTCATCTGGCTCCTCTCGATGTGGAGGAGCAGCGGCTTTACTCTGAGCTCCTCCCGGATGACAGAGCTCCTCACCCTATCTCTAAGAGAGAGACCCGCCACCCGGCAGAGGAAAATCATTTCGGCCGCTTGTACCCGTGATCTTGTCCTTTCGGTCATAACCCAAAGCTCATGGTGAGGATGGGAACGTAGATCGACCGGTAAATTGAGAGCTTTGCCTTCCGGCTCAGCTCCTTCTTCACCACAACAGATCGATACAGCGTCCGCATTACTGAAGACGCCGCACCGATCCGCCTGTCAATCTCACGATCCACTCTTCCCTCATTCGTGAACAAGACTCCTACGTACTTGAACTCCTCCACTTGGGGCAAGATCTCCTCCCCAACCTGGAGATGGCACTCCACCTTTTTCCGGGCGAGAACCATGGAGGTGCTGATTCTCATCCCAGTCGCTTCACACTCGGCTGTGAACTGATCCAGTGAGAGCTGAAGATCCTGGCCAGTTGAAGCCATCAGGACCACATCATCTGCAAAAAGCAGAGACCTAATCCTGCAGCCACCAAACCGGATCCACTCAACTTCCTGACTGCGCCTAAAAATTATGTCCATAAAAGTTATGAACAGAATCGGTGACAAAAGGTAGCCATGGCGGAATCCAACCCTCACTGGAAACAGGTCCGACTTACTGCCGGCAATGCGGACCAAGCTCTGACACTGATCATACAGGGAGCGGACCGCCACAATCAGACAATCCGATACCCCATACTCTCTGAGCACTCCCCACAGGACTTCCCGGGGGACACGGTCGAATGCCTTCTCCAAGTCCACAAAGCACATGTAGACTGGTTGGGCAAACTCCCATGCACCCTCAAGGACCCTGCCGAGAGTATAGAGCTGGTCTACCGTTCATCCACCAGGACGAAAATCACACTGTTCCTCCTGTATCCGAGGTTCGACTATCTTGCGTAGCTTCCTCTCCGGTACACCTGAATAGACCTTACCGGGAAGGCTGAGGAGTGTGATCCCACGATAGTTGGAACACACCCTCCGGTTCCCCTTCTTAAAAAGAGGAACCACCACCCCAGTCTGCCAATCCAGAGATACCGTCCCCGATGTCCACGCGATGTTGCAGAGTCTTGTCAACCAAGACAGCCCCACATCATCCAGAGCCTTAAGGAACTCCGGGCGAGGAGCTTTTTAACTACCTCAGCAACCTCAGCCCCAGAAATAGGAGAGCCCACCACAGACTCCCCAGGCACTGCTTCCTCATAGGAAGACATGTTGGTGGGATTGAGGAGGCCTTCGAAGTATTCCCTCCACCGATCCACAACAGCCGCAGTACAGGTGAGCAGCCCACCATCCTCACCATACACAGTGTTGATAGTGCACTGCTCCCCCCCTGAGGCGGCGGATGATGCTCCAGAATCGCTTTGAAGCCGTCCGGAAGTCGTTTTCCATGGTTTCCCCAAACTCCTCCCATGTCTAAGTTTATGCCTCTGCGACCGCTGAAGCTGCACTTCGCTTGGCCTGTCATACCTGTCCGCTGCCACTGGAGTCCCATGAGCCAAAAGAACTCGATAGGACTCTTTCTTCAGCTTGACGGCATCCCTCACCGCTGGTGGACTCAATGTCCAGCACCTCCCTCTTGACATGTTCAAAGTTCTTCCGGAGGTGGGAATTGAAACTCTCTCTGACAGGAGTCTCTGCTAGGCATCCCCAGCAGACCCTCACAATGCGTTTGGGCTGGCCAGGTCTGTCCGGCATCCTCCCCCACCATCGGAGCGAGCTCACCACCAGGTGGTGATCGGTAGAAAGCTCTGCCCCTCTCTTCACCTGAGTGTCCAAAACATGAGGTCGCAAATCCGATGACACAACTACAAAGCCAATCATGGAACTGCGGCCGAGGGTGTCCTGGTGCCAAGTGCACATATGGACACCCTTATGTTTGAAAATTGTGTTTGTTATGGACAATCCGTGACGAGCACAAAAGTCCAATAACAAAGCACCATTTGGGTTCAGATCCGGGCGGCCATTCTTCCCAATCACGCCTCTCCAAGTTTCACTGTCGTTGCCAACATGAGCGTTGAGCTTCTGATACTCTGTACATTAAATGTTGTAGAAGTTAATTGTCTTCATATTGCTGAATAAATCCTGCTTTTTGATACTCTGCGCCATCTTGGAAGTATGCTATGGTCTTACATATTAGCATGCTAACATGAGATGTTGGTAATCAAAAATCCTAATTTTTAGGTTTAGGTCATAACAATTAGCTTAAAAGCTCGGAAAAATTGCTAATTGTGGCATGCTAATATACAAGACAATAGCATACTTCCAAGGTGGCGCCTAATATAAAAAATCAGGATTTTTAGGTTTAAACACACAAAATTAGCTTAAAACCTAGCAAAAGTTGCTAATTGTAGGATGCTAATATACAAGACGATAGCATACTTCCAAGATGGCGCCTAGTATCAAAAATCATGATTTTTTTTCGTTAAAACATAAGAACTTAGCGAAAAAGCTACCAAAAATGGCTAATTGTAGCATGCTAATATACAAGACGATAGCATACTTCCAAGATGGCGCCTGGTATCAAATATCATGATTTTTTCCTTAAAACATAGGAAATTAGCGAAAAGGCTAGCAAAAAACGTTAGCATACTAGCGTTGGCATGCTGGCACGTGAAAGGGTAAGAGGAAATACCAAACGGACACTATTTATAGGTGTAAACACACCAGACTAGCTAAAACGTTGACAGTCAATCAAAACATTATTATTTGACACGTTCATATTTTAATGTCCTTACTCCTTTTCCGTTATGTTGGCCACCGGCTGTTGAAATTTTACTGTTTTTAGAGAATTTACAAGCTGACTCAACACATTCTTCCTACTGTTTAACAAGGCTTTTAATCAAATTGCCGAGTATCAACAACAACCTTCAAATTTCTCAGTTGAGACATGTATTGTCATGTCTGTATTATCATGTTTTGTTTTAAGTCATGTTTTGTTTAGTTTCTGTCTTTTCACTCCCTTGTCTGGTCACCATAGCAACCATTAGTTTTCACCTGTCACGTCACGCACCTGTTTCACGTCTTGAGTCACGCACCTGTTTTCGTTAATCATGTCTGTAGTATTTAAGTTCAGTGTTTTTCAGTTTGTTTTTCTGACGACCTCGCACCCCATACCGCACCACATTTATGCTCTGTCCATTCCTCTATGATCCTGCTTCATGTCCCTTGTCACAGTAAGTTTTGGTTCCATGTTTATAGTCTTTTTGTTTTTTCATAGTTTATTCTCCGCCACTGTGCGCACTTTCATTTATTCCTTTTTTGATCAATATAAATAAATCATGTACCTCCATTCCCGTCTCGCCCGTGCCAACTTTCCGTTGCATCCCGGAAAAGCACACACCCCGGACCCAGTCCTGACAGTAGGTCGTCAGCAGACCCGCTTTTCCGCAAGTAAGTTGGCCGAGTTGGACAATGCGGATGAAGCTTCTTGGGAGGTGCTGCGCGCCATGGAGGCAGAGACGCTGCGCTTTTCCCCCAGGGAGCGCAGGGGGATGATGTGGGGGAATGAAGGCAAGCTGGTGCCGATCGGCGCGTCGCTCCCGTCCCGGAAACGTCGCCAAGGACGGGGAAAAACTTCCTCGAGCCAGCAGGACACGCCGCTCCCACAAACCCCGTCCCCTCCGGGCGGAAGCAAGCAGCAGTCTGCCCGGCTTCCCCATGATGACATCACAGACCAGGATTTTTGTTTCAATACTTTTTCTTTAAATCACCCGCCTCCAGCTAAAAACTCTAATGCCATGTCTTTGATAAAACATTATCAAAACATGTTTTTAGAAATCAGGTCTAGTCAGTCACAGCCATCCCAATTTCATGCCCCGCCCCCCAAGACTCATGCCCCGCCCCCCAAGACTCAAGTCCCGCCCCCGTCACAATTTTTTTCTTTTTTTCCGCCCACACAACCCCAGGTGGGGGATAAAGAAAAATATTGTGGCCAAAATAAAGGGGAAATTTCTGCCCTCCCCCGCCCACCCCTACAGAGGGTTACAGACCGCAGGGAGCGCGTCTGGTATCCGCCCCTTGAGGGGGGGGGGGCTGGGGTCGGGAGCTGTGTAGGTGGTGTGGCTCTGCATCACCATGTTAAGCCACAGCCTCCCTCACGGCCGCCACCACCAGTCTACCGACCTGTCAAGCCACAGCCTCCAGCACGACCGCCCTCACCAGTCTTCCGACCCGTCAAGCCACAGCCTCCAGCACGACCGCCCTCACCAGTCTTTTACCATGCCAAGCCGCAACCCCCAGCTAGACCACCTCCACCTGCACCACGGCTAGCACCAGTAGCTGCACCACGGCTAGCGCCAAGGCTAGCACCAGAGCAACGGCTAGCACCTGTCGTTGCTCCACGGCTAGCACCAGTAGCTGCACCACGGCTAGCGCCAAGGCTAGCACCAGAGCCACGGCTAGCACCTGTCGCTGCTTCACGGCTAGCACCAGTAGCTGCGCCAAGGCTAGCACCAGCTCCACCACGCCAAGTTCCACGGCAGACTCCAGTACCCGCACCACGCCTAGCCGCATCATGCCAAGCTCCGGTACCAGCTCCACGCCGCCAAGCACTGCCTAGCCAAGACCAAGACCCTCCACGCCAAGTCCAAGACCAAGACCCTCCACGCCAAGTCCAAGACCAAGACCCTCCACGCCAAGTCCAAGACCAAGACCCTCCACGCCAAGCCCAAGACCAAGACCCTCCACGCCAAGACCCTCCACGCCAAGTGCCGCCAGTCGCAGCTCCACGACGCCAAGTGCCGCCAGTCGCAGCTCCACGACGCCAAGTGCCGCCAGTCGCAGCTCCACGACGCCAAGTGCCGCCAGTCGCAGCTCCACGACGCCAAGTGCCGCCAGTCGCAGCTCCACGACGCCAAGTTCCGCCAGTCGCAGCTCCACGACGCCAAGTGCCGCCAGTCGCAGCTTCACGACGCCAAGACCCGCCATGCCAAGACCAAGACCCGCCATGCCAAGACCAAGACCAAGACCCGCCATGCCAAGACCAAGACCAAGACCCGCCATGCCAAGACCAAGACCCGCCATGCCAAGACCAAGACCCGCCATGCCAAGACCAAGACCCACACCAAGACAAAGACCCACGCCGAACTTCGCCGCTGGACGCGTCACGCCGAGCTTCGCCGCTGGACGCGTCACGCCGAGCTTCGCCGCCTGACTTGCCACGCCGAGCTGCCACGCCTGCCAAGTTGACGATGCGCCTGCCTCCTCGTCGGCTACGGATATGGCCGCTACCTGGTCGCCCGCCACGCCAAGTGCGCCCACCTCCCAGTCGGCCACGAATGTGGCCAATCCCTGGGCGCCCGCCTCGCCTGCTGCAGCGGCGTTCCACTCGCCGCCGCCACTTGACTTTGCCTCGGTGGATTCGGGGCCACTTGGGCTGGCGATTCACCGCCATGTCCCCCTCCCGCCCTCCCATGACTTTTGTTAAGTTTTTTCTTGGACATCTGGTATCTGTCCTTAAGGGAGGGGCTCTGTCATGTCTGTATTATCATGTTTTGTTTTAAGTCATGTTTTGTTTAGTTTCTGTCTTTTCACTCCCTTGTCTGGTCACCATAGCAACCATTAGTTTTCACCTGTCACGTCACGCACCTGTTTCACGTCTTGAGTCACGCACCTGTTTTCGTTAATCATGTCTGTAGTATTTAAGTTCAGTGTTTTTCAGTTTGTTTTTCTGACGACCTCGCACCCCATACCGCACCACATTTATGCTCTGTCCATTCCTCTATGATCCTGCTTCATGTCCCTTGTCACAGTAAGTTTTGGTTCCATGTTTATAGTCTTTTTGTTTTTTCATAGTTTATTCTCCGCCACTGTGCGCGCTTTCATTTATTCCTTTTTTGATCAATATAAATAAATCATGTACCTCCATTCCCGTCTCGCCCGTGCCAACTTTCCGTTGCATCCCGGAAAAGCACACACCCCGGACCCAGTCCTGACATGTATTGGTTTCCATAGTTTATGGCTAACTGATTTATTTGGGAGTAACAGGAAAGTTAATATTATGCTATCATTTACTTGGGAAAGAGAACATTGATATGCGTACCATAACTCTGGTAAAAGTTTTGAGAGCCAACAAATGCATGAACACTGCACGCAGGAGAACCAAGCGATACGGACAGGCACTTTGTTCAGAACAAAAAAGACTTACAGCTCAATTCTATTCTTGGAAGAGAACCATTGGGAAGTTTGAAGAAGGTTGTTAAAAAGTTTGGGGAGAACAAGTTGTAGAGTGCTGAGGTTGGCCCACATTCTAATCGTTTTCTTGGGGAACATTTGTTTCTGTAAACCCTCCCATGAAATATTAAGTAGATGAACATAATTAGACTACCAGGGAGGCGTTATTAAAGCCAAAGCAGAAGTAGATGCAAAGATCTGAAATGCTGAGGCCCAGTAACTTTGATCACCAAGGCCCAGAGCGAGTTTTTAATAGGTTGAAAATGGTTCTACAAACAGATGGAATTCTGCAACCTGGAGGCTCTTATTAGGGTCTGTTGCTTTATTGAACTCATTTGGCTCTAAACTCTGGTAAATCGTGTGTATCCAAGTGGTAGTGGCTCAGGAGGTAGAGCATGTTCTCCAAAAGACAGAGGGTTGGCAGATTCAAAGGCTGCTTCCTCCATCCCAGTCCTACTTCCTACCAGTTGTGTCCTACTTCACCACCGTTACCTCCGGTGCCGCCCACACTTGTACGAATTGGCAGCCATGTTTCCGTCAGTCTACCGCAGGACAGCTCCACAGCATGACTGTGGAGTGAACAAATTATAGACTCTAAGTGTAGAGCGCTTTAGGTGTCTAGTGAGGTGCTATAAAAATCCAATCAATCAGGTATTATTATCTTTCCGGCATAAGCTGATTACATACAGCTTTGACTTGCAATTGTTTTCCCTGAAAATCTGTTACATGCTAAATTAAAGAGGAGGGCTACGCTCAAAACCAATCGCCGGACATTCCAATCTGCAAATAGCAAATACTGTATTTTTCGGAGTATAAGTTGCACCGGAGTGTAAGTCGCACCTGCCGAAAATGCATAATAAAGAAGGAAAAAAACATATATAAGTCGCACTAAAGCCCGGCCAAACTATGAAAAAAACTGCGACTTATAGTCCGAAAAATACGGTACCCTATTTTCCGGACTATAGAGCGCACCAGTATGTAAGCCGCACCTGTTAAATTTACTATAAACTATAAGCTGCATATATATACATTGTGAAATTAGTCATTTACACAGAAATGTTTTCTAAATGTTTTTTTACATACCTTAATTGTTTCCAAACGGTGTAACGCGGCAGTGAAACGGCTGATCAAACAAAACAGAAGTCATCGTCATGGACCCACTCGCTGCGGAAGCTAGCTCTCCAATCAGCTAAACAGACTCAATAACTTAAGAAACTGAAACAATACAAAAATAATTCCATTGTAATACTAACAAAGATACCTGTAAACGTGTCAGCATATTAGCTAATGCTAACGACGCGAACTTCATTACATCACAATAGCACATACAAATATGCATGAAAACACTCCCAAAGACATCCCACAAGGGACGGTAAAAATCTTAGTCTAAACAGAAGGGCAATGCAGCACTGCAGCACCTGCAGTGAGCAAACTTGTTGAAAAGTTAGCACACTTATTTATGTGTGTTAAAAAATATAAATTGTTCTTGATAAAAAATATATATATATATTTTTTTATTGCAACGTTTAAAAACGAGCTGATTATGACAACTGTTGTCCAGTTGTTATATCTTGTTTCATTTTTACATTTCTTAGTATCATTTGCAGATATGACACTAAGTTGCAAGTACAGTTGCAAGTTTGATGGCAGTAATGTAGAGTTTATGGTGTGTTGGTCATATCAGTCGTTGCTGTGTGTTGCACCCTACAAAGTGGTAATACTGTAAGTATTGTACAAACCCCGTTTCCATATGAGTTGGGAAATTGTGTTGGATGTAAATATAAACGGAATACAATGATTTGCAAATCCTTTTCAACCCATATTCAATTGAATGCACTACAATGTTTGATGTTCAAACTCATAAACTTTATTTTTTGCAAATCATAATTAACTTAGAATTTCATGGCTGCAACACGTGCCAAAGTAGTTGGGAAGGGGCATGTTCACCACTGTGTTACATGGCCTTTCCTTTTAACAACACTCAGTAAACGTTTGGGAACTGAGGAGACACATTTTTTAAGCTTCTCAGGTGGAATTCTTTCCCATTCTTGCTTGATATACAGCTTAAGTTGTTCAACAGTCCGGGGGTCTCCGTTGTGGTATTTTAGGCTTCATAATGCGCCACACATTTTCAATGGGAGACAGGTCTGGACTACAGGCAGGACAGTCTAGTACCCGCACTCTTTTACTATGAAGCCACGTTAATGTAACACGTGGCTTGGCATTGTCTTGCTGAAATAAGCAGGGGCGTCCATGGTAACGTTGCTTGGATGGCAACATATGTTGCTCCAAAACCTGTATGTACCTTTCAGCATTAATGGCGCCTTCACAGAAGTGTAAGTAACCCATGTGTTGGGCACTAATACACCCCCATACCATCACAGATGCTGGCTTTTCAACTTTGCGCCTATAACAATCCGGATGGTTCTTTTCCTCTTTGGTCCGGAGGACACAACGTCCACAGTTTCCAAAAACAATTTGAAATGTGAACTCGTCAGACCACAGAACACTTTTCCACTTTGTATCAGTCCATCTTAGATGAGTTCAGGCCCAGCAAAGCCGACGGCATTTCTGGGTGTTGTTGATAAACGGTTTTCGCCTTGCATAGGAGAGTTTTAACTTGCACTTACAGATGTAGCAACCAACTGTAGTTACTGACAGTGGGTTTCGGAAGTGTTCCTGAGCCCATGTAGTGATATCCTTTACACACTGATGTTGCTTGTTGATGCAGTACAGCCTGAGGGATTGAAGGTCACAGGCTTAGCTGCTTACATGCAGTGATTTCTCCAGATTCTCAGAACCCTTTGATGATATTACGGACCGTAGATGGTGAAATCCCTAAATTCCTTGCAATAGCTGGTTGAGAAAGGTTTTTCTTAAACTGTTCAACAATTTGCTCATGCATTTGTTGTCAAAGTGGTGACCCTCGCCCCATCCTTGTTTGTGAATGACTGAGCATTTCATGGAATGTACTTTTATACCCAATCATGGCCCCCACCTGTTCCCAATTTGCCTGTTCACCTGTGGGATGTTCCAAATAAGTGTTTGAGGAGCATTCCTCAACTTGATCAGTATTTATTGCCACCTTTCCCAACTTCTTTGTCACGTGTTGCTGGCATCAAATTCTAAAGTTAATGATTATTTGCAAAAAAAAAAATGTTTATCAGTTCGAACATCAAATATGTTGTCTTTGTAGCATATTCAACTGAATATGGGTAGAAAATGATTTGCAAATCATTGTATTCCGTTTATATTTACATCTAACACAATTTCCCAACTCAAATGGAAACAGGGTGTGTACTATTCACGCACTGGCTGTTTGATTATAAAGTTATTATTTTCGTTGTAGTTTTCATTAACAAATTTGAAGGTGTTGAATTTAAAAAGTAAAAATCGCTAATGCTAATGAGCACGTATATTACCTCCTTGGTAGTAGCGTCATGTTCATAGCACGATCTATGATAATTTCCCAAAGCTGTCTGCTATTTAACATCAGCATAGCCAATAAAAACGCAATATTTGTGATCTGTGCCAATATTACAGCGGACATCAGGCTGTTGACTCGTCCACGCGATCATCAACGAGCGACTTGTTTTGGTGTGTTGCCATAGGTCAACCGGAAAATCAATACATTTATCCTCGCTAAATGGATTAGCGCCCCCCAGTGTACGGGAGGCATATGACCAATAGTCACATTAGAGAGAGTGCATGGACACTTGGGACTTCACATGAAGCTGTGAAAATACAAAAGAACAAACTATTTTAGAAACCAGACTAATTTAGTGCATGGAAACATATTTATTAATGTACTGTATTTTCCGGACCATAGGTCGCACAGAATTATAAGGCGCATTGCCAATGAATGGTCTATTTTTGATCTTATTTCATATATAGCAGGGGTCAGCAACCTTTTTGAAACTAAGAGCTACTTCTTGGGTAGTGATTATTGCGAAGCGCTACCAGTTTGATACATACCTAAATAAATTGCCGAAAATAGCCAATTTGCTCAATTTACCTTTAACTCTATGTTATTATTAATAATTAATTATATTTATATTTGTGGAAACACTGATCATCTTAATGATTTCTCACTATACATATATATAGAAACAGATAAATATCAATATGCAACACTTTATTTTTATATTTTTTCTAAGTGCACATTTTTCAAATTGAACATTTTCAAATGATCACTTCTAAGACAGTCTTGTGAAATCACAATATCCCATTCTAACTAGCTAGCCACTAACATTTTTATAAAAGAGGAGAAAACACAAAAACAATGAAAATTACATTTTGAAACATAGTTTATCTTCATTTTTGACTCTTTTAAATTCAAAATTGAAACGAAAAAAAGAAGAGAAAAACTAGCTAATTCGAATTTTTTTGAAAAAAAATAAAAAAAATATTTTATGGAACATCATTAGTAATGTTTCCTGATTAAGATGAATTTTAGAATTTTGATGACAAAATCCAATCTGCACTTTGTTAGAATATATAACAAATTGGACCAAGCTATATTTCTAACAAAGACAAATCATTATTTCTTCTAGATTTTCCAGAACAAAAAATGTAAAAGAAATTCAAAAGACTTTGAAATAACATTTAAATTTGATTATACATATTTTCTAGATTTGCCAGAATAATATTTTTGAATTCTAATCATAAGAAGTTAGAAGAAATATTTCATAAAATATTTTTCGTCGAAAAAACAGAAGCTAAAATGAAGAATTAAATTAAAATGTATTTATTATTCTTTACAATAAAAAAAATACATTTACTTGAACATTGATTTAAATTGTCAGGAAAGAAGAGGAAGGAATTTAAAAGGTAAAAAGGTATATGTGTTTAAAAATCTAAAATCATTTTTAAGGTTGTATTTTTTCCTCTAAAATTGTCTTTCTGAAAGTTATAAGAAACAACGTAAACAAATAAATGAATTTATTTAAACAAGTGAAGACCAAGTCTTTAAAATATTTTCTTGGATTTTCAAATTCTATTTGAGTTTTGTCTCTCTTAGAATTAAAAATGTCGAGCAAAGCGAGACCAGCTTGCTAGTAAATAAATACAATTTAAAAAATAGAGGCAGCTCACTGGTAAGTGCTGCTAGTTGAGCTATTTTTAGAACAGGCCAGCGGGCGACTCATCTGGTCCTTACGGGCGACCTGGTGCCTGCGGGCACCGCGTTGGTGACCCCAGATATATAGGCACACCGGATTATGGGGCGCATTAAAGGAGTCATATTTTTATTTAATTTTTTCTAAATGGAAAACACTTCCTTGTGGTCTACATCAGTGGTCCCCAACCTTTTTGTAACTGCGGACCAGTCAACGCTTGAAAATTTGTCCCACGGACCGGGGGGGTAGGGGGGCAGTATGTTTTTTATTTTTTTATTTTTATTTTTTGTCATAAAAAAATACAATCATGTGTGCTTACGGACTGTATCCCTGCAGACTGTATTGGTCTATAATGATATATAATGTAGGAACCAGAAATATTAATAACAGAAAGAAACAACCTTTTTGTGTGAATTAGTGTAAATGGGGGAGGGAGGTTTTTTGGGTTGGTGCACTAATTGTAAGTGTATCTTGTGTTTTTAATGTTGATTTAATAAAAAAAATATATATATATATTTTTATTCTTTTATTTTTTTAAATTTCTTGTGCGGCCCGGTACCAATCGATCCGCGGCCCGGTGGTTGGGGACCACTGGTCTACATAACATGTAATGGTTGTCAAAATGTTGCATGAATTATGTTTTAAAGATCATCTTCAAGCCGCTTTCTGACAGTCGCTTTCGGATGCGCCGTTTTGTGGGCGGTCTTATTTACGTGGCTCACCTTTGACACCGCCTTCTCCCCGTCATCTGTGTTGTAGCGGTGTAGCGTTTAAGGACAAGAGTGGAAGAAGTGCCAAATGATGGAGCTAACTGTTTTAATGACATTCAGACTTTACTTAAATCAATAACGGAGCAGCATCTTCTCATCCGGAAACAACAAGGCCTGAAATGTGTACCGTGAAAAACCGTCCGACCGGAACTCTCTAATAACTAAAAAAAAGATTTTAAGTGCGCCTTATAGTCCGGAAAATACGGTAATCATCAGGTTCTATTCAATTCCACAACCTTCCCCGTCTCTCTTTAGTTGTTTTCTCACGAGGAAACACCCTTACGAACTAAATACAAATCCAGTTTAACTCGCATACATCGAGTTTCAAATGATAACATGTGTTGGCTGTTCACCGCTAATGAATAATAATGAAAGATGTTCTAGAGAACAGATGGAATCAAAGGCCCTGTTTACGCTGCACACCAAATTTGATTGTTTTGCCTTCAAGTGACACAGATATTATTTTATTTGCCAGTTAAAAGTGCTTCAAATCAGATTTTTTGGCATCAGATTCAGGCCACATCAGGAGGTAGTCCTGAATCCCATTGGAATCTGATCTTTTGAAATGTGACTGCAGTCTAAATGCAATGCGACCTGAATTTGGGCGATTTACGTCATTCGTGTACGCCGGAAATAATTCCGATTTCTGTTTCTATTTAAGACGACCACATTTTCGATGCATCACTTGTCAATAGTGCACATAATAGCCTATATGTAATATATGAATATATATTTTGATTCCGAAGAAATAGCAATTGTTGAAAGACCGGGAATTGACGCTGTGGCGTATTTGCTTAAATGTGATTTGAATAACAAGGCTTATGTCCGTGTCTCCTCCACTTAACAGCCATAAAAAGATTACAACCCTCCCAAATATATATTATATTACTTTACTTTACTTTCACGTAAAAAAAATACTAATTTTTAAGGTGTGGCGACTTCTATTTTATTTTGTAGTAGTAGCGACTTTCTCCCGGTCAACTTCCTTTGTTTTCAATTGATCGAACTGCGCAAGCAAGTGACGTCGAGGCCACATTGGGGCCACATTGTGGCCTGTGCGTGTTAACAATGGAGTTTGAAAAAAATCACATTTTACTTGCAGTGTAAACAGTCAGCTGGAAATACTCAGATTTTTTTTTTTATCACCTTTGGGCCACTTTGGCCTGCAGTGTATATGTAATCCAAGTCTCACCTTTAGCCTGTTTTTTTTGTTAACATTTGTTTATTGGATTTTTGACATACAGACATACAATTAAGATTATTTTTTTACCTCCCCCAAAGAAACCCACACAAATTATATATAAAAATAACACATACACAAAAAAAACCTTCTTCGGTCCAATAAGTACAGGCCAATATTGACATGAAGCCACAGACAACTGCACTCCTGAATGTCCCCAACACGGTACAGCAATTAAAAAAAACAGACAAAAGGCTCATCAACTATCTACCTTTCAATTACTGTTCAATCGGGGTTATATTTGAGATCAGTCTCTTTTGCATATTTTAGGAAACCACCCCATACTTCCTGAAACTTCACAGAACAACCCTTGAATGTCAGCCTAATCTCCAATTCAAGGAAAAAGAGCACATCTTTAAACTAGCGGGTGTAGCAAGGGGGCGCTGTTGCCTTCTAATTTAGCACAATGAGTCTCCTAGCCAATAAAGTAGTGAATACTACCAAGTTTTTGGGGGATTTGGTAAGAGATGATGACAGAGGGGTTACCCTACATAGTCCGTTTAGAGGATTCAGTTCGATCTTTTCGCCAATTATCAAAGACAAAGTATTAAAAATTTCAATCCATTAACTGTACAGGGATGGACAAAGCCAAAGTTAGCTGGAGACTGTTGACACTGATCACATAATACCGATGTTCTGTCATACATCTTAGCCAGCCCAACGTTGGTGTAATAAGAACCATGTATTAGCTTGTAATGCTTGGCCACCTACTCAGTGGCCTAGTGGTTAGATTGTCCGCCCTGAGATTGGTAGGTTGTGAACGTCTGGCAGAGTCTCCTGTCAGAGAGAGTTTCAATTCCCACCTCCGGAAGAACTTTGAACATGTCACGAGGGAGTTGCTGGACATTGAGTCCGAATGGACCATGTTCCGCGCCTCTATTGTCGAGGCGGCTGATTGGAGCTGTGGCCGCAAGGTAGTTGGTGCTTGTCGTGGCGGTAATCCTAGAACCCGTTGGTGGACACCGGCGGTGAGGGATGCCGTCAAGCTGAAGAAGGAGTCCTATCGGGTTCTTTTGGCTCATAGGACTCCTGAGGCAGCGGACAAGTACCGACAGGCCAAGCGGTGTGCGGCTTCAGCGGTCGCAGAGGCAAAAACTCGGACATGGGAGGAGTTCGGTGAGGCCATGGAAAACGACTTCCAGACGGCTTCGAAGCAATTCTGGACCACCATCCGCCGCCTCAGGAAGGGAAAGCAGTGCACTATCAACACCGTGTATGGCGAGGATGGTGTTCTGCTGACCTCGACTGCGGATGTTGTGGATCGGTGGAGGGAATACTTCGAAGACCTCCTCAATCCCACCAACACGTCTTCCTATGAGGAAGCAGTGCCTGGGGAGTCTGTGATGGGCTCTCCTATTTCTGGGGCTGAGGTTGCTGAGGTAGTTAAAAAACTCCTCGGTGGCAAGGCCCCGGGGGTAGATGAGATCCGCCCGGAGTTCCTTAAGGCTCTGGATGCTGTGGGGCTGTCTTGGTTGACAAGACTCTGCAGCATCGCGTGGACATCGGGGGCGGTACCACTGGATTGGCAGACCGGGGTGGTGGTTCCTCTCTTTAAGAAGGGGAACCGGAGGGTGTGTTCTAACTATCGTGGGATCACACTCCTCAGCCTTCCCGGTAAGGTCTATTCAAGTGTACTGGAGAGGAGGCTACGCCGGATAGTCGAACCTCGGATTCAGGAGGAACAGTGTGGTTTTCGTCCTGGTCGTGGAACTGTGGATCAGCTCTATACTCTCGGCAGGGTCCTTGAGGGTGCATGGGAGTTTGCCCAACCAGTCTACATGTGTTTTGTGGACTTGGAGAAGGCATTCGACCGTGTCCCTCGGGAAGTCCTGTGGGGAGTGCTCAGAGAGTACGGGGTATCGGACTGTCTGATTGTGGCAGTCCGCTCCCTGTATGATCAGTGCCAGAGCTTGGTCCGCATTGCCGGTAGTAAGTCGGACACGTTTCCAGTGAGGGTTGGACTCCGCCAAGGCTGCCCTTTGTCACCGATTCTGTTCATAACTTTTATGGACAGAATTTCTAGGCGCAGTCAAGGCGTTGAGGGGATCTGGTTTGGTGGCTGCAGGATTAGGTCTCTGCTTTTTGCAGATGATGTGGTCCTGATGGCTTCATCTGGCCAGGATCTTCAGCTCTCACTGGATCGGTTCGCAGCTGAGTGTGAAGCGACTGGGATGAGAATCAGCACCTCCAAGTCCGAGTCCATGGTTCTCGCCCGGAAAAGGGTGGAGTGCCATCTCCGGGTTGGGGAGGAGATCTTGCCCCAAGTGGAGGAGTTCAAGTACCTCGGAGTCTTGTTCACGAGTGAGGGAAGAGTGGATCGTGAGATCGACAGGCGGATCGGTGCGGCGTCTTCAGTAATGCGGACGCTGTATAGATCCGTTGTGGTGAAGAAGGAGCTGAGCCGGAAGGCAAAGCTCTCAATTTACCGGTCGATCTACGTTCCCAT
The DNA here is from genome assembly GCF_033978685.3 of Nerophis lumbriciformis. Lineage (NCBI taxonomy): Eukaryota > Metazoa > Chordata > Actinopteri > Syngnathiformes > Syngnathidae > Nerophis > Nerophis lumbriciformis. The sequence goes on from NC_084570.2 coordinate 25,665,705, forward strand.
CCTCACCTATGGTCATGAGCTTTGGGTTATGACCGAAAGGACAAGATCACGGGTACAAGCGGCCGAAATGAGTTTCCTCCGCCGGGTGGCGGGGCTCTCCCTTAGAGATAGGGTGAGAAGCTCTGCCATCCGGGGGGAGCTCAAAGTAAAGCCGCTGCTCCTCCACATCGAGAGGAGCCAGATGAGGTGGTTCGGGCATCTGGTCAGGATGCCACCCGAACGCCTCCCTAGGGAGGTGTTTAGGGCACGTCCGACCGGTAGGAGGCCGCGGGGAAGACCCAGGACACGTTGGGAAGACTATGTCTCCCGGCTGGCCTGGGAACGCCTCGGGGTCCCACAGGAAGAGCTGGACAAAGTGGCTGGGGAGAGGGAAGTCTGGGCTTCCCTGCTTAGGCTGCTGCCCCCGCGACCCGACCTCGGATAAGCGGAAGAAGATGGATGGATGGATGGATGGAAAGTATTAAAAATTTCAATCCATTAACTGTACAGGGATGGACAAAGCCAAAGTTAGCTGGAGACTGTTGACACTGATCACATAATACCGATGTTCTGTCATACATCTTAGCCAGCCCAACGTTGGTGTAATAAGAACCATGTATTAGCTTGTTATGCTTGGCCACCTACTCAGTGGCCTAGTGGTTAGAGTGTCCGCCCTGAGATTGGTAGGTTGTGAGTTCAAACCCCGGCCGAGTCATACCAAAGACTATAAAAATGGGACCCATTACCTCCCTGCTTGGCACTCAGCATCAAGGGTTGGAATTGGGGGTTAAATCACCAAAAATTATTCCCGGGCGCGGCACCGCTGCTGCCCACTGCCCCTCACCTCCCAGGGGGTGAACAACGGGATGGGTCAAATGCAGAGGACAAATTTCTCAACAGAAGAGTTGGAGGAGTTATGAATGAATGAAATATGAAATCTGTGCTGCAGTCGCTGCTGGGCCACAACATTAGGTACACCTGCAGACTGCAGCACGGATTTCATATTTCATTCATTCACAACTCCTCCAACACGAACATTATTGTTTTTGCACTTTTGTCTTCTTATTAAATAAATTTTTTAAATAGATTCAGTCTTGCACGTGGAAACTTTAAGTGTGGGCTTTAGTTGATATAACACTCCCGTCAGGGGGTGCATTCTATGCCGGAGGTGCATTATCCGCATACTTGCCAACCCTCCCGGATTTTCCGGGAGACTCCCGAAATTCAGCGCCTCTCCCGAAAACCTCCCGGGACAAATTTTCTCCCGAAAATCTCCCGAAATTCAGAATATAAACAGCATACCTGCCCAATCACATTATAATTGTAGAATGATGGAGGGCGAGTTCTTGGTTTCTTATGTGGGTTTATTGTTAGGCAGTTTCATTAACGTCCTCCCAGCGCGGCAACAACACACAACAACAGCAGTCACGTTTTTGTATACCGTAAAGCAGTTCATCTGCCGTAAACAGCAATGTTGTGACACTCTTAAACAGGACAATACTGCCATCTAGTGCATTTGATGAAAGCACTTTTGTGCGTGCCCCACATCAATGCATCACAGAGAGGGTGTTCAGCATGGTTAGAAAAATAGTGACAGAGAATAGAACAAGGATGGACAATTCAACCCTTAACTCAACAATGAGTGTTATGTGTGTGTGTATATGTGTAAATAAATGAACACTGAAATTCAAGTATTTATTTTATATATATATATATATATATATATATATATATATATATATATATATATATATATATATATATATATATATATATATATTAAAATAAATATATACATATAATAAAATAAATATATACGTATATATATATACATATATATATATATATATATATATATATATATATATATATATATATATATATATATGAAATACTTGACTTGGTGAATTCTAGCTGTAAATATAATCCTCCCCTTTTAGCCACGCCCCCAACCAGGCCCCCGTCCCACCCCGACCACGCCCGCTCCCACCCCCCTACCCCCACCTCCCGAAATCGGAGGTCTCAAGGTTGGCAAGTATGATTATCCGGCACAACACCAAGTGCTGCAAAGGGTTCTGGGTATTTGTTCTGTTGTGTTTATGTTATGTTACTGTGCGGATGTTCTCCCAAAATGTGTTTGTCATTCCTGTCTGGTGTGGATTCACAGTGTGGCGTATATTTCTAACAATGTTAAAGTTGCTTATAGGGTCACTTTCAGTGTAAACTGTATTGCTGTTGATGAAGTATGCGTTGCATTTACTTGAGTGTGCGTACAGAAGCCGCTCATGTTTTGTGACTAGACGGGCACGTTGTTAGAAAGGATGACGTCAGCTCGTAGAGGACGTTAAAAGCAGTGCCTGTAAGGCACGCCCCCAGGACTGTTGAATACGAGATATTATGAATGATGAACACCTTTGTTCGATAATGAGGGTTGCTTCAGCTCAAAGCCTGAGCCCCGACATTAATGAACTAGCATCCAAGAAAAGATGGCAGGTATCTGGCTTGGGCACATCAGTTTAGATCAGTGTGTTGCAAACTGAGCAGTTTAAAGTCCTGAATGGTTGGTTTATTCATTATTTTATTTTCAAATGTATTAGCCTGTGGAAAAAGTTAATGTTGATATTTACCTCAGAAGGCTGCAAATAGAAAAGAGGCATTCAATTGTTATTTAAATTGTATTTGATATGCCATTGATATTTTTTAATTATTATTATTATTATTTGAAACTCGATTTTGCATGTGACTATGAAGTTATATAAGCCTTGCTTGTTCAATATTCAATGCAAAACTTGTTTGGGTCCCTATTAAAAGGTTAATTTGTTCAACCTTAGCCCGCGGCTTTGTTCAGTTTTAAATTTTGGCCCACTCTGTATTTGAGTTTGACACCCCTGTCCTAGTTGTAAATACAGCCAAATTAACTCCTGAACTGCCATTTTCTCACACACCTCAAACCACGCGCGCGCATCCAATGCTTTCTCGTGCGCACGTAATACATATCTCGTGCGCACGAGAAACTTTTGCGTGCGCAAGAGATACATATATAAAAAATTTCCCCCATGTCCCTTTAGGGACTCCGTAAAAATGGGTTAAACTTGAGACAAGATATCAATGGAAGCAGGGCCGGCCCGTGGCATAGGCCGTATAGGCAAATGCTAAGGGCGCCGTCCATCAGGGGGCGCCACGCCAATTCCACAAATGTTGGAGAAAAAAATAAAAAATAAAAAAAAAAGTTGGTACTATTATTTCTAAATACAAAAAATAATCCCACGTAAATTAAAATGCAAAGTGCACGGTGCGCCCCCTCCCTTCCCGTTTCATGACTCTTTTTGGACGTCACCACATCAAAAAATCAACACAAGATGTCAAAACGGCCAAAACTGTCAGGTGCCCAGGGAAGAAAAAAGAGAAAAGAAGAGGAGGAGAAACGAGAAAAGACAGAGGTAGCAGGTATGCCTACATGAAATTATTTGTCTGTTACAGAATGTGATAGTAACCTGGCTTTTTAGCATTAAGCTAATGTTACATGATTCGGCAATTGCTAATCAATAAATAGCTAGTTCTGTTTTAACGTCAGGTTAATATTGTGGAGGGGGCTAAATTGTTATGGAAAATAATAATGTAACGTTAGGTAATTACAGTACTCCCACCTTACATTCCTCAGGGACATTTGTATTAGATCTTTTAAGCAGGTGTTTTTTGTTTACATTGTTATTGCCTTCTGGTTAGCTAATGTTTGCCCTGCAGGTACCGTAATAGTCACTTTTCCACCCCTTTATATATTAGGTATAGTTGTAAGTAAAAAAAAAAGGTCAAAGACAAAGCTATTCGGTTTCTTGTGAGTATATACACTTCACTGCCGATGTGGGGGGGCGCCACCTAAAATCTTGCCTAGGGCGCCAGATTGGTTAGGGCCGGGCCTGAATGGAAGCAACTCAAATAAGTAAGCAATCAACTCAAAAATGTAGATCAATGCACATATTTATTGAGTATGTTTCAGTTAAAAAGAGGTTTTACTGTTGAGAAAATTAGGTTACCTAAAATTAAAAAAAGCAATTAGTTGAAGACATTTTCACTTTAATTAATACAATGTAAAAAAAGATGAACAGAGAGGGTTGCCTCAATTTGTCTCGTTGGTTTAAGCTATTATTTTTTAGAGTGCAGTTAAAGTAAAGACATTTATTGAAGTTGTTAGAGTTATAGCCACACTTTTAGACCAAGATATCGAGCAGTTCTTCTGTTTTTCTGGTCCAAGTTCCACAGACAGGTGATCGTGCCAAATAACCAATCAGGTGCGAGGACCCGCCCACTTTATTTATTTATTTTGTCCGATTTGACCTTCCATAGCAGTCATGCAACCTTGACGCTACATTGTCATATATATATATATATATATATATATATATATATATATATATATATATATATATATATATTTGTGTGTATGTATATATGTATGTATTTATATGTATGTATGTATATATATATGTATGTATATATATGTATTAGGGCTGTGAATCTTTGGGTGTCCCACGATTCGATTCAAAATCGATTTTTTTTCAATTCAACACGATTCTCGATTCAAAAACGATTTTTTTTAATTTTTTTTAATGAAAACAATACACAACAATACCATAATAATGCAATACAATTTCAAAACCTAACCCGACCCAGCAACATTCAGAATAGCAATAAACAGAGCAATTGAGGACACACAAACATGACACGGAACAATCCAAAAGTAGTGAGACAAAAATTAATAATATCAACAACAGTATCAATATTAGTAACAATTTCAACATAGCAGTGATTAAAAATCCCTCATTGATATTATCATTACAAACATTAATTACAAAAAAAAAAAAAAGAACAATAGTGTCACAGTGGCTTACACTTGCATCGCATCTCATAAACTTGACAACACATTGTGTCCAATATTTTCCACAATGATATAATAAGTCATATTTTGGTTCTTAAATGTATCTTGATTAAAAAGTGCTTCTTCCAGTTCATGGCTATTTAAATACATACTTTCAGAGGTTATGCATTCCATTTTGGATTCTATCTTATTTTTTAAATGTTTAAGATTTAGATCTCTGCTTGTATAAAGGTTTGGTGTAATGTGTAGTCCTAGATATATGATTTCTGCCTCTTTCCATGTAATTTTGGAGTTCTGAACTTGTGATTTCTTGCAGTGTTTATTAAGTGGTAATATTTCACATTTGTCCCAATTGACCCTGATAAACAGCCATATTCAGTGATGACATTATTGATATAGTGAAGAGAGGAGTTAACATGTGACAGGTAGAGAATTATGTCGTCACAATACATCGATAGTTTATTATACTGAGAGCCAATTTTTATACCATGAATATTATTTTCACTTCTTATTTTTGCAGCTAAGGGTTCTATAACCAAATTAAATAATAATCCAGATGCAGGACATCCCTGTTTTACTCCTCTTTTTAACGAAAAAGGTTCTGAAATATGATTATTGGTTTTGACTGATGCCATGGGCCTTGTATAAAGCATCTTAATCCATTGTATAAAATTATCTCCAAATCCAAATTTACGTAATGTGCAAAACATAAATGACCAGTTTATGCGGTCGAATGCCTTCTCCGCATCAACAGTATATACTGTTGTAGGATAAGGGAGACTTCTTAGACTTAGACTTAGACTTCCTTTTTTATTGTCATTCAAATTTGAACTTTACAGCACAGATAAGAACGAAATTTCGTTACATAAGCTCATGGTAGTGCAGGATAAAAAAAGCAATAAGGTGCATATATAAATAAATAAATATATATAAATAATATATATATAAAATAAATAAATATATATCAATATATATAAATAAATACATAGATTACTGTACATAAGCTCATGGTAGTGCAGGATAAAAAAAAGCAATAAGGTGCATATATAAATAAATAAATATATATAAATAATATATATATAAAATAAATAAATATATATCAATATATATAAATAAATACATAGATTACTGTACAGATAAATATATTGCACTTTTTCACTTGCGTCCACGTTTATGGATGTATGTTATATTGTCTTTTTTATTCCAGCGAGTTAATCCATTTTGGGGGGAGTTGAATGGATAATTTAATTATGATGCGTTCAAGAGTCTTACGGCCTGAGGGAAGAAGCTGTTACAGAACCTGGAGGTTCTGCTTCGGAGGCTGCGGAACCTCTTTCTAGAGTCCAGCAGTGAAAACAGTCCTTGGTGGGGGTGGGAGGAGTCTTTGCAGATTTTCTGAGCCCTGGTCAGGCAGCGACTTTTTGCGATCTCCTGGATAGGAGGAAGAGGAGTCCTGATGATCTTTTCCGCCGTCCTCACCACTCTCTGAAGAGACTTCCAGTCTGAGGCATTGCAGCCTCCAGTCCAGACAGAGATGCTGTTGGTCAGCAGGCTCTCTATAGTGCCTCTGTAGAATGTGGTGAGAATGGGGGGAGGGAGCTGTGCTCTTTTCATCCGACGCAAAAAGTGCATGCGCTGCTGAGCTCTTTTTACAAGAGCTCCGGTGTGTAGGGACCAAGTTATATTGTCAGTTATCTGCACCCCCAGCAACTTGGTGCTGCTTACTATCTCCACCGCTGTGCCGTTGATGTAGAGTGGAGCGTGGTTGGACTGGTGCTTCCTGAAGTCAACGATGATCTCCTTGGTCTTGTTGACATTCAGGACCAGGTTGTTGGTTTTGCACCAGTCAACCAGATGTTTCACCTCCTCCCTGTAGTCCATGTCATTGTTGTCACGGATGAGGCCCACCACTGTCGTGTCGTCCGCATACTTCACAATGTGGTTAGTAGTGGACCTGGCGCAGCAGTCATGGGTCATCAACGTGAACAGCAGCGGACTCAGGACGCAGCCCTGGGGGGAGCCAGTGCTCAGGGAGATGGCACTGGAGGTGTTGTTGCCCACTCTCACAGATTGGGGTCTGTCTGTGAGGAAGTCAAGCAGCCAGTTGCATAGGGGTGTACCGAATCCAAGGGGGGCCAGTTTGCTCACCAAGTGCTGCAGGATGATGGTGTTGAATGCTGAGCTGAAGTCCAGGAACAACATCCGCACGCACGTGTGTGTCCTTTCCTTCCAGATGTTCTAAGCTCAGGTGGAGTGCAGAGGAGATGGCGTCCTCTGTGGAGCGGTTAGGGCGATAAGCAAACTGGTATGGGTCGAATGTGGGGGGAAGTCTGGAGACAATATATTCCTTTACCAGCCTCTCGAAGTACTTCATTATGATGGGGGTGAGTGCAACGGGGCGGTAATCATTGAGGGAGGAGATTATGGGTTTTTTAGGCACTGGGATGATTGTGGCCGTCTTAAAACATGATGGTACCACAGCCTGGGTCAGCGAGACCGGCATAGTAAATAACATTAAACAATTTCCTTGTATTGTCTGAAGATTGTCGACCTTCCATGAAGCCAGTTTGGTCAGTAAGAAATAATTTTCCTATTACATTTGATAATCGTGTGGCTAAGATTTTTGCCAAGATTCAAAAGGATTCTCTATTCATTCAATACATAGGATTTCAGCAGGATCTACCCCAGTCTGCTGACATGCAAGCAGAGTAGTAGATTTTTGTAAAAAGCTTTTATAATTGTAAAGGACAATGTTTTATCAACTGATTGCAATAATGTAAATTTGTTTTAACTATTAAATGAACCAAAAATATGACTTACTTTGTGAAAATATTGGACACAGTGTGTTGTCAAGCTTATGAGATGCGATGCAAGTGTAAGCCACTGTGACACTATTGTTTATTTTTTTTATTTTTTATAAATGTCTAATGATAATGTCAATGAGGGATTTTTAATCACTGCTATGTTGAAATTGTAACTAATATTGATACTGTTGTTGATAATATTAATTTTTGTTTCACTACTTTTGGTTTGTTCTGTGTCGTGTTTGTGTCTCCTCTCAATTGCTCTGTTTATTGCAGTTCTGAGTGTTGCTGGGCCGGGTTTGGTTTTGGAATTGGATTGCATTGTTATGGTATTGCTGTGTATTGTTTTGTTGGATTGATTAATTTAAAAATAAATAAATTTAATAAATAATAAAAAAATTTAAAAAATCGATTTTTAAAAAAATGAGAATCGATTCTGAAACGCACAACGTGAGAATCGCGATTCGAATTCGAATCGATTTTTTCCCACACCCCTAATATGTATGTATGTATATATATATATATATATATATATATATATATATATATATATTTATATATATATGTATGTGTGTGTGTATATATATATATATTTATCATGTTTTTTACCCCGCAGATATAAATCAGACTGTTTTCTACGGAGAAAAAAACAACCTATTTTTTAAGGTGAAAAATTATAATGATTGAGCAAATGCTGATTCATGAGTATGGGGGATCCAATAAAGGCACCTTAAAATAACTGCATGCTAACATAAATACAAATATGTAGATTAGATACTCGTAAACATAGACGGCTGAGATTTAAATGTCCTCCCTCGTTCTCACATCTTTCATTTTCTTTGATCTGAACAATTTGAAACATGCAAATCAGCACAATTTGCATGAGATAGCGGTGCAACCCTTGTTTGATGTTAAAATGTTCAATCTGGCAATGTCTGTCTTATAGCTCTTGAAACATCAAATAAAGTCCCGTTGTTTTAAAATTCATCAGACAAATCTATATGTGAATAACAAATAAAACTACACCACATTAGTGTAATATTATTATTATGAAAATGCACAAAACCCAAGTGAGCCCATGCATTATTTAGCCGCATAATATGGATATAATGACGCTGAGTATGTTAAGTGAATCAATGAAAGCACATTTTCCCAAAAATGTTTTACTTTTTTTTTTTATCACAGAGGGATTCCAGGGAAGAAATGCGGCACTATCATCCTGTCTGCAGAGGAGCTGAGCAACTGTCGAGTAAGTAAACTGTCATCAGTCTCACAGCTGACAACACTCACTTCACGATGTGTGATGTACACTGCATCCTAAAAACACCAAAGCAGTGGTGTTTTATTTTTGTCTATCATTCACAAGCCTTATGTGAGACAAGTACACATATGGTTTTCTTTTTTTTATGCATTCTAACTCATGAATAAACCTAGCAAAAGTCAGCTAATATGATAAAACATCCAACAAACCTCAATGTTGTGAATTTAACGTAGTATCAGACACATTCATAATAGCAAGTAATATTTACGTATTTTGGTCATTTTAAGCTTACGGCGGCACATTGATTTCACAGGCGCATTACAACGTTCTCTATTTCCTTCAACAACTACCACTAATCTAAACTATAGATGTCAACATTGTGTATGTGCTGAAAGATTAATTTATGATTGTTGATCAAAATATAACTATAGATGTCAACATTGTGTATAGATACATTTATGATTGTCTATCAAAATATAACTATGGATGTCAACTTTGTGTAAGTGCTGAAGGATTCATTTATGATTGTTAATCAAAATATAACTATAGATGCCAACATTGCGTATGTGCTGAAAACATTAATTTATGATTTTTTATCAAAATATAACTATAGATGCCAACATTGTGTATGTGCTTAAAGATTCATTTATGGTTTTTATCCAAATATAACTGCAGATGTCAACATTGTGTATGTGCTAAAAGATTCATTTATGATTGTCTATCAAAATATAACTATAGATGTCAACATTGTGTATGTGCTGAAAGATTCATTAATGATTGTTTATCAAAATATAACTATAGATGTCAACATTGTGTATGTGCTGAAAGATTAATTTATGATTGTTTATCAAAATATAACTATAGATGGGAACATTGTGTATGTGCTGAAAGATTCATTTATGATTGTTTATCAAAATATAACTATAGATGCCAACATTGTGTATGTGCTGAAAGATTAATTTATGATTGTTTATCAAAATATAACTATAGATGTCAACATTGTGTAGTGCTGAAAGATTCATTTATGATTGTTTATCAAAATATAACTATAAATGTCAACATTGTGTATGTGCTGAAAGATTCTTTTATGATTGTTTATCAAAATATAACTATAGATGTCAACATTGTGTATGTGCTGAAAGTTTCATTTAAGATTGTTCATCAAAATATAACTATAGATGTCAACATTGTGTATGTGCTGAAAGATTCATTTATGATTGCTTATCAAAATATAACTACTGTATATATGTCAACATTGTGTATTTGCTGAAAGTTTCATTTAAGATTGTTTATCAAAATATAACTATAGATGTCAACATTGTGTATGTGCTTAAAGATTCATTTATGATTGTTTATCAAAATATAACTGTAGATGTCAACATTGTGTATGTGCTGAAAGTTTCATTTAAGATTGTTGTTTTTGGTAAAAATTTAACTTTTTTAGGTTTTGCTCACATTTGCTTTCTTTTATTTAGACTCGCTGAGTTGGTGCTTTTCGAAACGCTCGTAGCAAACATTTAAGAAATTCAAATAATATCAAGATAATACTTCAATGGGAAATAATAAACGATGTCAACATCGTGTATGTGCGGAAAGATTCATTTATGATTGTCTATCAAAATATAACTATAGATGTCAACATTGTGTATGTGCTGAAATATTCATTAATGATTGTTTATCAAAATATAACTATAGATGTCAACATTGTGTATGTGCTGAAAGATTCATTTATGATTGTTTATCAAAATATAACTATAGATGTCAACATTGTGTATGTGCTGAAAGATTAATTTATGATTGTTTATCAAAATATAACTATAGATGCAAACATTGTGTATGTGCTGAAAGATTCATTTATGATTGTTTATCAAAATATAACTATAGATGTCAACATTGTGTAGTGCTGAAAGATTCATTTATGATTGTTTATCAAAATATAACTATAGATGTCAACATTGTGTATGTGCTGAAATATTATTTTATGATTGTTTATCAAAATATAACTATAGATGTCAACATTGTGTGTGTGCTGAACGTTTCATTTAAGATTGTTCATCAAAATATAACTATAGATGTCACCATTGTGTATGTGCTGAAAGATTCATTTATGATTGTTTATCAAAATATAACTATAGATGTCAGCATTGTGTATTTGCTGAAAGTTTCATTTAAGATTGTTTATCAAAATATATTTATAAATGTCAACATTGTGTATAGATTAATTTATTATTGTCTATCAAAATATATCTATGGATGTCAACATTGTGTAAGTGCTGAATGATTCATTTATGATTGTTGATCAAAATATAACTATAGATGCCAACATTGTGTATGTGCTGAAAGATTCATTTATGATTTTCTATCAAAATATAACTATAGATGCCAACATTGTGTATGTGCTTAAAGTTTCATTTATGGTTTTTATCAAAATATAACTACAGATGTCAACATTGTGTATGTGCTGAAAGATTCATTTATGAATGTTTATCAAAATATAACTATAGATGTCAACATTGTGTATGTGCTGAAAGATTCATTTATGATTGTTTATCAAAATATAACTATAGATGCCAACATTGTGTATGTGCTGACAGATTCATTTATGATTGTTTATCAAAATATAACTATAGATGCCAACATTGTGTATGTGCTGAAAGATTCATTTATGATTGTTTATCAAAATATAACTATAGATGTCAACATTGTGTAGTGCTGAAAGATTCATTTATGATTGTTTATCAAAATATAACTATAGATGTCAACATTGTGTATGTGCTGAAATATTCATTTATGATTGTTTATCAAAATATAACTATAGATGTCAACATTGTGTATGTGCTGAAATATTCATTTATGATTGTTTATCAAAATATAACTACGGATGTCAACATTGTGTATTTGCTGAAAGTTTTAAGATTGTTTATCAAAATATATTTATAGATGTCAACATTGTGGATGTGCTTAAAGATTAATTTATGATTGTTTATCAAAATATAACTGTAGATGTCGACATTGTGTATGTGCTGAAAGTTTCATTTAAGATTGTTGTTTTTGGTAAAAATGTAACTTTTTTTAGGTCTCACATTTGCTTTCTTTTATTTAGACTCGCTGAGTTGGTGATTTTCGAAACGCTCGTAGCAAACGTTTAAGAAATTCAAATAATATCAAGATAATACTTCAATGGGAAATAATAAACGTTAAAAGTATATCAACCAAACCTTTAAATAAGTGATCACTGCAAACTCAGGCATTCTTTGACTCTGCTCCCTTGGACTGGAGTGTGAGCTGCTTTTCTGGTCGTTGTTTCGTAAAATCTTGCACTCTTCCACCCTTTTTGATGGCCTCTTGAGAAACTCTGAAGAAACGTTTATCCTTTTCGCGATTTGAACGATTTGTACAGCTGAAAACAAAGCAAGAATAGGGCATTTTTTCTTCGAGAAAGGCTAAATGGCGCCTAGTTCCCGTTGTGAACAGAGCTAGCTTGACCACCACGCGTATTATATGGGCGCCATGCGGCCGCCGTAATGGCTCCTTGTAGCTTTTCAAAAATGTATTAAAATGGAAAAAGATAGGGAAAAATATATTTTTTGTTTTAATATGGTTTCTGTAGAAGGACAAAAATGACACAAACCTTCCTAATTGTTAAAAGTCTCACTGTTTAATATGTTTGTGTTTATGCTTCACTGATGCGAGTATTTGGGGAGCACGGTTTTGTCCTACTAATTTTGGCGGTCCTTGAACTCACCATACTTTGTTTACATGTAAAACTTTCTTTGTTGCTGCCACAGAAAGACGTGTTTTATGCCACTCCTTCTTTGTCTCATTTTGTCCACCAAACGTTTTATGCTGTGCGTGAATGCACAAGGGTGAGCTTTGTTGATAATATTGACTTGTGTGGGGTGCTAGTCAGGCTTATTTGGTCAGTGCATGACTGCAAGCTAAGCCATGCTAACATGCTATTTAGGCTAGCTGTATGTACATATTGCATCATTATGCCTTGTCTGTAGGTATATTTGAGATCATTTAATTTCCTTTACTTATGTCGTCTGTGTATTTAATTTATATTTGCATGTCTCATGACACATTATCTGTATGTAATATTGGCTGATAGTTGTTTGTGTGCCATGTTGTTCCAGACCATAGCAAACGTTACCCAGCTTCCAAAGATTGTAATAAATCTATTAGAAAAAGACAGCCTGCCGTTTCCTTTAACTTGGACACACACATCTATACTTTTGGCCATTCTAAGACATTTCCAGGAATTGTCTCACCCTCAGAGAAGTGTTACTAATGTTTTCCAATGTTGTAAAAATGTGTACAATAAATATTACATTTCTGTCAATGAAGATTAACATCAGCCTGCGACACATAGTCATTTTGATAGTAGGCTAATATAGACACAACATGTATTGTCTTCATTATAACACTTATGTAAGACTTTTAAAGTCATTTAGAAGTAGGCTAATATAGCTAATTTAGACACTTACATCATGTGTTGCCTTCATATAACACTTATATAGGACTTTTAAAGTAATTTTGATAGTCGGCTAATACAGCTAATATAGACACTTACATTATGTGATGCCTTCATTACAACCCTAATATAAGACTTTTAAAACAGTGGTTCTTAACCTTGGTGGAGGTACCGAACCCCATCTCTTTCTTACGCGCATTACCCGAACCCTCCTTCAGTGAAATACTCTTTTTTTTTTTTTTTTTCAAATTCAAGACAAAGTTATATGTTTTTTTTCTTGGTGCACAAAATGAACCGTGCATTAACATCACCTTGTTCAAAGAACAAAACCAACACAGTGCATGAACTCACAAGTTACACACCTGTAAATCAGATGGAAAATTACAGGGAACATTGTTTGGAGTATCCATTATACGCTGATAGGGAGAAGTTTTTATTTACACGATGAGTCGGGTGTGTCTTGACCTCCGTAGCGCAGGCTCCGCCGAACCCCTGAGCCCGACTCACCGAACCCCTAGGGTTCGATCGAACCCAGGTTAAGAACCACTGTTTTAAAGTCATAACACTTTTATAAGGTATTTTATTTTTTGCGACTCCAGACAGATTTGTTTTTTGTATTTTTGGTCCAATATGGCTTTTTCAAATTTTCTGGTTGGCGACCCCTGGTATAGGCCATAGGGCTGAACATTGGGGAACCTTGTGTCCAGAAATTAAAAAGTATACAGCCACCTGTACACATTGTGTTCTGCTGGAAAGATAGTCTCATTACTTGTTTTCGGTGGTCCTGTGTTTGGTTGCACATGTTTGTGTCCTGAGTTGCACCTGTGTCATACCCTGGCCCTTGTTTCCTCCAATCAGCTCTCTCCTTCCTCTGTCTGGTCCAGGTGTACTCACTTGTCTAGTTAGACTGTGTATCTAAGTCTCAGTCCGGTCATCATATGTCTTGTGAGTTCTCTCTCCAAACTCGTGTTAGTGCTCATAGCTTTTCTCTTTGTTTTGTAGACGTATCAGTTAGACTTTCAATTTTATGTTTGGGGATTTTGAGTTCCTCAAGTCGTTTGGGAAAACCCTTTTTGTTTGAGCAGCCTTCCACTGTTGCTTCCACTTTGCCTTGCTTGTATTTGGGCCCACCTCACCTTGACTGTGACAGGCAGCTGCACGTACAGTAAGTTTAAAGCATCCAGTTGGACATATACTCGTTCAGAAAGTGGGAAAAGTAAAAATTGCCACACTTTTAATAAGAGTCGGACTGTATGGTACGCCATTATCGTGATTGTTAAAAAAAACATTCAAAATAAGAATTAAAAAAGTGCAATCTGCTGTGTCTTTCCAATAAATACAATTTTAAATAAAAACTAGAAATATACAAGCATAACGTACAGAAAATGTAAGGATGTGGGGGGCATATCGATACAGTTTGTGGATTAAAGATGGTAAAACAATCCAGTGTAGGGCAATATAGCACTCATGATTATCATCTTTTCTGGCTTATAAATGTTACAATGTTGGATACTCGTGTTAAACGAGGCCAAAGCATCACTTTAGAAGGTTCAGGCATTTTGGTGAAATTGCACATGGTTTTGGAAGCCTCTGAACGCTGTCTGGCTATGACATCACAACGTGGTGGATGTACTTATTTGGACATTAAGTCAAGGCACCAGCCAAGGGGGGAAGAGCTCTGTATGAGGCCAGCTAAACGTGAGGAAACGGTAGGATAATGTGTTATTTTCATCCAGTCTTGGCATGCGCATAATAACACCCACGTGTGACATGCATTGACATAATTTTTTATTTTCCTGAGGGAACTCTTGTCATGACTTGGTCCGGGGTGTTTGCTTTTCCGGGATGCAACGGAAAGTTGGCACGGGCGAGACGGGAATGGAGGTACATGATTTATTTATATTTATCAAAAAAGGAATAAATGAAAGCGCGCACAGTGGCGGAGAATAAACTATGAAAAAACAAAAAGACTATAAACATGGAACCAAAACTTACTGTGACAAGGGACATGAAGCAGGATCATAGAGGAATGGACAGAGCATAAATGTGGTGCGGTATGGGGTGCGAGGTCATCAGCTAAACAAACTGAAAAACACTGAACTTAAATACATGATTAACGAAACAGACTTAAAAGACACTAAAAGACATTAAAAGACTAAAAGACACTAAAAGACACTAAAAGACTAAAAGACACTAAAAGACACTAAAAGACACTAAAAGACTAAAAGACACTAAAAGACTAAAAGACACTAAAAGACATTAAAAGAAACTTAAAGACATGATTAACGAAAACAGGTGTGTGACTCAAGACGTGAAACAGGTGCGTGACGTGACAGGTGAAAACTAATGGTTGCTATGGTGACCAGACAAGGGAGTGAAAAGACGGAAACTAAACAAAACATGACTTAAAATAAAACATGATAATACAGACATGACAGAACCTCTCCCTTAAGGACAGATACCAGATGTCCAAGAAAAAAAAAACTTAACAAAAGTCATGGGAGGGCGGGAGGGGGACATGGCGGTGGGTCGCCAGACCACGTGTCCCCGTATCCACCGGGGCAGAGTTAGGTGGCGGCGGCGAGTGGAACGCCGCTGCAGCAGGCGAGGCGGGCGCCCAGGGAATGGCCACATTCGTGGCCGACTGGGAGGTGGGCGCACTTGGCGTGGCGGGCGACCAGGTAGCGGCCATATCCGTGGCCGACGAGGAGGCAGGCGCGTCGTCATCGTGGCAGGCGTGGCTTGGCGTGGTGAGTCAGGCGGCGAAGCTCGGCGTGGCGCGTCAGGCGGCGAAGCTCGGCGTGGGTCTTGGTCTTGGCATGGCGGGTCTTGGTCTTGGCATGGCGGGTCTTGGTCTTGGCATGGCGGGTCTTGGTCTTGGTCTAGGTCTTGGCATGGCGGGTCTTGGTCTTGGTCTAGGTCTTGGCATGGTGGGTCTTGGTCTTGGTCTTGGCATGGCGGGTCTTGGTCTTGGCATGGCGGGTCTTGGCATGGCGGGTCTTGGTCTAGGTCTTGGCATGGCGGGTCTTGGTCTTGGCATGGCGGGTCTTGGTCTTGGCATGGCGGGTCTTGGTCTTGGCATGGCGGGTCTTGGTCTTGGCATGGCGAGTCTTGGTCTTGGCATGGCGAGTCTTGGTCTTGGCATGGCGAGTCTTGGTCTTGGCTTAGCGGGTCTTGGTCTTGGACTTGTTGAGCTGGTACCGGAGCTTGGCGTCGTGGAGCTGGTACCGGAGCTTGGCGTCGTGGAGCTGGTACCGGAGCTTGGCGTCGTGGAGCTGGTACCGGAGCTTGGCGTCGTGGAGCTGGTACCGGAGCTTGACGTCGTGGAGCTGGTACCGGAGCTTGGCGTCGTGGAGCTGGTACCGGAGCTTGGCGTCGTGGAGCTGGTAGTGCAGGTGGAGGTGGTCTTGCTGGGGGTTGCGGCTTGGCATGGTAAAAGACTGGTAAGGGCGGTCGTGCTGGAGGCTGTGGCTTGACAGGTCGGAAGACTGGTGGTGGCGGCCGTGAGGGAGGCTGTGGCTTGACAAGGTGATGCTGATCCACCCCACCTGAACAATTCCCAGCCCTAGCCCCCCCCCCTCAAGGGGCGGATACCAGACGCGCTCCCTGCGGTCTGGAACTCTCTGTAGGGGTGGGCGGAGGAGGGCAGAAACTTCCCCATTAAATTGTCCAAATTGTCTTTCTTGTGCCTGGGATTGAGTGGGTGAAAAAAAATTGTTTTGTGTCTTGGGTGTGGCTTGAGTCCTGGGGAGCGGGGAATCAAAAGAAAAAGAATTCAGAAAAAAAAAATCCTGGTCTTTGACGTCATCCGGGCGAAGACGGGCTGGCTGCTGCTTGCTTCCGCCCGGAGGGGGAGGGGCATGTGGGAGCGGCGTGTCCTGCAGGCTCGCGGAAGTTCTACCTGACGTCCTTCGTCGGGAGCGGCGCTTCCGCGACTGAGGTGACGCTGTGTCGTCCTGGGACCAAATGAAGTCTCTATACTCCATGGAGGAGTAGCGCCGCGTTTCCTCCTCCATCGCGCACAGGACCGCCCAAGAAGCCTCGTCGAACATGTCCAACTCAGGTGCGGAAAAGCGGGTCTGCTGACGACCTACTGTCATGACTTGGTCCGGGGTGTTTGCTTTTCCGGGATGCAACGGAAAGTTGGCACGGGCGAGACGGGAATGGAGGTACATGATTTATTTATATTTATCAAAAAAGGAATAAATGAAAGCGCGCACAGTGGCGGAGAATAAACTATGAAAAAACAAAAAGACTATAAACATGGAACCAAAACTTACTGTGACAAGGGACATGAAGCAGGATCATAGAGGAATGGACAGAGCATAAATGTGGTGCGGTATGGGGTGCGAGGTCGTCAGAAAAACAAACTGAAAAACACTGAACTTAAATACTACAGACATGATTAACGAAAACAGGTGCGTGACTCAAGACGTGAAACAGGTGCGTGACGTGACAGGTGAAAACTAATGGTTGCTATGGTGACCAGACAAGGGAGTGAAAAGACGGAAACTAAACAAAACATGACTTAAAACAAAACATGATAATACAGACATGACAACTCTTCTAAAGGAATCAATACTGTACTATCTATCTATCTATCTATCTATCTATCTATCTATCTATCTATCTATCTATCTATCTATCTATCTATCTATCTATCTATCTATCTATCTATCTATCTATCTATCCATCTATCTATCTATATGTCTATCTATCTATCTTTAAGCTGCTTTATATATTGATTGATTGATTGAAACTTTTATTAGTAGATTGCACAGTACAGTACATATTCCGTACAATTTACCACTAAATGGGAACACCCGAATAAGTTTTTCAACTTGTTTAAGTCGGGGTCCACGTAAATCAATTCATGGTACAAATATATACTATCAGCATAATACAGTCATCCCACAAGTTAATCATCAGAGTATGTACATTGAATTATTTACATTGTGTACAATATTTAAATCCGGGGGGTGGAATGAGGAGGGTTTAGTTGATATCAGCACTTTAGTCATCAACAATTGCATCATCAGAGAAATGGACATTGAAACAGTGTAGGTCTGACTTGGTAGGATATGCACAGCGAGCAGAGAACATAGTGAGTTCAGAAAGCATAAGAACAAGTATATACATTTGATTATTTACATTTGGTTATTTACAATTCGGGGAGGTGGGAAGTGGAAGGGGGAGGGTGTTAGTCAAGGGTTGAGGTTGACTGGAGGTGTTATTTTAGTGCGGTTTTGAAGGAGGATAGAGATGCCCTTTCTTTTACACCTGTTGGGAGTGCATTCCATATTGATGTGGCATAGAAGGAGAATGAGTTAAGACCTTTGTTAGATCGGAATCTGGGTTTAACGTGGTTAGTGTAGCTCCCCCTGGTGTTGTGGTTATGACGGTCATTACTTAAGGAAGTAGTTTGACATGTATTTCGGTATCAGGGAGGTGTAGCGGATTTTATAGACTAGGCTCAGTGCAAGTTGTTTTACTCTGTCCTCCACCCTGAGCCAGCCCACTTTGGAGAAGTGGGTTGGAGTGAGGTGTGATCTGGGGTAGAGGTCTAAAAGTAATCTGACTAGCTTGTTCTGGGATGTTTGGAGTCTAGATTTGAGGGTTTTGGAGGTGCTAGGGTACCAGGAGGTGCAAGCGTAATCGAAAAAGGGTTGAACGAGAGTTCCCGCTAGAATCTTCAAGGTGCTTTTGTTGACCAGAGATGATATTCTGTAGAGAAATCTCGTTCGTTGGTTGACCTTTTTGATTACCTTGGTTGCCATTTCATCACAGGAAAGATTACCCTCTAGAATGGAACCTCGGTAGGTGACTTCATCTTTCCTGGTTACCTAATGCTGTGACCAAGCGAATCGAACTGTTATTAAAGTTTATTTTTGACCATGTCAGGTAAAAAGATAGCGATAACGCTTGTATTCGAGATATATATTTAAGAGTGTACATTTTTTAAAGACACATTTTTGGAAAGAGGAGGGCGTGGTTTCATTTGCAATCTGGGAACGCCTCCACAAACAGGTTATACATCTGACTGTAGGAAAAACAATTGTGAAAAATGTACATATCCAGTGCATATTATCTAGACCAGTGATTCTCAAACTATGTTTTGCCGCTCATCCTTGGAGGCTTCATCGGTCCAAGCTCATGGACTTAGATTGTTCAGATCTAGTCTTGGACTTAGATTGGTCAGATCTAATCTTAAACTTAGATTCCTCAAATCCAGTCTTGGATTTAGAAGACGTTTCACCGCTCATCCGAGGAGGCTTCATGTGCTCACAGACATAGATTGGTCAGATCTAGTCTTAGACTTGGATTGGTCAGATCTAGTCTTAGACTTAGATTGGTCACATCTAGTCTTAGACTTAGATTGGTCACATCTAGTCTTAGACTTAGATTGGTCACATCTAGTCTTAGACTTAGATTGGTCAGATCTTGTCTTAGACTTATATTGGTCAGATCTTGTATTAGACTTAGATTGGTCAGATCTAGTCTTAGACTTAGATTGGTCAGATCTAGTCTTGTACTTAGATTGCTCAGATCTAGTCTTGGACTTAGAAGACGTTTCGCTGCTCATGCGAGGAGGCTTCATCAATCCGTGTGCATAGACATTAATTGGTCAGATCTAGTCTTAGACTTAGATTAGTCAGATCTAGTTTTAGACTTGTTTCTGTAGCATAAGATATTTTTTTCAGGTTTGGGTTGCTAGCCCAAAACCCAACCTTCCACCAGTGCTGGCTTCCGGAGTTTTTGGAGTCGGTTTGTCAGTCCCCTTCCCCTAACCTATTGTCCTCCAGGCAATGGATTACAGTCTCATACCACATGAGACCAGACTGGTTTTGGGTCGTGTACAAGCTGACCCGGCACGCAAAGCCCAACCAACTCCTGTTACTGTGTAATGAAAAGCTGCATTTAAAGCGAGCATTTCAAACTAGCAGCGCGAGGCATACCAGCAGCCAGTGGAGCCTGACTGAGCAGTTGGAAGACCTGGATTTTGTTGATGATTTAGCACTCCTAGCACACACACACCAACATATGCAGGAGAAATCATGAAAACTGGAAACAACAGCTGCTTCGCTTGGACTCAAAATCAACACATCAAAAACTAAGTTAATGCGTATCAACAACAAGAACAACTCCCCAATAAACATGGATCATAACCAGTTAGACGAGGTTGCCACCTTTACATACCTAGGAAGCATTATTGCTGTGAACGGAGGAACGGAGGAGGATGTCAGTGCCAGAATTGGAAAAGCAAGGACCATATTTACTATCCTAAATAAAATCTGGAAAGCAAAAAACATATCACTCAAGACCAAACTGCAAATCTTCAGCTCAAACGTCAAATCCACCCTACTCTACAGTTCAGAAACCTGGAAGATCACCGTCAACATACTCCACAAAATACAGACATTCTTCAACCGCTGCCTCTGTCGCCTCCTGGGTATCTACTGGCTTAACACCATCTCCAATGCAAACCTGTGGGACCTCACTAGACAAGACACAATAGAAACACAAATCAGGAGGAGGAAATGGAACTGGATTGGTCACACACTGCATAGACACAATAAATCTATCACAAAACATGCTCTAACATGGAACCCGCAAGGCAAGAGGAAGAGAGGAAGACCTAGAGCCACCTGGAGAAGAAACACAGAGCAGGAGATGATGGCGCAAGGGCTGTCATGGCAACAACTGGAGCGGAGGGCACAAGACCGAAGGGGATGGAGGAGTTTCATCAATGGCCTATGTTCCTTAGGGAATTTAAAAGCCTAAGTAAGTAAGTAGTTTTAGACTTAGATTGGTCTGATCTAGACTTAGATTGGTCAGATCTAATCTTAGACTTAGAAGACGTTTCGTCGCCCATCCGAGGAGGCTTCATCGGTCCGTGCTCATAGACTTAGATTGGTCAGATCGAGTCTTAGACTTAGATTGGTCAGATCTAGTCTTAGACTTAAATTGGTCAGATCTGATCTTAGACTTAGATTGGTCAGATTTAATGTTAGACTTAGAAGATGTTTCGCTGCTCGTCGGTCCGTGCTCATAGACTTAGATCGGTCAGGGTTCATGTGTGTTTTTGCTGGCGGCTATCACACCCCAACCTAGTCACAGCAGCTAGGGCATCTGTTGTCACTCAGTGGAGTGGCACCGTTTTGAATGAAATAGTCCCCCGAAACATGACGAGGTGAATGCTGATCATTCCCTCGACCAAGCCTGCGGTCTGAAGCTTCGGACGCTCCACTGAGTTTAGCGCACACTCATTAGAGGAGGATATTGGAAAGCAAGAGGGTGCAACCAAGCAAATTGTGCTCAGACAGAGGCAGAGAGGAAAAGGAGGGGGCAAACTTGAAATATTGGTAGCAAAAGCAAATGTGCAATTAAAGGATGCAGCATTACAAAGTTTGTGTGAGAGACAACAAACAAAACAAAAACCATCACATGAATCAATAGAGGATTATTCATGCCCTGCAGGTAGCAGCTCCAAAACATCAGCTTGGATAATGACAGTGTGGGACCACGCTTTCCTTAATTAAAACGCAACATAGCCTGACCTTGTCCCCTCCGCTTGTTTTTATTTACAAGGTTTGTATGATTAATTATTTCATATTTCATCACTGCTGGGGCCTGTTAAAATGTTCTCAAGGGAATGGCTAAGTCGTCCTTTAACCTTTGAGGCTTTAAAGTGACAGTCACTGTTCGATTCCGACTTAATGACAAAAAAAGACACATCTCTACAGCTTTCAGACAATAAATCATATTTTAATGCAGTAAAATCGAAAAGACCGAACAACGCAATACGGTCGAGCTTCCGTGTCTCAGTCAGTACGTGTCCATACACTAAATTATTCCTATTTCTGAAATAGTTGGGCTCTAAATAAGCCTCCTACAACTCATGGAAACACCTTTATCCGATCGTGCTCGGTTTTTGGAAAGTCGGACCAACACACCTGGATTATGCGATGGGAGACCAGATCTCGCGAGGGGGGAGGTTATGCGACCGAAGAGGACCCTTCGTATCGCCCATGCACCTGTCTCAAGGCGCAGGATGTAACCCAGAAGCAGATACCATTCAATAAAAACATAGCAACAATTGTCATGAAGAGGAGACTGTTTATTTGCTTCACAAATAAAAAGAACAAAACTTTTTGAAGTGCATTGATGGTAGAAAAAGAGAAACTGAGATTTATTTAAGAAGGTAGCAAAGGAAATGTCGGCTTAATTCGGATTCCACAACAGAATACGGAAGAGATGAAAGATATTGAAGCAGATATATTAAAGGCGAATAATAAAGCGTACACAAACCTCTTCACGCTGTATTTGTGCAAGCCAGCTGATTCACTTTCTGCACAACTGGCAAGATAGTCTAGGACAATAGCAACATTCCTCTGGATATCAGTCGGGTCACGAACGGTCTTTTCCTTCCAATTTAAAACTCCTTCCATCAATCCACAGAGCCTTTTGGATGAACTTTAAGACATTCAAAAGTTTTTGTTTCCATGATTTTTGTTCGAAAATTCCTTCGAAAAATGTATTCCGCCGCCTTTCATTGGTACATTCTTGGTCGTAGCGTCAGGTTCGTAGCGCAATCCAAGATCATTTCATGATGCTATCTGCTATTTAACAGCAGCATAGCCTTTAGAAACCTAATATTTGTAATATGTGTCAATATTACTGTTATGTTTAAGAGGGAGAAGTAGACGGCACAGACCACATTAGGACGTAGTAAGCTCAATGATTTATTATATATATACACAATATATATGATAATGAAACAATAATAATATAATCTAAACACGGGTATGGAGTGTGACCAAAAATCCATGGGGGTGTATGGTGTGAGACTATGTGTAGGAATTAATGAGTGTGTTACCGGGAGTGTTGAGCGAGGAAGAAGACAAGTCCAAAAGGGGCTAGGTAGAAGAAGGTCCGTAACACAAGCGAGAGGTCCGTTGGGCTGGAGAAAGATGTTGAGAGGTACGTGTCCAAAGCGGGGGTTGAGGATCGAGGATCGAGGGAGGCAGTCCGGAATCCAAAAGGAAGTCCAGGCACACAGCTCGGTCGCGGGAAACAGAGAAAGTACTGCGGGAAACACAAGGACATAAGACACAGGAACTGGGAAGACACAGAGAGAGAGAGCAAGTACGTGGGAGGGGAGCCAGAGACGCGATAGCTTACTGTAAACAGAGAACTACGTTCCGGCCCGGATCTTCGGGTCCGCTGGTCTTTATACTGCTCGCCTTCATCAGTCCCAGGTGTGCTGATTGCTAATTGCGTGACCGGCGCGTGACCGTGATGCGCCCAGAGCGAGCAGGGGCGTGTCCTGGTGCGCTGCCAGCGGAGGCGCCGGCAGAACTTGCAGCTGCCGGATTGACGCGTGCAGGAGAAGAGCGGCCATGGGCGTGTCCCAAGGTGCGCTTCGCGGGGCTCATTGATGAATGCGCACTGTAATGCGCCCGGGCCGTGACAATTACAGCGGACATCAGTTATAACAAGTTGTAAGAATCCACAACTCATAGTGTAATGTCATAGGTCAACCGGAAAAGTAATTCAGTTATCCGCGCTAAAATTAAATAAGCACCCCCCAGTGTACGCGAGGCACACGGCATATGATCAATAGTCGCATTAGGGAGCGTGCATGGACACTTGGACTTCACACGTAAGTGTGAAAATGAAAAAAAAAAAAAAACTTTGGGAAATCATACTAGTTTAGTGCATGGAAATGTAGTGACTGATCCCTTTCGGACTTTGAGTTAATGACTTGTTTCTTTATCTTGTTTCACCTCTGCATTTGCTGATATCCGTTTCTTCTTTTCATTTACTTTGTAACCCAGGCATGGTCCACTTGTCTGAATGAATGTGGTCTCGGTTCTGTCCCACATATCATTGATTTTTTGAGATTAATCAGGATCTGCTAAGGCTTGAAACCTGTTTTTCAGTTGCAAAGTATCCATAAATGAACTTGGATTTCGCCGAATGACAGAGACAAATACCAGATTGACCACATCATTAAAGACGGTACCTGGAGACGGTCACTCCTTGACGACAAGGTGATGGGGGGGCTGATTGATGCTAGCAGCGACCACTATCTAGTCGTAGCAGCAGTTAGAGTGTAGGTAAGGAAAGCAGGCATCAAGAAAGCGGGAAATAGACAGTTTGATGTTGCAAAACTGAAAGACGACACGGTTAGAAATTTATAAAAACTGAAAGACGACACGGTTAGAAATTTCTAACCGTGTCGTCTTTCAGTTTTGCAACATCAAACTGTCTATTTCCCGCTTTCTTGATGCCTGCTTTCCTTACCTCCACTCTAACTGCTGCTACGACTAGATAGTGGTCGCTGCTAGCATCAATCAGCCCCCCCATCACCTTGTCGTCAAGGAGTGACCGTCTCCAGGTACCGTCTTTAATGATGTGGTCAATCTGGTATTTGTCTCTGTCATTCGGCGAAATCCAAGTTCATTTATGGATACTTTTATGTGGAGAAAAATGTCCCTCCTAAAACCAACTCATTGGCAGGACAAAGGTCACTCAGCCTTTCACCATTGTCATTCATTGTTCCACAGCCATGTTCTCCCATTACTCGCTCAAGGTTTGTGTTGTCATTTCCTATGTTATGTTTTACAGGAGGAGTTGAGACGTCACAGACACGAGGGGGCGGTATAGCTCTATGATTTATTATATATATATACAATATATATAATAATCAAACAATAATAATATAAACTAAGGAAATGGGGTGTGACTAGATCCAAGGTGTGTGTGTGAGGCTATGTGTGTGATTAGCTGTAGTGTTTTACCAAATGTGTTGGGCGAGAGGAGGAACAAGGCATGAAGGCGGTCCGTGGGGCAGGCAGATGGTCAGGGGGAATGGCGAGGTGTAGGAGGTCCGTGTCCAAGCGGGGGTCAAGGATTGAGGGAGACAGTCCAAAGTCCAGGGAGAGTCGAGGCTCGAAGATGGAGGACACGGACACTGCGGGAAACACAAAAGGGCATGAGACGCGGGATCAAGGAAGTCACAGGGAGAGATCTAGAATTCGGAGGGAAGCCAGACACGGGATGCTCACAACGTAACAGGATTAAGTTCCGGCTAGGATCCTTGGATCCACTGGTCTTTATACCGCTCGCCCTCATCAGTCCCAGGTGTGCAGATTGCTGATCGCCCACAGCCTTGCCAGCATATGGGCGTGACGCGGCCAGTGCGAGCAGGGGCGTGTCTCGGCGCGCTTCCAACGGAGGTGCTGGCAGACTCAGCTGCCGGAGAAAAGCGGGTTCGAGCCCGCGCCGTGACATCCTACTTTTCATTTAAGTTTACCATTACAATTTTTATGTCATGTCCTGGAATACCATCTTGCTCAGATTGTACCTGTTCGTGGAAGTCATCTTTTATGACTTCATCACTATCATTTGTTGGAGCATAACATTGGAGAATTGTGGTGTTTGTTTGCTTTCCCTCCAGCTTGATTTTGATTAGCCTACTATTGATAGTTTTTTATTTCTTTAAGCTTTTTTCAACTCCTTTCTTCAGTATGACCACAACTCCCTCGTAGTGTAAGTTATCATCTCTCCAGTGTTGATGATGATCTTTACGCATCCTGTCCATCTACTGTACATTCGCTTATTCCAAGGATATCAATCTGGTAATGTCTGATATCTGATGTAACTTGTGTTATGATCCAAGTTTCATACGTTGATCCTAGTTCTACGTTTGGCATTTAGGACTTCTGATTTCCTGTCAATGACTTCCTTTCGGCTTTTGCTACTGCCATTCATTGACGTATCTACTGATGACTTTGGAAGCATAATGCCAGAAGGTTTCAGTTATATTCCTTGCCGTTTCCGTAACATAATGCTTTTCAAAAGACAGGGTCGTTAGCCCTGTGCCCAACCCCTAACCTGGAGGGCCAATAGATCACTCTCTGTCTGGACTCACGCTTTTGACCTGTCTGGCTTGGGAATCCCTAACACCTATGTGTCAAAGTCAAGGCCCACGGGACAGTTTTGGTCCAGGTGTTTCTCTGCCTGTTCATTGCTTATTTATCGATATTTGAAAGTATTTGAAATTAAAATAAAAAACATGAAAAACAATCCTCTATGGAAAAAACATTCCATTCAGAGTAACACAACTAAAGTTATGGACAGAAATACAATACAAATTGACCTCAAAAGACAAAAAAAGAGTGTTAAAAAAACACCACAGTAAACATTGTATATTTGAGATCTTTTTCATGTCTTGCATCTCATCATACAGCCTACATAATCTACTGTAAAAAAAATATGTCTCTGAATCTCACTTCAAGATGTGCAATCAGTCGGAAAGGATTTAGCACTAAGCCCATTTCTATGCTGTAACATTTTGAAACACCAAATATAAAGAGAAAGGAAAAGTAGATGATGCCTTGCACATGCATGCTTTAAAAATTGATACGCTGATTCTCCACATAATCACAAATACTGTATTTGCACGAGTGTGAGTTTGTGCTGCAGAACATTAATGAGGCGCCAGCAGATGCATATTTAATACCTCCAACACCGTCCATTGCCATGAATGTTTTCATGTGCCCATTATCTCAGCAGCACCTCCCAGATATACGGTACGTGTCCGTTCGCTGGCCCAATCAGAGCAGCCGCGGCTGCAACACACGCAAACATGTCAAGCAACGTGGATAAAACGAGCCTTGAACAAAACATTGGTGATAAGAAGAAGCAGTTTTGTTCTACACGTTGCTTCCAAAGTCACTGATTTGAATACGACACCTGCTATCAAGGAACTATAAAGAAGAAAGAGAAGAAATCATACAATTGTAAATATTCACGACACCAGAGATGAACAAGAATTCCTGAATTCAAGGAACTGAATTGTCATATCAACACTGATTAATGCATGACATAAGATGTTGTGCCCGAGGTCCCAGATCCCAACATGCACCAAAAACAGAATATGTGGATGAAATATAGTTAAATGGGAACTGCAACTTTTTTTTTTTTTAATTTTGCCTGTTGTTTACAATCATTATGAGAGACATGAACACAAAGGTTGGTTTTTTTTCTTTTGCATTCTAAAATGTAAACATCGGTGCGTTCCAGATGGCTAGCAATGCAGCTAATTGGAACAATCAATTCTACCTCGAAATCACTTTAAAAATGCATTCAAAAACAGTCAGCAATACTTCATTCATGTTCTGTAACCTGTATAATAACCAAGCTGTAGTGACATTGTTATTGTAAGAGTGAACACTGAGGAACTCTTTTTCCAGTGTAATAACACATCGACGTGCTTTGGTAGTAGCCGTGAAAGCTAACTACTGAAAGAGATAAGCTAGCTTCTACGTCAGTACCCAAAACACGTTTGAGATTGTAATACACAACACAATGTGATGACACAAATATGTACTGAGTGAAAAACATGAACAATCATATTACAGTATCTGTAAAGTATTATTTCATGTTTTGTTTGTACACAGCTAGCCAGACAGTGTATGTACTGTAGATAACACATGACGTGCTGCATGTATCATGATCAATATAAAGTGTGACTCACTCTTGTCTGTTTGGTCCAGCTGGCCAGGGGCAATGTTTTTGGTTTATTTGGGTAAACACTACATTTATGTCAAAATAGCTTGGCTCCAAGTTCCACATTTACACCGTCAAAGTCACTTTATAAAAATAATAATGGATTGGATTTATATAGCGCTTTTCTATCAACTAGATACTCAAAGCGCTCACCTCACTCTCTCGGGTTCCGTCTGCTCTAACGTCTCACCCTTCCTTCGTGAAGCAGTAGATCATCCTCAGTATATTCAGCTTAAAAATACAAGGTTCTGAATCCTCATTTGTCTAAAAATAGCAATTTCCGTCTTCTTTTACCAAGTCTGTCACGATTAGCACACACTTATATATAATTGCAGTGTGCATATTGTACATATTACATATTGTTATGAAGGTGTCTGTTAATACATTATATAAATACTTGCAGTGTGTATATTGTACATATTACATATTGTTTCTGAAGGTGTCTGTTACTACATTGTATATACTTGCAGTGTGTATATTGTACATATTGCATATTGTTATGAAGGTGTCTGTTACTACATTAAATATATATATATATATATATATATATATATATATATATATATATATATATATATATATATATATATATATATATATATATATATATATATATAATTGCAGTGTGTATATTGTACATATTGCACATTGTTATGAAGGTGTCGGTTACTACATTATATATGTACTTGCAGTGTGTTTATTGTACATATTACATATTGTTATGAAGGTGTACATATACTTGCAATGTGTATTTTGTTCATTTTAGATATTGTTGTGAAGGTGTATGTTACTACATTATATATATACTTGCAGTGTGTACATAAAACATTGATGGAGGGTTTTGAAGTTGTTTTAGAGGCTTTGAAGGCTGCAACGGTGAGCCGCATCTTGCAAGAGTTTTTATCATCTTTAAAATCCTAAAAAAAAAACATATGTGTCTTCTTGTGTCTCATAATGATTGTGAATGATAGGCAACATTTAAAAAAAAGATGCAGTTCCCCTTTAACAAGTTTTTATTATGAAATCATTCTTTTAACTTCATTACCAGAGTAGTGGCCCACGGCCAGCAATATGAGTTTGTGAAGTATAAAAATGAGCTGCATTTTTTCAGTGAAAGAAACTGCTGTTCCAAATGTGTCCACTGGATGTTGCAATAGCAATTCAAGTGTAACCCACGTTACACATTACACTGTTTAAAAATGACGTGTCAGCTGACTTTAAGCGCCCTCTGGATTGGCTGCCGCTACTCCAATCAGTGCAGGTGCAAGCAATCAGCTGCTCCTGTTGTGGTTGGCAGCAGATGGCGGCAGACTGATGCAGTATCTACACACAATAACTTATTTCATTGTAAATGATCCACTCAACGGATAAAATAACAAAAAGGTAGTATACAAAGACTTAAGTCAACATGACCATCATCTCTGTAGTTAGTTCTGTGTGGCGCCATGTGCACCCTGAGCACCATTGTAAAAATGTATGTTTATACATTCGTTGTGTGTTCTATTTTATTTCATGCTGAAATCTACTATGTTCACATTGGTTAAGTTTGTAGTTACCTTACCTTGATTTTGGCTATGGTGTCATTTTGATAATTGTTTTGTTTATATTATAAGTGTAATCTATGAATGATGATAAATTAATGTGTTGTGGCAGTTGTGGATGTCACCAATGCGGCGGTCTGAGGAAACACTTTGTTGCTTTTCCAAACACGTCTTTAATGAACTGCCAACATGATAATGCTCAACAGGTAGTGCTTAAAGTTTAATGACTTTGTAAAAACATTGAGCCAAAGTCTAAGTTAATTGTGTTCTTCATGGCGTTTTTGAAACTAAACCAATGTATTCCTCAGAATTTTTAAACTGTTTTGCCAATAATGTTTTTTGTAATATGTACATTTAAAAAAAAAATGTGCTTGCCAAACAAAGTAAAACAAAGAAAACAATTAGAAGTTGTCTTTATTTTGACATTATTATGCCATGATTTTACCAGTCCGGCTCACATGGGAATATATTTTTCTCCAAGCGGCCCCTCAGCTAAAATGACTTGAACACCCCTGCCTTAAGCTAATAATAATTATCTCCACTATCAATTATCATTATGGATGCTCATTAGAGCAGAAAGTAATTATATATTAACAGGAAATCAATAAGTTGATGAATAGGAGTCTAGAGAGGATAATTTAATTACCGTTGGTGTGTCAGTATTGTCATAGTCAGTACACGCAAAAAGAGGGTGGATTAATCCATAAAATGGTGGTGTTGACACCAAGAGTAAGCATAATATATGATCGATACTAGGATTAAATTGATATTTTTATTATCTTAAAAATATATATTTTTTTTTTCTAAGTGTTTTTGTCGAGGTTTACAAATTCAGAAAATACTTACCTGGACACAGGGGCAAGGGCAACATGATTTATGATTTTGTGTACTATTGACATTGTTTTGCTCAAACAATTGTATGTAAAACAAGAGAACAGGGAACTCGTTCCAATACGGTGTTGATACTGGTAAACTGTCAATAGCACTCACCAAAAATAAACTGACAAATGAACGCTTAATACATGTGAGCTGTATCGGTATTGGTATCGGCAGATCTCATTAATGGGTGATCGGTATCTGAATCGACAGCATTGATTCCTGATCGCAACATCCCTAATACAATGCCATAAGGTGCACGCATTTGGGCATGAGCTTGCATGCAGCGTTGGGTGCCACTGCTCCGCGAGGTTTTGCAGTATGGCTACATTCTGACATCACAGCAAGGTGGATGTACTTATTTTTACTTTTTGTAAAGCTATCAGTCGGGAAAGGGGGCGGGGTTTGAGGAAACACAAGAGAAGGTAGAATAAAGTATTGACTTCATTCAATCTTGGCATGCGCATAATAACATTGTTATTGTCATAGCGAACACTGAGGAACTCTTTTTCGCGTTTGAGTTTGCAATGCACAACAGCAATCTGTACTGAGTGAAAAAACATGAACAATCATTATATAGTATCTGTAAGGTATTATTTCATGTTGTGTTTGTACACAGCTAGCCAGACAACATTTGTACTGTAGTTGTAGTAACACATAACGTGCTGCATGTATCATGATCAATATAAAGTGTGTGTCACTTGATGGACAGTTGTCTGTTTGGTCCAGCTGGCCAGGGGCGTTTTTTCCTGGTTTATTTGGGTAAGCACTCCATTTATGTTGAAATAGCATGACTCTAAGTCCACATTTACACCGTCAAAGTCACTTTCATCTCACTCTGTTGGGTTCTGTCTGCTCCAACGTCTCACCTCTCCTTTCGTGTTCTTCTAGAAGCAGTAGTTCATCCTCTGTGTATTCAGCTTCAAAAATATAAGGTTAATTTGATTCAATCTTGGCATACGCATAATAACAGGTGTGCCTAATGTTGTGACCAGATGAATCTATACGTATAACGTTTATGAAATTTATTTTGCACAGTCACTGAAAAAAACCAGCAGTGACGTTCGTTTTTAAGATATATATTTTACTATGTAACCTATATTTTCATAAACTAAATTATGATACATTTCGAGAAGGTGTGGCGTAGTTTCATTTGCAATCTGGAGTCTTTCCGACAGACTCTTAAAAACGAGTTATAGATGTGACCGAGAAGAACAATTTAAGCAAAATGCACACCAAAGCATATCCAGTACTAGTAGTATCAGTGATTCTCAGCTTTAATTATGCACACACAGTATCTATCTGTGAGGGAAGCCAGGATGCACCATTGAGTGCCCGAGTATGAATAATTTGCAGCCGTATAGAAACAGCTCCCAGTATAGTGCACTTCACTTTGAGACGCACTTGCATGTTGCATGAGACACAGAGAGCAGCGTGTGAGCTGGCGTTAAAGAAGAATTCAAATGCAGTTGAAATCTAATGACAAGAATGATATATATTTTTTTTTCTGCAGAAAAGGTGGTGTCAAATGTGTGGTGCATATATGTAGCCCCAAGGTGAGCGCAGGGAAGCAGATAAAGTTCCTCTCGCTGCTGGAGTGCCGGTGTTTTCTGAAAAGCGCCTGGCTGCGAGTGATAAAAGACGCAGGCAGGAGGACACTTTTGGAAAAATTGCAAACAGGAATTTGAGTAGGCGATGAAGAAACTCTCCCGATCTGTCACACTCGGGACTTCACACCCGTCACATCACTGATCTGCCAGCCAGCGCACCGCCCGACACGAGGTGCAAGCTCCGACATTAAAAAGCTATCAAGCTATCATTAGCGCAGCCCCGGCTGCCCGCTGTTGGAAGACCTCAGGCGACGACAACAACAACACTATCCATTGTTGGAGTGATGCTGTAATGAAACGCACAGTGTCACTGAGATTAGCCACAACCCGCAGCCAAGGGTAAGCCAGAGCCCTCTTCCTGCACACAGCGAGAGGTCGCCACAGGAAGGGGAACATTAAGGAAGTTCTTCTAGCCTTAAGGGCAAGTGATTTATATTTGGACATGTGCAAGTCCCACGTGACAAACAATGAATGGAAAAATTGCAGACTCAAGTTTAAACAAGAGAAAGTGTTTGTATCGCAAATTAATTTCACTTTTGATTTATGAGGTTTAAAATCCAAATCGGTAAAGGCCTACTGTATTTTTCCGATACAGTAAAGGAGTTTTGTTTTTCTTGTCAATTTGTTGTTCTAACCTCAGTTCGAATTCATGAAAGTTGTTGTTCTAACCTCAGTTCAAATTCATTAAAATTGAATTGAATGAATAATACCTTTTTTTAATTCAACGCTCAATTTAAAGCCTTAGAAAAATAACCTTCTAATTAAGGATGCGCACCTTTCACATTAAAACCGATACGGTACCAATTCCCATTACCTGGAAGTTGAAACCGATATTATTATTTTATTTGCTTGTTAACAAATGTTAATTGTTTAATTATGAAGCGTAAAGTACGACAGCGGAGACCTCGGACTGTTGAACGACTAAAGCTCTACACCAGGGGTCCTCAAGTACAAATCTTGAAGGTCCACAAATGTTTTTTTGAAACAGGCTGGGTCCGTTTATTATCGGTCAAGCTTATATAATAGCAGGAGGTAGGTAGTTTAACATTTTCTTAAAATTAACAAAAATAAAATAAATATCCAATAAAATACATGAAATATTTTCTTTGAAACAAAAATAAATAAGAACTTTGAAAAAATGTGTCCTCTGCATTTGACCCATCCCTTGATCACCCCCTGGGAGGTGAGGGGAGCAGTGGGCAGCAGCGGCGCTGCGCCCGGGAATCATTTTTGGTGATTTAACCCCCAATTCCAAGCCTTGATGCTGAGTGCCAAGCAGGGAAGAATGCTGGTATGAGCTTTTAAACATAACCCGTTAACTGCTGCCAATCAAATGGTGAATAAAATACTCTTTGGGGTTCATATGTTTGTAAATCTGACTGTGTTGAAGTCAGTGCCTCACCAGCCATCAACCTCACCGCACGTTACTGCTCTGTTGCTATTTGTTGTTGTGTCATAGATTTAACAAAAATCTTGCTTGATGTTTCATATGGCTTTTTCAGCCTCGTGATTTCTTTTTTTCTTAGCTCTGAATCATGAGGAAATGTCTCTTCAAATTCGCGGTGCTCTTTCAGATAGTGACGTTTCAGATTTTCACTTTTCACCAGAGCAACAGTAGTGTTGCATAGTATAGACACATTGGTCTGGTACTTGCAGTAGGTAGGATGAAAACATATTGCTCTGTCCATTCTTCCTTGAAACGTCGGTTTTCCCTGTCCACCTTTCTTTTACCAGCCTGAGCCAACTTGGAGCATGCCATTGTGATTTGATTCACATTCAGTGACTGACAAGTGAACAGTTAGCGAAGTAGCGATACGAGACAACTGTGTGCCTGCAGCGAAAGGTTCCATGCACTGTGCACATGACCCAGGTGGTAACAGCCTATCAGCGCGTCGTTGTGAAAGAGATGACAACCCATACCCCGGAATTAGCCAATCAGAGTGGCGTTCTCTCGCTCTCACTCCGTCTCTCTCTCTTTCTCTCTCTGAGAGAGAGAGAGAGAGAGAGAGAGACACGGAGTGAGTGAGACACGAGAAGTGTAAACGAAACGTGGAGATATTTGACTAAAAACAACAAAGAACGTTGACTTGCGCTAGCGATAACTCACAGATAAATACAATTATTATATTTTTTTATAATAATTATAATTATAATAATAAAAAAAAAATTTTTTTTTTTTTTTTTTTTTTTTTTTTTACTATAATTCGTGCTGGGTCCGGACGGACACGTCGCTGGGTCCGGACATGGACCGCGGTCCGCCTGTTGAGGATCATTGCTCTACATAAAACAAGAATGGGAAATAATTCCACTTTCAAAGCTTCAACAATTAGTTTCCTCAGTTCCCAATCGTTTATTGAGTGTTGTTAAAGAAAAGGTGATGTAACACAGTGGTGAACATGCCCTTTCCCAACTTCTTTGTCACGTGTTGCTGGCATCAAATTCTAAAGTTAATGATTATTTGCAAAAAAAAATGTTTTTATCAGTTTGAACATCATATATGTTGTCTTTGTAGCATATTCAACTGAATATGGGTTGAAAATGATTTGCAAATCATTGTATTCCATTTATATTTGCATCTAACACGATTTCCCAACTCATGTGGAAACAGGGTTTGTATATTAATATACAGTTGTGCTCATAAGTTTACATACCCTGGGAGAATTTATGATTTATTGGCCATTCTTCAGAGAATATTAATGATAACACAAAAACCTTTCTTCCACTCATGCTTAATGGTTGTGTGAAGCTATTTATTGGCAAACAACTTTGTTTACTCTTTTTAAATCAAAATGACAAAATAAAGTACCCAAATGACCCTGATCAAAAGTTTACATACCCCAGTGACTTTGATCTGATAACATGCACAAAAGCTGACACAAACAGGTTTGAATGGCTAATCAAGGTTCTAATCCTCACCTGTGACCTGTTTGTTTGTAATTAATGTTTGTGTACAAAAGCTCAGTGAGTTTCTGGGCTTCTGACAGACCATTGCATCTTTCATCCAGTGCTGCACAGATGTTTGTCAAAGGATCTGCGAGAAAAGGTTATTGTCTGCGAGAAAAGGTAATTGAACTGCATAAAACAGGACAGGGGTATAAAAAGATATCCAAGGAATTGAGAATGCCAATCAGCAGTGTTCAAACGCTGATTAAGAAGTGGAAAATGAGGGCTTCAGGTAGACCAGCAAAGATTTCAGCCACAACTGCCAGGAGAATTGTTTGAGATGCAAAGAAAAATCCACAAATAACTTCAGCTGAAATACAGGACTCTCTGAAAAATTGTGGTGTGGCTGTTTCAAGATGCACAATAAGGAGGCACTTGAAGAAAAATGGGCTGCATGGTCGAGTCGCCAAAAGAAAGCCATTTTTGCGCAAATATCACAAAGTATCCTGCTTACATTACACCAAACAGCACAGAGACAAGCCTCAAAACTTCTGGAACGAAGTAATTTGGATTGATGGCTTTCTTCTGGCGACTCATCTATGCAGCTCATTTTTCTTCAAGTGCCTCCTTATTGTGCATCTTGAAACAGCCACACCACAATTTTTAGAGAGTCCTGTATTTCAGCTGAAGTTATTTGTGGATTTTTCTTTGCATCTCGAACAATTTTCCTGGCTGTTGTTGCTGAAGTCTTTGCTGGTCTACCTGAATCCCTCATTTTCCACTTCTTAATCAGCATTTGAACACTGCTGATTGGGATTCTCAATTCCTTGGATATCTTTTTATACCCCTTTCCTGTTTTATGCAGTTCAATTAACTTTTCTCGTAGATCCTGTGACAATTATTTTGCCTTCCCCATGACTCAGAATCCAGAAACATCTGTGCAGTACTGGATGAAAGATGCACTGGTCTGTCAGAAGCCCAGAAACTCACTGAGCTTTTATACACACACATTCATTACAAACAAACAGGTCACAGGTGAGGATTGGAACCTTGATTAGCCATTCAAACCTGTTTGTGTCAACTGTTGTGCATGTTATCAGATCAAAGTCACTGGGGTATGTAAACTTTTGATCAGGGTCATTTGGGTACTTTATTTTGTCATTTTGAATCAAAAAAAGTAAACACAGTTGTTTGCCAATAAATAGCTTCACACAACCATTAAGCATGAGTGGAAGAAAGGTTTTTGTGTTATCATTCATATTATCTGAAGAATGGCCAAGAAATCATAAATTCTCCCAGGGTATGTAAACTTATGAGCACCACTGTATATATGTATATATTAATATATATATATATATATATATATGTGTATTTATATATATATTAATATTAATGATATATATATATGTATATATTTATATATATGTATATATATATATTGCCCCGCTGCCTTGTGGGTTAGTCTGGGAAGACAAAAGGCTAGGGGAGCACACCCTGAGAGAAAAGCAAGTGCTGGTAGGCGGTCCTCTGACAGACCGGAGTTCCGGCAGCCTCCTGCAGCTGTGAGGAGGTGCCGGTCGTCCTGGGTTTCCCTTACCATCGGATACAGCTCCCCACAGTGAAGAAGTGACGTTGGAGTCTGCACATCTCCCTTGTCAAAAAAGACCTCAACGGCGGAGTGGGCGGATGATGGTTGCAGAGAAGCTCCACAACGGTCACAAAGGCGGAAGAAGGCTACAGCATAGATGGGCCCCCAATTGTCTTGGTCTCCATGCCATTGGACCCTGGCCTTCTCTTTGCCAAGGACAGTGTGGTGGCTGTCTTTGCACCAGTCTCCCCACTTTAAAAGATTCCACACACAGGCGTTCTCCTGAAGGACCCACCAACAGGAGGACAATCATACAGTGTTAAAGTTGTTTATACGGCCACCCTCAGTGTGCCCTGTATGGCTGTTGATCAAGTATGTCTTGCAGTCACTTACATGTGTATGCAGAAGCCGCATACAACATGTGACTGGGCCGGCACGCTGTTTGTATGGTGAAAAAGCGGACGCGTCGACAGGTTGTAGAGGACGCTAAAGGCAGTGCCATCACAGCACGCCCTTAATATTGTTGTCCGGGTGAAAATCGGGAGAAATTCAGGAGAATGGTTGCCCCGGGAGATTTTCGGGAGGGGCACTGAAATTCGGGAGTCTCCCGGAAAAATCGGGAGGGTTGGCAAGAATGGTTTAAACTGTCTCATTATTAATATACACTTGTCAGCTTTTTATCATTTCATGATGCCTTTATTTCTATTTTTACATTTTGATAGAGGGAGGTATTTTTTAAATTTTTAAATTTTTTAAAGTTATGTATATTTATATGTACATGTAGATGCTGTATCGGGTCAGATCCATTAAGAGTTTGACCAGAAATATGTCGTATAGGAATTAACTATACACAATAACACATTAACAAAATGATATGTCACATGGATGGTTTTTAAAGTAATACCTTTGTGAGATGAAAAAAACACAAGTAATGTAAAAAAACATGCCGTTTACTTTTTAATATCAAAATAAAACACAAAGTAGTTTGGCTAATGAAGATGAAGTCTAATAAACAAGCTTTGTTTTTCTCCAACGCCCCCTTGTGGTTCAGTACAACAGTTTGGCTAACAGGAGAGACACCTCTCACATTGAATACACAATCTTCACAGCCTTTGTTCAATTCGATGAGATGACAAATTATTTTAGGTAGTATTGATGTTATTTGAACACTGATACAGTTTGCAGTTAAATTAAAGGATGAGTGAACATCCCAGTAAACAAACTAAAGACTTTATAAATAAGTTGTGACAATGTTCATGACACATCACCTGCTGCATGTTTCCTCACCTCATTAACTCTTAGTCACAGCAGCTGATGGACGCTGTATTGAGAAAATAAAAGCAACATCAAATAGTTTTTCTCCTTCGCTGTATGCTTTTAGTGTGGGGACAAGTGCGCTGTCTCCAATATTGTCCATTATTTAAAAGTGCGCTCTTAAACACACCCCAGGAACCGAGGGAAAATGACGTTAAACCAAGCGCTTGGCTCCGTTTAGGGGAAATCTCTGCGGCAAAGTCTGTGTAGTTTGTCCGCCATGATTATCAAGCCAAACAACGCTAGTGCACATGTGCCTGACTTCGTTGCCTAAAATGCATTAATAAATGACGGGGTTTCGGTAATTAACAAATTAGACGGTATTAGTAACCATTTAGAATTTTATCGCAAATTATCATTATACCGTTTATTGTTACATCTCTAGTCCATTAACAAGTAAAAAGTCAAGGGCGGTCACGGCATGTTCTTGCCGCAGATGTTGGTCAATTTTTTAGGGCATTACGGCAAATGACGAGGGCGGTCGCGGCTTTTGTCGCAGTTGCTGTGGTTAAATTCGAGCCCTGTAGGTATATAAAGGTATACACAGTATATAGGTATGCAGATATATAAAGGTAAATATGACCACATTTTCTTGTTCTTGTCAAAAGTCTAGCTGCCGCATTTTGTACCAACTGTAATCGTTTGATGCTTGACATAGGGAGACACGAAAATAATATGTAACAGTAACCAAGATAATGGTTGAAAATGATACCATATGATATTACGTGAATTGATGCCC
This sequence comes from Nerophis lumbriciformis, assembly GCF_033978685.3. NCBI lineage: Eukaryota > Metazoa > Chordata > Actinopteri > Syngnathiformes > Syngnathidae > Nerophis > Nerophis lumbriciformis. The sequence goes on from NC_084570.2 coordinate 25,704,227, forward strand.
GATAGTACCCACGGAATTTGGTCCGTACCTATAAAAGTACTACATTTGGTACCCATCCCTATTTGTAACAGCATGTAGATGAATATACTATACACAAACATTAAATGGAAAAATATATGTAATAATGCAAATATCACCGTTAAACTAACGATTAAATCCACAGCTTGTACGCACTCAGACCTCATTTAAGGCAACAGTCATGACTAGAAAATAACAACTTCCCACCTTGGGAAGAAGGACACTCTTGTCATTGCTAAACGAAGCCTGGATCACCTTCATCGTAGTCCGGAATAACCATGGACCAGTGTTGTGTCAACACTCGCTTTGGCGCAGTGCTTGCACAAATAATGTATCGTATGTGGTATATTCATAGTCCAATCGTCTGTAACATACAATAATATTATTGTTTAGTCATTTTCATTTCTCAAATTATTGATTTTTTTCTGTGTAATGACCAGTGCAGCCTCGCAGCTGTTGAACTAAATTGTCATTACAATAAAATGGAATGTGACTACAATAGTCAAAAGACCATAAATAAATCATATCACAGTTTTTTTTTTAATGGTGTACCTTTCTCTTTTCTCTCCACATTGCCACTCTCCCGTCCCATCTACACGCATCCTTGCAGGACAGCGCCACCATGCAGTTCTGTGCCAACAAGCTGGACAAGAAGGATTTCTTCGGCAAGTCAGACCCGTTCATGGTTTTCTACCGAAGCAACGAAGATGGAACGTGAGTGCTTTCGATCTGAGAAACAATAACTCCACTGGGATGGAATAAGTACTTAAAATCTCTTATAGGCACTGACTTATTTGGTAAAACACTTAAAATCTCTTATAGGCACTGACTTATTTGGTACAACACTTAAAATGTCTTATAGACACTGACTTATTTGCTACAACAAAATTCAAACATTCTCAGTATTACATGAGAAAATCATGTGCTCATTTGAAGCAAAGGTTTTTCAATATGTCAAAAATGAAATGGGTGGGCACCAACGAGTAAAGGGAAAAAAAAAAAGAAAACATTTGTTGTTTCTTTGCTTTGCTTATTTTAATATTCTCATAATGTTCTCAACAGCATTGATTACACAACCCTGCATAGTTAATTTTAACTATAGACTATATTTCCTCGTCACCAGTTTATTGTTTGCTATGCAATTCATTATCAGTAATTTGTGTCACAATCGTCCATGCCTTTAAACTTTAATTAAAAGGACATACTGCCTGTCACTGGCGCTTCTGATACTGTTTCCTTGGTAACCTCTGCCGGATGGCAAAAAGGACAAAAGTCAGAGACTGCAGACTGCAGGTGTACCTAATGTTGTGGCCCTGCAGTCATTCACAACTCCTCCAACACAAACATTATTGTTTTTGCACTTTTTTTTCTTATGAAATAACTTTTTTAAATAGATTCAATCTTGCACGTGGAAAGTTTAAGTGTGGGCTTTAGTTGATATACCACTCCCGTCAGGGGTGCAGGAGGCGGGGCTACTGGAGCCTCAGCCAGTGCGTCTTTTGCAGCCGTTTTATGATCGCTCAGCACAAGAAATACGTTACACACATACAGTTGTTGACAAAATACACTGTACATTATATACCTCAGCTAACTAAACTATGGAAATGTATAATATAATTCATATAGCAATACAGTCTCACTGCACAGCAGGCCAGCAGTTAGCCGAGTCCGTCCATGTTGAGGCACTGAGTGACGTGCCTCAACTGGCTGCTGTTCACTGCACCGTCTCTTCTCAGTATTTGAACGGCCAATGTGAAAATTCAGCGATTTTGAATAAAAATAATCTAAAACTGGTGAAGTTAAATGGAAAATAACTTTATAGTATAATCACTGCATACATATAACAATTTAATTATTGTTTTTTCATTTTACATTTTTTTTCTTTCCATGATGGCAGGTGAGGCTGCCTCTAGTGCAGCGTTTCTCAAAGTGTGGGGCGCGCCCCACTGGTGGGGAATAGAGACATGACAGGTGGGGCGCGAGGAACGGGAGGGAATTTCACTTTAATTTTTTTTTTTTTTTTTTTTTTTTTTAGATTTTTTTTTTTTTTACTATGCTTTCATTTTCTATACACACTGTAAATCACTTTGTGATTCTGTCTGTGAAATCCGCTATATAAATAAATGTAAATTACTTATTTTTCCTGTAGGCTTTACATTTCTAGGTAGGAGCAAAAGTTTGACAGACATAGCAACAGTAACTAATGGGGGCGGGGCTAAGCGGAACAAACTTGACGAGACAAGCGCAGCAAAATGAAAAGCTGTCCCACTGTCAAACGACACAGTTGCGAGACGTATATGCGACATTGCAAGTGATCTTGAGGAACAACTCGGAGACAAATGAAAAGAAAGTCGTTTTGCTTTACAAGTGGACGAAGCTACTGACAGCAATAAAGACTTCCTGTTCATCGCATACGTCCGCTTTGTGAATGGTGAGTCACTGTGCGAGGATTTGCTGTTTTGCAAATACATCAAAAATAGAGCCTCTGCTGATGAGCTGTTCAAGATAATGGACAGTTTCCTCAAAGAACACGACCTTAAATGGGAAAACTGTGTGGACTTTTGCTCTGATGGCGCACAGACCATGGCAGGGTCAAGAAACAAGCAGCAGGGTTGCGCCAAATGCGCATTGGACACACTGTGTCATTCACCGGGAAGAACTCGCGTCATGGCAGCTCAGCCCCGAACTCAATGAGGTTTTAACAGATGTGAGCGCGGTAAATTTGATCAAAACACGACCACTGAAAGCGCGACTGTTCTCTGCACTGTGTGAGGAAATGGGAGCTGATCATACAGCCGTGCTGTTTCACCATACTTGCCAACCTTGAGACCTCCGATTTCGGGAGGTGGGGGTGGGGGCGTGGTTAAGAGGGGAGGAGTATATTTACAGCTAGAATTCACCAAGTCAAGTATTTCACATATATATATATATATATATATATATATATAAGAATACTTGACTTTCAGTGAATTCTAGCTATATATATATATATATATATATATATATATATATATATATATATATATATATATATATATATATATATATAAATAAGAGAAATACTTGAATTTCAGTGTTCATTTATTTACACATATACACACACATAACACTCATCTACTCATTGTTGAGTTAAGGGTTGAATTGTCCATCCTTGTTCTATTCTCTGTCACTATTTTTCTAACCATGCTGAACACCGTCTCTGATGATGCATTCTGCTTCGTCTCCTTGTTGTGTGCGCAGTTGTGCACTGCACTCTCTAAAAGCCCTAGATGTTAATGTCACATATGCATGTACATTAGATGACAGTATTGCCCTGTTTAAGAGTGTCACAACATTGCTGTTTACGGCAGACGAACTGCTTTACGGTAGACGAAAACGTGACTGCTGTTGTTGTGTGTTGTTGCCGTGCTGGGAGGACGTTAATGAAACTGCCTAACAATAAACCCACGTAAGAAACCAAGAACTCGCCCTCGATCATTCTACAGTTATAACGTGATTGGGCAGGCACGCTGTTTATATTGTGGGAAAGCGGACGTGAAAACATGCTGTCGACACGTCACTCAGGTACGCCTGAATTTCGGGAGATTTTCGGGAGAAATTTTGTCCCGGGAGGTTTTCGGGAGAAGCGCTGAATTTCGGGAGTCTCCCGGAAAATCCGGGAGGGTTGGCAAGTATGTGTTTCACAGTGAAGCAAGGTGGCTCTCCCGGGGCAAAGTGCTGTCACTTGCCCTGTCTTGCCAAATGCATAGCTCCTCCTTTTTTTTTTGCAAAGATTGCAAAGTGGCACTTTTATTTTTTTTTATTTTTAACTTGATGCAAGTTATTTGATTTATTATTGAACTTGATGCAAGTTATAACACTTGTATTTGATTTATTATTGAACTTGATGCAAGTTATAACACTTTTATTTGATTTATTATTGAACTTGATGCAAGTTATAACACTTTTGTTTTATTTATTATTGAACTTGATGCAAGTTATTTTATTTATTATTGAACTTGATGCAAGTTATACCAGGCAGCACGGTGGAAGAGGGGTTAGTGCATCTGCCTCACAATACGAAGGTCCTGAGTAGTCTTGGGTTCAATCCTGGGCTCGGGATCTTTCTGTGTGGAGTTTGCATGTTCTCCTCGTGACTGCGTGGGTTCCCTCCGGGTACTCCGGCTTCCTCCCACCTCCAAAGACATGCACCTGGGGAAAGGTTGATTGGCAACACTAAATTGGCCCTAGTGTGTGAATGTGAGTGTGAATGTTGTCTGTCTATCTGTGTTGGCCCTGCGATGAGGTGGCGACCTGTCCAGGGTGTACCCCACCTTCCGCCCGATTGTAGCTGAGATAGGCTCCAGCGCCCCCCGCGACCCCAAAGGGAATAAGCGGTAGAAAATGGATGGATGGATGGGCAAGTTATACCACAACTGCACAGTTATTTTATTCATTATTGAACTTGATTTTATTTTATGTTATTGAGTTTGAATGTATACAACTTGATGTTACTTGATGTTCAATAAATTTGAAAATGTTAAGCTTGGCATTAGCGTTCTGTTAGGCCGATGGGGGCAGGTGGGGCTTGAAAACTCCCCCTTGTCCAAAGTGGGGGATGACAAAAAAAGTTTGAGAACCACTGCTCTAGTGACTGCACGTCACTGATAAATATATATATATATATATATATATATATATATATATATATATATATATATATATATATATATATATATATATATATATATATATATACATATATATATATATATATATATATATATATATATATATATATATATATATATACATCCATCCAAAAGTTTGGACACACCTTTTCATTTCAATGTGTTTTTTTTATTTCCATGACTATTTACATTGTAGATTGTCACTGTGAGGGGGACGGCGTGGCGAAGTTGGTAGAGTGGCCGTGCCAGCAATCGGAGGGTTGCTGGTTACTGGGGTTCAATCCCCACCTTCTACCATCCTAGTCACGTCCGTTGTGTCCTTGGGCAAGACACTTCACCCCTTGCTCCTGATGGCTGCTGGTTAGCGCCTTGCATGGGAGCTCCCGCCATCAGTGTGTGAATGTGTGTGTGAATGGGTGAATGTGGAAATACTGTCAAAGTATAACCCATTTATCATTTATTTATTTATCACTGAAGGCATTAATATGACACCTGCGAAGTAAAAACCCTTTCAGGTGACTACCTCTTGAAGCTCTTCGAGAGAATGCCAAGAGTATGCAAAACAGTAATCAGAGCAAAGGATAGCTATTTTGAAGAGACTAGAATATCAAACATGATTTCAGTTATTTCACCTTTTTTTGTTAAGTACATAACTCCAAATGTGTTCATTCATAGTTTTGATGCCTTCAGTGACAATCTACAATGTAAATAAAGAAAATGTTTATTACTTATCTTGATATATGTATATATAGGTATATATATGCATATATATGTGTTTATCAGTGACGTGCAGTCACTAGAGGCAGGTGAGGCGGGGCCTCACCTGCCATCATGGAAAGAAAGAAAATGTAAAAAAAAAAAAAAAAAAAATGAAATTGTTATATGTATCCAGTGATTATACTATAAAGTTATTTTCCATTTAACTTCACCAATTTTAGATTATTTTTATTCAAAATCGCTGAATTTTCACATTTGCCGTTCAAATACTGAGAAGAGACGGTGCGGTGAACAGCAGCCAGTTGAGGCACGTCACTCAGTGCCGCAACATGGATTGCGCAATGACTCGGCTAACTGCTGGCCTGCTGTGCAGTGAGACTGTATTGCTATATGAACTATATTATACATTTCCATAGTTTAGTTAGCTGAGGTATATAATGTACAGTGTATTTTGTCAACAACTGTATGTGTGTAAAGTATTTCTTGTGCTGAGCGATCATAAAACGGCTGCAAAAGACGCACTGGCTGAGGCTCGCCTCCTGCACCCCCGCCGTAGAATTGTTATATCAACTAAAGCCCACACTTAAACTTTCCACGTGCAAGATTGAATCTATTTTAAAAAATTATTTCATAAGAAGCCAAAAAGTGCAAAAACAATAATGTTGGTGTTGGAGGAGTTGTGAATGACTGCAGGGACACAACATTAGATACACCTGCAGACTGCAGGTGTACCTAATTCACAACTCCTCCAACACGAACATTATTGTTTTTGCACTTTTTGGCTTCTTATTAAATAACTTTTGTAACCTATTTTCATGGGCTTTCCTCTTTGTGATGTTAAGTTCCTGTTAGGCGCTGTTATACAGTATATGCCTTGAGCTCTTATTTTGAAGGCGCTAAGAGCGGAAGTGATGTCACGTTGCGGGGGTTTTTGAAAGAAGGTAAATAAAGTGGTCCTCGTGTAAACTGGAGCCTCCGTGTTTGTTATTTTGTAGTTTCATACAGAATAGGCGACATTTATATACCCTTGGTTACACTTTTTTAAATAGATTAAATCTTGTACGTGGAAAGTTTAAGTGAGGGCTTTAGTTGCAGCGCATGGACTTAATTTCTAAGTAAAGGTAAGACCATAATAACGTTTTTTTTTATTAAATTTGCTTTTTTGTGTGCTACAGTTTGTATGTGTAAAGTTAAAGTTAAGTTAAAGTACCAATGATTGTCACACACACACTAGGTGTAATGAAATTTGTCCTCTGCATTTGACCCATCCCCTGGTTCACCCCCTGGGAGGTGAGGGGAGCAGTGGGCAGCAGCGGCGCCGCGCCTGGGAATCATTTTTGGTGATTTAACCCCCAATTCCAACCCTTGATGCTGAGTGCCAAGCAGGGAAGAATGCTGGTAGGAGCTTTTAAACATAACCCGTTAACTGCTGCCAATCAAATGGTGAATAAGATACTCTTTAGGGTTCATATGTTTGTAAATCTGACTGTGATGAAGTCAGTGCCTCACCAGCCATCAACCTCACCGCACGTCACTGGTGTTTATATATGTATATATATTGAATGTATATGTACAGTATGTATGTATATATACGTGTATACTGTATGTATAAGATATGTACTGTGTATATGTATGTATATATAAGTATGTGTATGTATGTATGTATATACATGTATGTATATACACATATATGTATACATATGTGTGTATATATATACAGTGTATATACATATATATACGATATATGCATGTATGTATATATATATATATATATATACAGTATATATATATATATATATACAGTATATATATATATATATATATATATATATATATATATATATATATATATATATATATATATATATATATATATATATATACACGATTATGTATGTTTATCAGTTTATATTGATGGAAGTTAAAAAGGAAAATTTGTTAGCTGATGTGCCTTTAAGCAAGGTTCTAGCACATGGGTGTCAAATTTGGCCGCCATGTAATTTCACTTGGCCCTTCATGCGATATCAAATTAACACTAAAGCTGGCCCGCCGCTTACATTCAGCGGCGGTGCCGCGGTAACACCGCATTCACCGCTAATTCTAATACTTGCCAACCCTACCGGGAGACTCCCAAATGTCAGTGCCCCTCCCGAAAATCGTCACGTCTGCTTTTCATCCAGTCCAACGAGTGCTGGCCCAGTCACATAATATGTGCGGCTTCTGCACGCACACATAAGTGAATGCCAAGCATACTTGATCAACAGCGATACAGGTTACACTGAGGGTGGCCATATAAACAACTTTAACACTGTTAGAAATATACGCCCCACTGTGAACCCACACCAAACAAGAATGACAAACACATTTCGGGAGAACATCCGCACCGTAACACAACATAAACACAACAGAACAAATACGCAGAACCCTTTGCAGCTCTTCTGGGATGCTACAATGTGTGTGTGTGTGTGTGAGGGGGCGGGGTTTGGTGGTAGCAGGGGTGTATTTTGTAGCGTCCCGGAAGAGTTAATGCTGCAAAGGGTTCTGGGTATTTGTTCTGTTGTGTTTATTTTGTGTTACGGTGCAGATGTTCTCCCAAAATGTGTTTGTCATTCTTGTTTTGTGTGGGTTCACAGTGTGGCGTATATTTCTAACAGTGTTAAAGTTGTTGATACAGCCACCCTCAGTATAACTTGAATCGCTGTTGATCAAGTATGTGTTGCATTCACGTGAGTGTGCGCGTACAGAAGCCGCACATATCTTGTGACTGGGCCGGCACGTTGTTAGAATGGATGAAAAGCGGACGTGACAACAGCTCGTAGAGGACGTTAAAGGCAGTGCCTTTAAGGCACGCCCCCAAGACTGTGGTCCTGGGTGGACTACGAGATATAATGACTGATGAACACCTTCGTTCGATAATGAAGGTTGCCTCAGCTCAAAGCCTGAGCCCCGACATTAATGAAGTAGCATCCAAGAAAAGATGCCAGGTATCTGTGTGTTGCAAACTGAGCAGTTTAAAGTCCTGAATGGTTGGTTTATTCATTGTTATTTTATTTTCAAATGTATTAGCCTGTGGAAAAAGTTGATGTTGATATTTACCTCAGAAGTCTGCAAATAGAAAAGAGACATTCAATTTGTATTTAAATTGTATTTGATATGCCATTGATATTTTTTAATTATTATTATTATTATTTGAAACTCGATTTTGCATGTCACTATGAAGTTATATAAGCCTTGCTTGTTCAATATTCAATGCAAAACTTGTTTGGGTCCCTATTAAAAAGTTAATTTGTTCAACCTTGGCCCGCGGTTTTGTTCAGTTTTAAATTTTGGCCCACTCTGTATTTGAGTTTGACACCCCTGTTCAAGCACCACTGTCTCATTAATAGTACATATACTGTATGTGTGTGTGTGTATATATGTATATATATACTGTGTGTGTGTATGTATATATATATATATATATATATATATATATATATATATATATATATATATATATATATATATATATATATATACACACACAGTACAGAAAAGTTTGGACACACCTTCTCATTCAATGCGTTTTCTTTATTTTCATGACTATTTACATCAGGGGTCCCCAAACGAATACAGCCCGCCAGCGTCCATAATGCGGCCCGCAGGAAGTCCCTAGTTCAAAATTAATTATTTTATTTATTTATCCATCCATCCATTTCTACCGCTTATTCCCTTTGGGGTCGCGGGGGGCGCTGGAGCCTATCTCAGCTACAATAGGGCGGAAGGCGGGGTACACCCTGGACAAGTCGCCACCTCATCACAGGGCCAACACAGATAGACAGACAACATTCACACTCACATTCACACACTAGGGCCAATTTAGTGTTCCCAATCAACTTATCCCCTGGTGCATGTCTTTGGAAGTGGGAGGAAGCCGGAGTGCCCGGAGGGAACCCACGCAGTCACGGGGAGAACATGCAAACTCCACACAGAAAGATCCCGAGCCCGGGATTGAACCCAAGACTACTCAGGACCTTCGTATTGTGAGGCAGATGCACTAACCCCTCTACCACCGTGCTGCCCCTTTATTTATTTATTTTAATTTTTTTTTTTTTAATCTGTCCTTTTGTAATCCATTTTCTACCACTTGTTTCTCTTGGTGTCTCCTAGCTGCTCAAGCAAATCATCTTGTCTAAAAATGCATGTTCCCATCGATAACGTGACGTCATCGCACCGCAGTGTTGGGCGAGGACGCGGCAAGTGCGCACTCTTTCAGTCAATTAGTGCGCAAGGAATATACAGTATATATACATATATATATATATATATATATATATATATATATATATATATATATATATATAAAGTATATATATATATATATTTATAGTCCAGGTTACTGTGGTTTATCCGTTATACAGTGCTCAATACCGTGGTAGAGCAGAATATACGTTAGGTCAGGAAAAACACAGAGGCTATTTCATCCCTACAGGTTTCCCTGCTCTTCAGGGGAGTTTACCCCTGAAGAGGGATTAAATAGCCTCTGTTTTTTTTCCTGACCTAACGTATATACATATGTATTGATATGTATATATACAGCTCGGCCGAAATTGTTTTAACCCAATGCGGCCCCCGAGTCAAAAAGTTTGGGGACCCCTGATTTACATTGTTGATTGTCACTGAAGGCATCAAAACTATGAATGAACACATGTGGAGTTATGTACTTAACAGAAAAAGGTGAAATAACTGAAAACATGTTTTATATTCTAGTGTTTAGGAACTGGAGTACTACCACCTCATATATAATCCAATATAAAACATTGCAGGGAGGAGAAGTTCTAAAAAAAAAAGTTCAGTAGTACCTCAGTTTATGTATGCCCCGCATTTTGTATAATTCTGTTCCCTGGCTTTTGTAAGATATTTCAGTTCCCATGCAACCAAAGATTGTGAGAAACATAGTCCACAGAATCCAGCCACCATACAAAAAATCCCACGCATTGGCGACTAAATCACCAGGCTTTTTTGTAGATAAGTGCTAAATAATCCACCATTTTTATATATTTTATTTTAATTAAAGGTTGTTTTTTTTGTGTGTATGTATGTGTATGTGTATACAGTATGCGTACATGTGTATATGTATGTAGGTGTATTAATGTGTATATATGTGTGTGTGTGTGTAGGTGTATATGTATATGCATGCATATATGTGTGTATACTTATGTATATACATATATGTATGTATGTGTGTGTATGTATGTGTGTATGTGCGTGTATATGTACGTGTAGGTGTGTGTATGGGTGTGGATGTCCGGTAGCTCGATTGGCCTGGCTGTGGATGAGTTGGGGTAGGTGGGTTGGCGGCCTTCGGTGGTAGCTGGGGGTGTGCGTTGTTGTGGTTTACGGGGTCGGTCGCTTTTTTGTTTCGGTTTCGGCGACCGCGGGTGTTTGTACTGTGAACGGGCGGTGATGGTGTTGGTTGCTGTGGTTCTACCAGCGGTTGGCATTGCTGTGTTGGGTTGGAGTGGTTGGGGGACTGTGATTGGTATCTGTGCGCTTGTGGGGTTGTGGGGGCTGGCTGCCGTTGGCTTGCCGGCTGGTTTGGGAGCTGACATGCGGACGGGATGCATTGGTTTCTTCCCCCGTTGGGGGGCTCCGTCCCCTGGCCGGGACAGGTATGGGCACGTTGCTGTGTGGATGGCCGGGATGCGGTGTTTGCATTGGGCATGGGGGCTGTGCAGTTTTTCTGCGTTCGGTTGCTGGTATGGACTCTGCAGGGTTGGGTTGGAGCGGGCGGGGGATGGCTTTGTTTGGCGGGGGTGGACTCACGTGGCGTCACGTTAAAGTGGTCTGGTGTGGGTCACGGGCCGTGGGGGGAGGGGGAGGGTGGTGGCGGCCTTCTGGCCGTAGTTCCTGGTTGTCGCCTACATGGACTGGGGGGAGGTTGTACGGTCCCTCTACTCCTCCTACTTAAAGCACACACAGTCACACATATATAAGACTTTGGGGGATTTGTCCTGCGGGGGAATGAGGAGGCCTCCTATGGGGCTCCAGTCCTCCTGTCTTGTCCCCTGCTCGTCCATCCCTCAATCTTAGCTGCATATTAGACACTTAGGATTTGGGGGGCTTGGCTTGGTTGGGACCCACCATGACCTTGATGTCCCCCAATTCTAATTGCATTAATAGTTCCCACAAGCATACATATCTCACTCACGCTACAGTACACACATCAATAGGGACTGGAGGTCGGCTGTAACGGCTGACCTCCTAATTTTAACTACACAGTAGACACTCTGGGGGCCTTGTACATATGCATGGGGCGTTGGGGTTTCTGGAGTACGGTGCACCCCTCATTGCCTCCTCGGCCGGCGCGGGTTGCGGGGACTGTGGTCTGGTGGCCTGCCAGGCTTTTATTCATTTAATTTTTTTTTTTTTTTTGTTTTTTTTTGTATTTATTTATTTTTATTTTTTAATTATTTAATTTATTTATTATTTTTATTTTTGTTATTTACTTATTCTATTTTATTTTATTTTTTTAATTATTTAAAAAAAAAAAAAATTATTTATTTGTGGGTGGCATCGCGCGGGTCTCGCTTCCTGTTGGGTGGGATCCGTGGCCGTGTGGTGGAGCGGTGGCGGCGCGGCCCCCATGTCTGGTCTGGATGCTGTGTCTCGGTTGTTTGGGCGGTGGTGTGTTTGTGCGGGTTTGGGTTGGGGTGGTGGAGTCTTTTGGTGGGGGAGGTGTTAGTGTCTCTTGTTTGCATGTTGGCGTTTGGGCTGACTGGCGGGCTGGCACTGGCTGGTCTCCGTGATCCTGTTGGCGTGTGGTTGCCGGTCGCAGTTTTTTCGATCGCTTTGATGTGATTGAGTGGTGCTGGCTGTCTGGGGGTATTGCAGCTGCTGTTTCTGCTGCCGTTTGTTTGTGGTGTGGGCGCCCGTGGCTGCTGGGTCTGGTGCAGGAGGGTGGCTGATGTTGTGACTGGTGGCAGCGCGCGCGCGTGGTGGTTATCGGGGCTGACGAACTTGCCGGCCTCATACTCGTTTATTGTCGTGTTGGTTGGCTTGTCGGATGTAGGTATGTATGTGTATGTATGTATATGTGTGTGCATGTATGAGTATAGGTATGTGTGTTTATAGATGTGTGTGTGTGTGTGTGTATATGCATATATGCATGTGTGTATATGTATGCATGTGTGTATGTGTATGTGTATGTATGTGTGTATGTGTAAGTGTATGTTTGTGTATATATATATGTATGTATGTATGTATATGTGTGTATGTGTACACATACATATATATGTGTATGTATATGTACATATATGTAAGTATGTATATCTCTGGGGATACGCTCTGGGCCTGCTTGTCAGGCGGGGATCGGCGCCTTAGGCTACTGCATCCGGACTGCGTGTCCATCCCTTCCGGGTGTCCGTCTTGGTTGGGGCCTGCTGGGTCTAGTCCCTGCGTCTATTGTGGTAGCTTGGTGCTGCAAGGTATTCCGAGGTGCTGCGAGTCGGCCAGCTACTGCGTGTCAGCATGCCCGTGATCTTCTTTTAATTATTTTTGTTTTATTTTTTATGTATTTATTTAATAGTTTTTAAAAAATATATATTTTATTAATATTGTTTTTTATTTGCCCCTCCCTCAGGGGGGGAACTCGACAGGCCGGTTGCTGGTTGTTCCATCTCCATCGTTGGGGTCCCTTCGGGTGGGGTGGGTGGTTCCCGTGGCCCCGTGCTGGGTGGTCCTGCGGCGGCCGATTTGGGTTGGGTGGCCGGGGGAGGGCCTCACCGCGCTTTCCGGGGGTGGGGGGTGGGCTCGTGGGGGTCCGGTTGCCGGTGGGGCGGGGCGTCCCGCCTTTCTGCCCGTGTGGGGTGTGGTCTCTCGCTGGCTTGGGGTCTGGCTGTCCCCTGCTTTTCTCATGCCTTGTCCTCTGCCGGGTGCGTCTGTCTGCGGCCTGCTGCTGGCTCTTACGGGCGGCGCGGTGGGCCTGGCTCTAGGGTTCCTGTCGCTGGCCGGCCTGGCTGCGTGGGGGCGGTGGTCCCTGGTTCCCGGGGCGCCACACCTACTGTTTGTGGGTTGGGCTCTCTGGGGGCTTGGGCCGTACTCTGGCTCCCACACACACTGGGAGTCAAATGTATTGTACATGCAAATTCACATATACTCACATACACATACATACATACATACATAGGTACCTACGCTCCACATACATATACAGATACAGTACATATCTACACTCAAAGTTCGTACATCCACACGCGCATTCATTGTACAAACATACACATACTGTACATATACACTCACTGTACAAACATACATATACACATACTGTACATATACATTCACTGTACAAACATACATATACACATACTGTACATATACATTCACTGTACAGACATACATATACACATACTGTACATATACATTCACTGTACAAACATACATATGCACATACTGTACATATACATTCACTGTACAAACATACATATACACATACTGTACATATACATTCACTGTACAAACACATATACACATTCTGTACATATACAAGTACATATGCATACATACACTCATGCACATAATGACGTTTCATCAAACATATATTAACATTGTTGCCCTAGGGTAAACTGGGTAATACATGGCACACTGACAAAGCTTAACCTATTGTTACTATAACAATCAACAAGGTTAATATAGGTTGCTTCTCTTTCTTCCCCTCCATTTTTCTGCATTCTTTCGTATCTCTAGTTATCATTACGTATATGTATTGTTGCATTTGAACAATTGTATTGTTGATAATAAAGGTAAATTATTGGTATTGTTCATTATCAATAGCGCTATTTCTATTGGTATTTGTATTGCTCCATTTGTAGTGTAATAATGCTCATTGTCATTTCTGTATTATTTTTTATTTTTCGCCAACTGCTTATTTGCTATCACTTTTACCATCATATTTGTACATGTCGTATTTGCTGATGTTGCTCTATTGTTGTTGTTGTTGTTATTGTTGTGTTTGCTGTGTTTGTTTTTGTCACTCTGTCTTATCCCCCTCTTGTCCCCACAATTTCCCCCTCTGTCTTTCTTTTTTTCTCTTTCTATCCCCTCCTGCTCCGGCCCGGCTGCACCAAATGATAATATAAATACATTTAATAAAGTGAAATACAAATAAGGCAACAAGAAAAGTATTCTACACTTCTCTTTTGTAAAGTAAATCTGAACAGCCGATATGGGCATCTACATCAACTATATGATTTGCCTGAGAAGCTGGACAGGACAAAAATAAAATAAAATAAAAAATAATCCACCATGAGGCCAACAAAGTTGTGAGTGTTAAAGAAGGTGAGAAATAATTTGAGAAATAACTTTTAGTAAAGTATGTATATTGCTTCTTGGTTATTTATACTGTATGTATTTTGCATTGTTTTGTGCACGTAAAAGTAAGTGTTCTCTATAAAATGTCTTTTCCCAAAATTTTCATACGAGTTTATCTTTGTTGGATCTTTTGAAACAGATTACCAATGAAAACCCGGAGATATACAAGATTCAACAATAGCGGCACACATTTGTTGTGCATGTGTATAAAGCCTATAAAAGGAAGTATGTATCATGCACAACTTGAAAGGCAGCATACATAGGCATTGTTTAGCACATATACTGTAAATCAGGGGTGTCCAAATGGCAGCCCGTTGGCCAAGTACAACCCGCCAGCGTCTTCTGTTTGGTCCACGAGACTATCGACAATTTGACTGCTGCACCTTTGCTGCCATTTTGTCGACAACTAACGCGAACCGGGGCGATGACCATGAATTTTACATGGAAGTATAAGCAGCCCAGCATTATCACTTATACGACCCGATCTACACAACCTTTCCCACTCATGGCGCCATCAGCAACCAACACAAAACATATATATATATATATATATATATATATATATATATATATATATATATATATATATATATATATATGTGTGTGTGTGTATGTATGTGTGTATATATATGTATACATGTATGTATATGTAAATGTTAGGGATGTCCGATAATGGCTTTTTGCCGATATTCCGATATTGTCCAACTCTTTAATTACCGATATCAACCGATATATACATGGAATTAACACATTATTATGCCTAATTTGGACAACCAGGCATGGTGAAGATATGGTACTTTTAAAAAATAATAATAAAATAAAATAAGATAAATAAATTAAAAACATTTCTTGAATAAAAAATAAAGTAAAACAATATAAAAACAGTTACATTGAAACTAGTAATGAATGAAAATTAGTAAAATTAACTGTTAAAGGTTAGTACTAATAGTGGACCAGCAGCAAGCACAATCATGTGTGCTTACCGATTGTATCCCTTGCAGACTGTATTGATATATATTGATATATAATGAAGGAACCAGAATATTAATAACAGAAAGAAACAACCCTTTTGTGTGAATGAGTGTGAATGAATGTAAATGGGGGAGGAAGGTTTGTTGGGTTGGTTCACTATTTGTAAGTGTATCTTGTGTTTTTTATGTTGATTTAATAAAAAAAAAACGAAAAAAAACCCAAAAAAACCAAAACGATACCGATAATAAAAAAAAAAAAACGATACCGATAATTTCCGATATTACATTTTAACGCATTTATCGGCAGATAATATCGGCAGGCCGATATTATCGGACATCTCTAGTAAATGTATATATGTATATATATGTATGTATGTATGTATATATATATATTTATATATATATACATTACATGCCAAGTCAACAAGACACCAGAAGAGTGTGTATATTGAAGATATATATTTTTTTTAAATAAAAGTGATTAAAAAAACAAACATACTTGTATATACTATGTATGATTAAACAGTAGTTGGAAATGTTCCTGCAGTTTCATTACCCCTCTTGCAGAAATGTCCTGATGTATTTGTATTTCCATACATAAGAGAGCAAAAAATGGATCCCCAAAGATGTGTGAGGCGTGTTTGTTTGTAACGCCGCAGGGAGGAACAAATTAGAGGGGCCATGTAGCTAACCGGCTTACAGGGGTTTAAAACACTCCAGGCTCTTCGTGGAGTGCAAGTAGTCATAAAAAAAAGAGGAACAAATGACACGCCTTGTTGCTTTTTGAGAGGATATTTGGTGTATTTGATAGGGATTTATGCATGTCTGCTCTGTGAAGCCTTGCAGATAGCAGAGAAAAGCCATTTGTACAGAAGGGTTTGGTTCAGGGAGCCAAACTAAGATATGAAACAACTCTCTGAGGTCCATCCAACAATAAGGTTGGCAGACCAGCCAGGTGGTAAACAAAGATGGACATCGTCCTATTATAAATATCTATTTTGCCTTCCACATCGGATCCTCTGTCCTCCTCCCCTCATTAGCATATTTATCTCTGTTGGCGATGAACCAGCAAAGTCCTTTAACACACATTCTCTTCTCCTCCTCTGCACTCCTGGTGTCTAGGTTTACTATCTGCCATAAAACGGAGGTGGTGAAGAACACATTAAACCCTGTGTGGCAGCCATTCACCATCCCCGTGCGAGCACTCTGCAACGGCGACTACGACAGGTACGTCCCAACCGCTGCTCGTTATCCTTTTGCACTTCTTCTTTTCAATTTGACCCAGTTAGATAACCTACAAACAAACACACACGCACACACACACACACACACAGCTAACCCCATTGATTCCCGCAGGCCCAATCCGTCGATGACCTTCAGGGGCCCCGATCAGTATCCCTCCGACAATGTGCGGGGGACTGATGGCGGCCATTACTTAACGACAAGCATCCTTGAGTTCAACCAGCTGGAATCAATATTAGCTCCACGTAGCACCGTTAAGTCTTCTGGTTTTTTCACCGTTGCACTATTTCACTGTAGACTCATGCTTAGATTACTCCTCAGTATCGATTTTTGCTAGAAATCACACGGTGAGGGTCTCTGTATCGCCACGAGGCTTATCGCCTTTAACTTCATGGTGGTCTTCCCGTTGAGAACTAATTTCTAACAGTTACCGTATTTTCCGGGCTGTTATTTAAGCCTCAACCACCAAATGTTTTGAATAATTAAATATTTGTAGATATATTAGCCACACCGGACTATAAACCACAGATATATACCGGTACGAAAGATGTTTATAAACCAAACGGTGCCTGAAACATGACAGTAAAATGGCAGGTCAAACAAAACAGAAGTCATCGTGGTGGACCCACTAGCTGTGGAAGCTAGCGCTCCAATCAGCTAAACAGACTCAATAACTCCACGGTGACGTTTTGGTGAATTTATTAAACTGTAACAATACAAAAATAATGCCATTGTAAGTTAATAATACTAACACAGACACTTGTAAGTGTGTTGGCATATCAACTAATGCTAACGCCGCTAGCTTGATTACATTACGATACCACGTACAAATATACATGGAAACCCTCCCACAGATGTTACACATTGGATGATTTAGTAAGTAAAAATTGTTTGTTAAATTGTAAAACTAAAAACGTTGCTTGGAGTGATAAATGAACGATCCGTACGGGTAGAAAAGCTATGGACGGCTAGAAGTCGGAACAATGTTTTGGGGAGTGTATGAAACTGAAACAATACAAAAAGCATGCCATTGTAAGTTAATAATACTAACCCTTATAATGTGTTAGCATATTAGCTAATGCTAACAACGCCAGCTTGATTACAGTACGATAGCACGTACAAATATGCATGAAAACACTCCTACAGACGTCACACATGGGACGGTTTAGTAAGTAAGAAATTTTTTAGTTGTATTATAAAACTTACAAACGTTGCTCGGAGTGATGAATAAAGAATCCATTCGAGCTCAAACGCTATGGACGAATAGTAGACGAAACGGTGTAGACTTCTGGTTCCAGGCAGGAAACAGGAAGCGCATTTTCAACCTGCAACACCTGCAGTGAGCGAACGTGTCTAAAAGATGGCACCATAGCACAAACAAACACACCTTTTCTGTGTCTTTGTAGGTGTAATATGAAAACTATTTGTTGAATACAAAACATTTAGTAAGTAAGAATTGTTTTAGTTATATTGTAAAATCTACAAACGTTGCTTGGAGTGATGACTGAAGAATCCATACTGGTTTTGCACCAGCCTTAAACCGCATTTGAAAAAAAAACAAAAAAAAAACACTTCACTTCTTCCTTTTCACCATTGAATGCGTCAGTCTTGTTTTCAACATTCTCCTAAATCCTGAATGTTTCTTTGTGTTGCTTGCTGCGCCGCGAGCGCCCCCTAGGGGGCTGCCAAAAAATATGTGTTTCTCAGTTGTGGTCCGGACAGGCCGCAGCTGTACTCAGTGGTGAGTGTAAAATGGCTGATCAAACAAAACAGAAGTGATCGTCATGGACCCACTAGCTGTGGAAGCTAGCTTTCCAATCAGCTAAACAGACTAAATAACTCCACGGTGACGTCTTGGTGAATTTACTGAAACAATATCAAAAGAACGATGTTGTAAGTTAATAATACTAACACAGACACTTGTAAGTGTGTTAGCATTTCAACTAATGCTAACGACGCTAGCTTGATTACATTACGATACCACGTACAAATATGCATGGAAACACTCCTACCGATGTCACACATGGGACGGTTTACATAATTCACCCAAGGAACTTTAGTTATTAGAGAGTTACGGTCGGATGTTTTTTTACGGGACACATTTCGGGTGTTGTTGTTGCACTAGTGAGCCACAAATGAGGAGATGCTGCGCCGTTATTGATTGAAGTCAAGTCTGAATGTCATTAAAACAGTGAGGTCCATCTTTTGACACACACTCCCGCTACAACAAAGATGACGTGGAGAAGATCCTGTCAAAGTGGAGGCACGTAAATAAGACGGCGCATCCTGAAGAGACGGTCAGAAAGCGACTTGAAGATGATCTGTAAAACATAATCTATGCAACATTTTGACCAAAGAACCACCATTATATGTTATGTAGACCACAAGGAAGTCTATTAAATGTAGAAAAAAAATCATAATATGACCCCTTTATTGCGCCTTATAATCCAGTGCGCCATATGGTCCGAAAAATACGGTACATACTGTAGTTTTGCACATTGAACTCAGCTTTGGAGGCAAAATATTTCTTGAAATTTGAGGACTTTTGGAGGAGTTAATACATTTTTAGGGATTCTGGGGCTTTTTTTGTGTTTTTTTTTAGGATCACCCTTTTTCCCCAAAGTGTAGGTAATTTGCAGAACTGGTCTACTTTATCCATCCATCCATCCATTTTCTACCGCTTATTCCCTTTTGGGGTCGCGGGGGGCGCTGGAGCCTATCTCAGCTACAATCGGGCGGAAGGCGGGGTACACCCTGGACAAGTCGCCACCTCATCGCAGGGCCAACACAGATAGACAGACAACATTCACACTCACATCCACACACTAGGGCCAATTTAGTGTTGCCAATCAACTTATCCCCAGGTGCATGTCTTTGGAAGTGGGAGGAAGCCGGAGTACCCGGAGGGAACCCACGCAGTCACGGGGAGGACATGCAAACTCCACACAGAAAGATCCCGAGCCCAGGATTGAACCCAAGACTACTCAGGACCTTCGTATTGTGAGGCAGATGCACTAACCCCTCTTCCACCGTGAAGCCCGTCTACTTTAATGACATTCAAATGACTCAGAGGCTGCACCGTCTTTGGAGCGGGAGGAGTATCTCTATGGTACAAAAACTGTATTTACATGGCAAACGCTGACCTGCGGCAGGAACTTTCATTTAGACGTCTTTGATGAGTGAAAACATATCCCAGTTGAAAGAACATCAGCGCTTTTGTCCTGCTTAATATTATTTGAAGACCCTCACTCTCAATTTAGAGTCATTAGCTAATGTACTTTCATGTTCTTCAAACATAAGAGTTGGTCATTTAGAAAGGAAAATCTGTCTATTTTTACAGGAAATTGAATAATTGATATAGTAAATGAGGCCATTTGTAGAGTGCGTCCGGAAAGTATTCACAGCGCTTCACTTTTTCCACATTTTGTTATGTTACAGTTAAATTCATGTTTGTCCTCAAAATTATACACAAAATACCCTAAACGACAATGTGAATACGTTTAGTTTTTTTTTTAGAATTTTTTGCAAATTTATTAAAAATAAAAAACGAAGAAATCACATGTACATAAGTATCTAGACCAGGGGTCTCAAACATCCGGCCCGCGGGCCAATTGCGGCCCGCGAGACGTTATTTTGCGGCACCCACCTTAATATGAACGTTTAATGGTAGTGCGGCCCGCGAGTTTTATATGAATGCCGCTTGACAACGCTGTGTGCAGAGCTGAAGCATTCTTGCCAACCCTCCCGATTTTCACCGTCAACAATATTGAGGGCACTGTTGAGGGCGGCCGTGCCGTGATGGCACGCCTTTAGCGTCTGCTTTTTCTCCACACAAACAACGTATCTGCACAGTCACATGTTATATGCGGCTTCAACAGACACACGTAAGTGACTGCAACGCATACTTGGTCAATAGCCATACAGGTCACACTGAGGGTGGCCGTATAAAACAACTTTATCAATGTTACAAATATGCGCCACAATGTGAACCCACACCAAACAAGAATGACAAACACGTTTCGGGAGAACATCCGCACCGTAACACAACATAAACACAACAGAGCAAATACCCAGAATCCCTTGTAGCCCTAACTCTTCTGGGCTACAAGGAATCCACCAATCATGGTGTGGTATATGGCTCTCGAGGGCCGAACATTGACGTCACTTTCGTGATGCAAGCAGAGAAACGTTTTGCTGCTTTTCCACGAGACCCGCACGCGCTCTACCTCCCTCCCTCCCTCCCTACCTCACTGCCTCCCTCCCTCACTCTCTCCCTCACTCTCTCGCTCGCTCTCTCGTGCTCTCTCTCTCTCTCTCTCTCTCTCTCTCTCTCTCTCTCTCTCTCTCTCGCTCTCGCTCTCTGTCACTGTGTGTGTCTTTCTCGCTCCCGCCGATCCGGGCGGGGGAGATGAGCGGTCCGGTAGCTTCCGAAGGACCGAGCGACAATACAAAACTGTGGTGCACTGGACCCCAGCGCTGATACTCCGACAGAGAGTCGCTGGGCGAATCGGACATGTAACACGTTAGTCGTGATGTTAGCCCGTTAGGGGCTAATTGTGCTACCGTAACTGTAAACTCTACTGTAAACTCCCCCCACCCACACACACACACTCCCCTTGGCTCCAGACGGAGACAATTTTTGTTATTTGGGTCCAAAATACCCCTGCATTAGTGGAAAAGCGGCAAATGAGTGAAAGCGAGAGAAACGTTGCCATGGAGACGAGGGTTGTCTTACGTGCCTGGCTGCAGTCACACCGCGACACCTGTCCGTCAGTAATAAAGTCCCAGATAACCTGGACCAATTCAAACCATTATTTGTTTTTTATATTGTTTAATTTGCATTGCCTCACACGATGAACACTACATATATTTTTATATGACGCCATATAACACTCCGGGAGCCGTCACTTTTTCCCGGTACTTTCCGCCGACCGCTGTCGGGAGGAAAAGCGGAACGACACACATTGCGGAAATAACATTATTCTCCGTGTGTCGGTTAAATACAAATATATTCCACAACCCCAAACATGTCTTTTTCAAAGCGTGCAGTGAAGAGAAAGGTTAGTGATGAGCAAAGACAATTCCAGGAAAAGTGGGAGATGCAATATTTCTTTGTTGAGCACAGGTGCACCCCAACGTGTCTTATTTGCACAGAGAAAGTTGCAGTGCACAAGGAATACAATTTAAAACGTCATTATACCACTAGACATGCTGAGGAGTATGCAAAATACCGGGGAGATGAAAGAGTGAACCGGGTTGCACATTTTAAAACCAGTCTACTGAGGCAACAAGATTTCTTTAAGAAAGCAACCGAAAAGAGCGATGCAGCAGTCAAAGCTAGCTACATGGTGAGTGAGATGGTTGCTAGGGCGGGAAAGCCATTCAAAGAAGGTGAATTTATTAAAAAGTGCATGTTACAGGCTGCAAGTATAGTTTGTCCGGAAAAGAAAGATCAGTTTAGCAACATCAGCCTTTCTGCCAATACCGTGGCAGAGCGCATTTCTGACTTGTCAACTAACATTTATGATCAACTGTGCGAGAAAGCCAAATATTTCAGTTCCTACTCGGTCGCTCTTGATGAGACCACAGACATCACAGACACTGCGCGGCTCGCAATATATGTCCGTGGTATTGATGACAATTTTGAAGTGATAGAGGAGTTGCTCACAGTAGTTCCAATGCATGGCCAGACCACCGCTCAGGAGATATTTCACCAGCTTTGTGATGCCATTGAGAATGCCGGTTTGCCATGGAAGAGGTTAGTTGGAATAACAACGGATGGAGCGCCATCAATGACAGGGAGGAAAAATGGACTAGTGACACTTGTTCAAAAAAAACTGAAAGAGGAGGGTGCAGAGGAGGCTATTGCTTTGCACTGCATTATCCATCAACAGGCCCTTTGCAGCAAATGCCTGAAGTTTGACCATGTGATGTCTGTTGTTGTCAAATGCATAAACCAAATCAGATCCAGGGGCTTAAAGCACCTATGTTTCTGTGCTTTTTTAGAGGAAATGGAGTCTGAATATGGGGATGTGCTCTACTTCACTGAGGTGCGTTGGCTCAGCAGGGGAAACTCGTTGAAGAGATTTTTTGAGTTGAGAGCAGAGGTGAAAGCCTTCATGGAGAAGGTTGGGGTGGCTGTTCCTGTGCTAAGTGATCCCAAATGGCTGATGGACTTAGCTTTTCTTGTTGACATCACACATGAGCTTAATGTACTGAACAAGAAGTTACAAGGCCAGGGGCAACTCGTCAGTGCTGCCTATGACAACGTGAGAGCATTCTCCACAAAATGTCAGTTATGGAAAGCCCAGCTTCCTCAGACAAACCTTTGCCATTTCCCAGCATGCAAAGCACTCGTGGATGCAGGCACACCATTCAGTGGTGAGATATATGATGTGGCCATTTGGAAGCTCGGGGAGGAATTTGATCACAGATTTTCAGACTTCAAGACACACAGAGCCACATTTCAATTTTTTGCAGACCCCTTCTCCATTGATGTGCAATATGCCCCTCCTGTGCTTCAAATGGAGCTCATTGACCTGCAGTGCAACTCTGACCTCAAAGCCAAGTTCAGGGAGGTGAGTGGAAAAGCAGACAAACTTCTCCACCTTGAACTTCAATAAGTCCAAGTACAGGTCCAGAATTACTGATGATCATCTTCAAGCCATACTGAGGGTCTCAACTGTTTCTTCTCTCCAGCCAAATGTAGCTCAGTTATGCGAGAGGAAGCGCTGCCAGGTGTCTAGCAGCAAGAAGTAGGCAAGAGAAGCCATGTTCAAGCCATGTTCAGGTTCACAGATTTATTTATTGTTTCTTCTCACATAGTAAGTATGTGTATACATTGTTGCTGACTGGAGAAATCGAATTATTATTGTTATTACTTATGACTGATTTATTAACTTAATTCTCATTTTGTTCATTTATATTTTGATTTTATTTTGTGTTGAAAATAAAAATATTTTTTTAAGAAATCTTTTCTTGCGGCCCAGCCTCACCCAGACTCTGCATCCAGTGACCCCCAGGCAAATTGAGTTTGAGACCCCTGATCTAGACCCTTTGCTCAATACTTTGTTGATGCATCTTTGGCATCAATTACAGCCTCAAGTCTTTTTGAATACAATACCACAAGCTTGGCACACCTCCTCTTTGCAGCAGCTCCATCTAACTGGATGGAAAGTGTTTGTTGTTATCCAGGATGTCTCTGTGCATTGCTGAATTAATTGCTGCCAAAGGTGCATCAACAAAGTATTGAACAAAGGCTGTAAATACTTATGTACATGTCTTTCTTTTTGTTTTTGTTTTTTTATGGAATAAGCGGTAGAAAATGGATGGATGGATGGCATTTTAGAATAAGTGAAGCGCTGTGAATACTTTTTGAATGCTCTGTAGGTTGTTTTTAAAGTCTAATGTTGAAGATAAAAACAAAAACAATGCTGTAGAATGGTCTTTAAAGCAGCTATACTCTTTGGAAACAGATATAATCCCTCTTTAAAGGTATCCCAGTATTGTCAGCACAAAAAGAAGTTATGGTAAGATTAGTGAATACAAAAAAGATGCAGTTATTTAAAAATATCCTCATCATGCTGATTTCCGTGTCCCTTGCAACATATAATCTAAAACCAGTTCTCTTGTCTCATTTGGCACATTATTAATGTAGAAGCGTCCTGTTACAGGGGGCAGGTCGTCATTTTCCCCCAGTTTATCTTTCTGCCTCTCATTTCGACGACAGTGACAGAAGGAAAACAAGCTAAACCAAGAAGGCGCTGTGAGGAACGATGAAACAGCTGCTGACATCTTCCCTTCTTTTTTGCACCGTTCTATTTCTCTTTTCTTATTATGATGGCACGCGGACTTATTAATGAGAATGCCGAGGAAATAAGCTTGTGCGATGAAACCAAATAAAGTTGATTTGATCTGTGTGACACTTTGGAACAGCGCTGCTTGCACGTACTGAGGCAGTGCAAAGTGTGGGAACCATTTGGTGAAATTGTGTCAGCCGGAGTTTCACACAGGAGCTCCAAAGGGGGTCACTAACTTGTCAGAGTCAATCATACAGGCTGTGGAGTGAGGTGGGCATCTCACACACAGACACACACACACCACACACACACACACACACACACACACACACACACACACGCACACACACACAAACACGACATGAGCGTAATGAAATGTGACATGTCACAAGCAGAAACAGTTTGAAATGCTGCAGGTCTTGAAATATGACCAAAGCAACATAAAACAGTTTCCAACTACAATTTGCAATTCCAGTAAAAATTGCGTGTGAATGCTCGATGTGCGCAAGCTGCCGATCTGCGTGAGTGGAACTGAAATGCTTGAATGTCCAAGGTGAGTAGAATGTGTTGATGTTGGAACGGTTCAAATCGGTTGAGAACTGTGGGGTATGGAGAGTTTTGTATATTGCCCATTCATTTTTAATTAGGGGAAATTCCTGGTAATTCTGGGTAATCAGGAAATTTTCCAAACCAAGAAACATGTAGGCTTGAATGTCCAGGGTGAGTGGAGTGCGTGGACGGTGGAACGGTTCGAATCGGATGAGAAATGTGGGATATGCAGAAGTTTGTATAATGCCCATTCATAGTCAGAGGGAAGAAAATTCTGGGAAATTCCATGAATTTTGGGAAAGGGAAAATGTTAGGTTTGATATATCGGAAGAGTAGTGTGTGTGGATCGTTGAATGTTCGGAATCGGGTTTAAAAATGGCGCTATTTTTTTTAGAATTTAGGGCATTGTAGATCTATGAATACGTCCATTCCTGGAAATGTCTTTGAAAATAATGATACTAGCACAATTGTCCTAGATGATATGAATGGGTGGGTGTTGGAATTTTGTTGTCCCAACTAAGAGGAATGTTTTGAAGGTAGAATGGTCAAAAACGGTTGAAAAATGTGGACTGTCAAAACTTTCCAGGAAGAGGTGAAAATAGGGCTTAGAAAAACCAGGAATTCTGAGAATTCCTGTAATTTTTTTGAACTGTTTTTTTTGTTGTCCAAGGTAAGTGAACCTGGTTTGAATCAGGTGAGAAATGTGGAAGTTTGTGCATGTTTGAAAATTGGCCCATTCATTTTCAATGGGCAAAGTGTCCCGGAATTCTGGGTAATACGGGGTATTTTTTTTTCTATATATTTGGGGGGAGCTCAGGTTTCCCGGTCAAGCCGTACGTTTTTATACTTCAACGGTTCCGATCGGATGAAAAGTATGGGCTGTGGAGTGCGTCAAACCTTTGCGGTGGAATAATAATAAATAGAAGATTTTTTGGTGTAGAATCTTATGTGTAAATGCTGGGACATTCACACAATAATAATAATAATGATAATAATAATAATGAATAGATGTATTTTGGTGTAGAATCTTAAATGTGTGAATGCTTGAAACATTCACATAATAATAACTATAATATAATAATTATAATAACAATAATGATGATAATAATAATAAATAGATTAATTTTGGTGTGGAATTCTAAATATGTGAATGCTTGGACATTCACACAACAATAATAATAAATACATACATTTTGGTGTATAATCTTAAATGTGAGAATGCTTGGGCAGTCACACAATAATAATAATAATAATAATAATACATAGATGAATTTTAGTTTAGAATCTTAAATGTGAGAATGCTTGGGCAGTCACACAATAATAATAATAATAAATAGATGCATTTTGGTGTATAATCCTAAATGTGAAAATGCTTGGACATTCACACAATAATAATAATAATATAAATAATAAATAGATTATGTTTTGGTGTAGAATTTTACATGTGAGAATGCCTGGACATTCACACAATAATGATAATAAATAGATTATGTTTTGGTGTAGAATATTCTATGTGAGAATGCTTGGACATTCATACAATAATAATACAAATAATAAATAGATGATGTTTTGGTGTAGAATCTTCTTTGTGTGAATGCATGGACATTCACACAATAATAATAATAAGAAGAAGAAGAACAAATAGATACGTTTTGGTGTAGAAACTTAAATGTGAAAATGCTTGGACATTCACACAACAACAATAATAATAATAAGAACAAATAGATAATTTTTGGTGTAGAAACTTAAATGTGAGAATGCTTGGACATTCACACAATAATAATAATAATAATACATAGATGATGTTTTGGTGTATAATCTTAAATGTGAGAATGCTTGGACATTCACACAATAATAATAATAAATAGATGATGTTTTGGTGTATAATCTTAAATGTGAGAATGTTTGGACATACACAATAAACATGCTGTTTTTTTCTACTCCATGTCCCTAGCAGGCGTCTTATTAGTTTCAGCCTGTAGAAACAAAATATTCCTCACATCACACATGTACACACACAACCCCAACAATTACTAAGAAGTGAATGCAGTTATGTTTGGTAAAAAGTCACACAGAGAGCTAGAGTTGAAGACGAGAGCGTTCGCTAACCAACACACCAATTAAAGCGTGTCGGTCCTCTCTCAACGTCTTGATGTCGTTACATAACGTAACAGGAGCCTTTAAGGGCACTTTTGGCTTAATTATGATTATGCTACTAATTTCTCTACTGCAGGAACGGGTTATTATAATTAGAGCCTGAATACAAGGTTTCAGTGATATTTTTTTTTTACGCTTACTTGCTTCTCAGCATATTATAACAAGAATGTTGCACTTGTAGTTAGATGAACAAACATACTTTAGATCAGGGGTGTCCAAAAGTTTTGACTTGGGGGCCGCAGTGGGCTAAAAGACAACTGTATGTAAAGTAATTTTTTATATATATATATATATATATATATATATATATATATATATATATATATATATATATATATATATCCATCCATCCATCCATCCATTTTATATATATATATATATATTTATATATATGTATATATACAGTACAGGCCAAACGTTTGAACACACCTTCTCATTTAAATGGGTTTTCTTTATTTTCATGACACTGAAGGCATCAAAGCTATGACACCTGTGAAGTGAAAAACATTTCAGGTGACTACCTCTTGAAGCTCATCCAGAGAATGCCAAGAGTGTGCAAAACAGTAATCAGAGCAAAGCTTGGCTATTTTGAAGAAACTAGAATATAAAACATGTTTTCAGTTATTTCACCTTTTTTTGTTAAGTTCATAGTTTTGATGCCTTCAGTGACAATCTACGATGTAAATAGTCGTGAAAATAAAGAAAACCCATTGAATGAGCAGGTGTGTCCAAACTTTTGACCTGCACTGTATATATGTATGTATATACATTTCGTTCTTATCTGTACTGAAAAGTTCAAATTTGAATGACAATAAAAAGAAAGTCTAAGTCTAATATATGTATATATGTGTGTGTGTTAACAGTTTACAGCCATTTGTTGTGGTCCCCTTTAGTTCGAAAAGTATCAAAATACATTTTGGTGCTGGCACCAAAATATTGGTATCGGGACAACCCTCGTATGCAGTGTAAACGGGGCCACGAATTGTGGTCTTGCAGTAAGGCAACTTCGAGCTCTGAAATTTTTCAAATACATTTGGACCTGACTGTAGGTGTTTTATCTCTAATTGCTCATTTTCACCATAAAACATTTAATGCACCCTCACCAACTGTTTGGACTTAATTTGACCGTGAAGTTTCTGAAAACTTGCAGTATCTGCTCTGGAACTTTCACTAATTCCTCATCTCAAGTGGGAAAATCCACTGGAGCATTGCAGCGGCGTACTCGACCTCAGAAGTACAGTGTGTGTCAGCCATTGCCCTACTGCTGATTTTCTCTGTTTTAATTGGATTAGTGCATTAGTTGGACATGTTCCTGCTCTTGGCTTCGTGCACCAAAGGGCAACAGGAAAAAAGATGGAGCAGGTCAATAATGGACAGCCAGGATTTGCTCGGCTGCTGTAGTTTCTCTCCGTATGACTCCGAATGCGTCAAATATTGGTGGTGACGAACCCCAAGATGCAGAGACGGCAGGCTTGGTGCAGGAAAACATAATTTAATGTCCAAAATAAAGGTAAAACACAAACCAGGAACTAGGAGACAGGAAACAGGAAAACAGGGAACGAGGAACTAGAAGACCGCTCACAGCATACAGGAAACGGCTAACAGCTACCCGGATTCAGCATACAGGTAGTAGCTACAGCTACAACGACAATACTCCAGCACTGACTGGAGGGCAAAGCAGGTCTAAATAGCAGCTGGCTGATTGGCACCAGGTGTGGCCAGGTGCCAATCAGCCGCAGCTGAGGGGAAACAGCGCTTGGGGGACAAGCAGGAAACTGAACCAAAATAAGAGCGCTGACAGGAAATAAAAACAAACAGAGGAAAAAACTAAACATAACTAAACTGTCAGTGACAAACCTGACAGTAGCCCCCATGCCGATAACGGATACCAGACGTTCTAGAACCCCCCCCCCAAAAAAGTCCAAAGTCACGGGAGGGTGGAGGGAGGACAAGGCAGTGGGCCGCCAGGCCAAGTGTCCCCGCAATCAGCGGGGAAGAGTCAGGTGGCGACGGCGAGTTGAACGCCGCCACAATTGGCGAGGCGGTCGCCCATGGAACAACCACATGCATGGCCGACGAGAGGTCCGCATGCTGGTGCCTACTATACTGGCCGCCAGCGCGTCAGGCCAGCTGGAGGTCACGTAGGCGACGATGCTGGAGATGCTGGCGAAGCCGTGGGACAGCCCGCCAGGAAAGAGGAAGACGACGTCGTCGGCGTGGGCGGAACCAGAGACAAGAAAGACGACGTCGTCGGCGTGGGCGGAACCAGAGACGAGGAAGACGACGTCGTCGGCGTGGGCGGAACCAGAGACAAGGAAGACGACGTTGTCGGCGGAACCAGAGACGAGGAAGACGACGTCGTCAGTGTGGGAGGTACCAGAGACGAGGAAGACGACGTCGTCGGCGTGGGCGGAACCAGAGATGAGGAAGACGATGTCGTCGGCGTGGACAGAGTCAAAGGAGCAGGCGGCTCGTCTGCCGGAGTGGACGGTGGCGCCTGCAGGCCCACCGGAGTGGACGGTGGCGTCTGCAGGCCCACCAGAGTGGACAGCGGCGTCTGCAGGCCCACCGGAGTGGACGGCGGCGTCTGCAGGCCCACCGGAGTGGACGGCGGCGTCTGCAGGCCCACCGGATTGGATGGCGGCATCTGCAGGCCCATCGGAGTGGATGGCGCTGTCTGCAGGCCCACCGAAGTGGATGGCGGCATCTGCTGCAGATCCACTCGGCTGAGAAGTGGCTGTGCCTCCCCGATCCAAGACGTCACCAGATAGGCCTACAGACGACAGGGAAGGGTGGGAGAGGGCTTGAAATGAGGCCGAACTTCTCCTCAATTTAGCCATCATCGCCAGAATCCTGTCAAGCCTCTCCGCCATCAAAATTGCCGCGGGGTTCATATTAGGCTGGAGTATTCTGTCACGAATTGGTGGTGACGAACCCCAAGATGCAGAGACGGCAGGCTTGGTGCAGGAAAACATAATTTAATGTCCAAAATAAAGGTAAAACACAAACCAGGAACTAGGAGACAGGAAACAGCATACCAGAAAAACAGGAAAGGAGGAACTAGAAGACAGCTCACGGCATACAGGAAACGGCTAACAGCTATCCGGATTCAGCATACAGGTAGTAGCTACGGCTACAACGACAATACTCCAGCACTGACTGGAGAGCAAAGCAGGGCTAAATAGCAGCTGGCTGATTGACACCAGGTGTGGCCAGGTGCCAATCAGCCGCAGCTGAGGGGAAACAGTGCTTGGGGGACAAGCAGGAAACTGAACCAAAATAAGAGCGCTGACAGGAAATAAAAACAAACAGAGGAAAAAACTAAACATAACTAAACTGTCAGTGACAAACCTGACAGTAGCCCCCATGCCGATAACGGATACCAGACGTTCTAGAAACCCCCCCCAAAAAAAGTCCAAAGTCACGGGAGGGTGGAGGGAGGACAAGGCAGTGGGCCGCCAGGCCAAGTGTCCCCGCAGTCAGCGGGGAAGAGTCAGGTGGCGACGGCGAGTTGAACGCCGCCACAATTGGCGAGGCGGTCGCCCATGGAACAACCACATGCATGGCCGACAAGAGGTCCGCATGCTGGTGCCTACTATACTGGCCGCCAGCGCGTCAGGCCAGCTGGAGGTCACGTAGGCGACGATGCTGGAGATGCTGGCGAAGCCGTGGGACAGCCCGCCAGGAAAGAGGAAGACGACGTCGTCGGCGTGGGCGGAACCAGAGACAAGAAAGACGACGTCGTCGGCGTGGGCGGAACCAGAGATGAGGAAGACGACGTTGTCGGCGTGGGCGTCACCAGAGACAAGGAAGACGACGTTGTCGGCGGAACCAGAGACGAGGAAGACGACGTTGTCAGTGTGGGTGGAACCAGAGACGAGGAAGACGACTTCGTCGGCGTGGGCGGAACCAGAGATGAGGAAGACGATGTCGTCGGCGTGGACAGAGTCAAAGGAGCAGGCGGCTCGTCTGCCGGAGTGGACGGTGGCGCCTGCAGGCCCACCGGAGTGGACGGTGGCGTCTGCAGGCCCACCAGAGTGGACAGCGGCGTCTGCAGGTCCACCGGAGTGGACGGCGCTCTCTGCAGGCCCACCGGAGTGGACGGCGGCGTCTGCAGGCCCACCGGATTGGATGGCGGCATCTGCAGGCCCATCGGAGTGGATGGCGCTGTCTGCAGGCCCACCGAAGTGGATGGCGGCATCTGTTGCAGATCCACTCGGCTGAGAAGTGGCTGTGCCTCCCCGATCCAAGACGTCACCAGATAGGCCTACAGACGACAGGGAAGGGTGGGAGAGGGCTTGAAATGAGGCCGAACTTCTCCTCAATTTAGCCATCATCGCCAGAATCCTGTCAAGCCTCTCCGCCATCAAAATTTCCGCGGGGTTCATATTAGGCTGGAGTATTCTATCACGAATTGGTGGTGACGAACCCCAAGATGCAGAGACGGCAGGCTTGGTGCAGGAAAACATAATTTAATGTCCAAAACAAAGGTAAAACACAAACCAGGAACTAGGAGACAGGAAACAGCATACCAGAAAAACAGGAAAGGAGGAACTAGAAGACAGCTCACGGCATACAGGAAACGGCTAACAGCTATCCGGATTCAGCATAAAGGTAGTAGCTACGGCTACAACGACAATACTCCAGCACTGACTGGAGAGCAAAGCAGGTCTAAATAGCAGCTGGCTGATTGAAACCAGGTGTGGGCAGGTGCCAATCAGCCGCAGCTGAGGGGAAACAGCGCTCAGGGAGACAAGCCGGAAACTGAACCAAAATAACAGCGCTGACAGGAAATAAAAACAAACAGAGGAAAAACCAAAACATAAATAAACTGTCAGTGACAAACCTGACAGTATGAACAAACACAACAAAACCGGAAGATCTATTATTTGGTGCAACAAAATGACTAGATTTGCAAATTTCCTGCAAAGTACTGATTTTGTGTTGATTTTCTATTAAAAAAAAGTAAACATTGACTTGTGCTAACGCAGTAATATATGATAAAACAAGGTGGCAGCTAAAGAACTTCCACATTTATCCCCTCTTGATTACAAAGGAAAAACCCGTCAGATGAACAGCCGATTTTACTACTTCCTGTACCGACATAAGCTGACTCAAATCCCAAAATATACTACAGCACTAAGACTATAGTGGCCAAAAAATATAGGTTCTACATTCTACAGCAGGGGTTCCCAAAGTGTGGCAGAGGGGCCATTTGTGGTCCATGACTCCTTTGTCATTGGCCCCAAGTTCCTTACAAAAACAAAAAACACCGGAACAAATTCCGAAAACAGTAAGAATCATAATGAGAAAACGCCAAAATGTTGACATCAATAATAATAATAATAATAATAATAATAACAGAAAGCTTTGTCTTTAAAAAAAAAAAAGTAAATTATATATATGTACTCACACACACACACACATATATATATATATATATATATATATATATATATATATATATATATATATATATATATATATATATATGTATATATATATATATATATATGTATATATATATATATATATATATATATATATATATATATATATATATATATATATACAGTGTTTCCCACAGGACAGGCATCTATTTGTGGTGGTGTGGTCGGGGGGTGTGGGGGGTGGCGGCGGCGGCGGCGGCAGTGACCAAGAAGAACGCGGAGTTGGAATATAATTACAACATTTTATGTACATATTTATATACAGATTTGAACAATTAGTGATTCACTGAAATATATTTATTAATTGTGGTTCTTACAAAAAATATATCTTATAAAATATAAAAGCTAAAATGTCTCTTAAAGCTCTGCCCCTTTAATTAATGAATACTAAATAATTTAACTTTAGCCTACTACTACAACCATATTATTTACCAGCAACATGAAGTGAAACAGAGGCAGAGGTGTCCTGCCACAGTCAGTCAACCTCCTCCTCCTCCTCCTGCTGCTGCTGAACAGGTCGCACCTGTGGTCCGAACTGTAGGCCTACCTCCTCTCCAAGTCGAGCCCTTTTCGGCCGTTGAAAATATTTTTCTATACTCATCTGTGTGAAGGAGTGAACATCCAACATTAGAATTTATTACTAACGAACAGAAGCGCTCGATGTACAGTGCCGTCTAACCTTAAGCGGCAGCAGCTCAACACATGCAGGGTTCAACGTTAAGCTTTTTTTCTACTTGCCCGACTTCTCAAATCTACTTGCCCCAATATTTTTACTTGTCCTGCCTAGGTTTTTTTCTGGCTGTGTAGTGCTCATGGCTTATATCTTACTAAAATCCTTCCCGTTGACTATTTACAACACTACACAGTATTTATTATTATTATTATCTATAATTACATTTAAATGGCATTGCATACATGTAAAATTAAATGCTATTTCACATTATTTGACCAGTAGCAGTTACACTCATCTGAACAGGTCAGCCACCTGTTTAAAGCCCGATCACAGTTGAAATCTTGAAATGAAGGGCCTTTAATGGCCAAAACATTAACCTGGACAACATTTTAACAGCTGGTTGGCTCAGATTTTATTATTTTCATTGCATTCACATGCTGCAGTGGACAGTGGACAATTTAGCTTCAGTCCATGTGTGTTTATTGACAACATGGTTATAACCTGGACACGTTAACTCGTCGGTATTGTAACACGTGACTGTTACTACGTGCGTCTGCCCCGGGCCACGAGTCAGAAGCAGCGTCAGGCTGCTCACCGTCAGTGAAACGCTCGGTGAAATCACGGATTAACGTTAAATATATGACGAGCCGCGAGCGATGCAG
Source organism: Nerophis lumbriciformis (assembly GCF_033978685.3). Classification (NCBI taxonomy): domain Eukaryota; kingdom Metazoa; phylum Chordata; class Actinopteri; order Syngnathiformes; family Syngnathidae; genus Nerophis; species Nerophis lumbriciformis. Next base: position 25,738,483 of record NC_084570.2, read on the forward strand.
CTATAACCTATCTACTAGTGATGGGTTGATGAGGCGTCATGAAGCGTTTCGACACATTGCAAAACTGTATTGATACTGTGTCGAATACTGTGTCACTAAATACTGACATCTGCTGGACATTACAAATCCCTACAGGCAACCTATGGACCGACTCAACTGACACTGATTTTATGACCTAGTACAGTGGTTCTCAAATGGGGGTACGCGAACCCCTGGGGGTACTTGAAGGTATGCCAGGGGTACGTGAGATTTAAAAAAAATATTCTAATATGTGTTTATTGACAACATGGTTATAACCTGGACACGTTAACTCGTCGGTATTGTAACACGTGACTGTTACTACGTGCGTCTGCCCCGGGCCACGAGTCAGAAGCAGCGTCAGGCTGCTCACCGTCAGTGAAACGCTCGGTGAAATCACGGATTAACGTTAAATATATGACGAGCCGCGAGCGATGCAGCTATAACCTATCTACTAGTGATGGGTTGATGAGGCGTCATGAAGCGTTTCGACACATTGCAAAACTGTATTGATACTATGTCGAATACTGTGTCACTAAATACTGACATCTGCTGGACATTACAAATCCCTACAGGCAACCTATGGACCGACTCAACTGACACTGATTTTATGACCTAGTACAGTGGTTCTCAAATGGGGGTACGCGAACCCCTGGGGGTACTTGAAGGTATGCCAGGGGTACGTGAGATTTTTAAAAAATATTCTAAAAATAGCAACAATTCAAAAATCCTTTATGAATATATTTATTGAATAATACTTCAACAAAATATGAATGTAAGTTCATAAACTCAGTGAAGCACAAGCTCAGGTTTGTCACTAAAATGTCTGTCAAAAAGAACTGTGAAAAGAAATGTAACAATGCAATATTCAGTGTTGACAGCTAGATTTTTTGTGGACATGTTCCATAAATATTGATGTTAAAGATTTTTTTTTTTGTGAAGAAATGTTTAGAATTAAGTTCATGAATCCAGATGGATCTCTAATACAATCCCCAAAGAGGGCACTTTAAGTTGATGATTACTTCTATGTGTAGAAATCTTTATTTATAATTGAATCACTTGTTTATTTTTCAACAAGTTTTTAGTTATTTTTATATCTTTTTTTCCAAATAGTTCAAGAAAGACCACTACAAATGAGCAATATTTTGCACTGCTTTACAATTTAATAAATCAGAAACTGATGACATAGTGCTGTATTTTTCTTCTTTATCTTTTTTTTTCAACCAAAAATGCTTTGCTCTGATTAGGGGGTACATGAATTTAAAAAAAAAATCACAGGGGGTACATTGCTGAAAAAAGGTTGAGAACCACTGACCTAGTATATACAATAATATAAACCAAGTCATTGTATTTCATTTAGGATTATTTCATAACTTCATTTAAATAAAAATATATTTTTTGTCTTTTTTAGATACAGTCAATAAATAATGTGAACATGTATCATAACATGGAAATCTAAGAGAACGTGTTGAGAATGAGGATGCTTGTGGACCTGGAAATTATTATTTATTTATTTTTACACATTTTTATTAAAAAAAAAACAGTTTTTCCAACGTATTCAATTTTAGACGCTTTCTCTTCTTAGTTATTATTTCTCCGGCTGTAGAAAAGAGCCGCTCACAGGGCACAGAGGAGGCGTCAGTGCGACACAGTTCGCGTATTGGTCACGTGACCAAAACAGCTCATGATCGGTCACGTGACTTTCAAAAAGCGGTACGCGCACCGACACAGGGTTTCGCTCTATGAGCTCGACGCATGCATCGGTGTTGCCGGACCCATCACTACTATCTACCTATAACACCTGTAAAAATGAAGCAATGCTACCACGCTAGCAAGCGTTAGCTAGCCGGCTATGAGCCACCAAGCTGCTAACTGTCGCCAAAAGGCACCATTTAAGTTTTTTTCCCCATGGCATCCTGGAACAAGGCTTTCAGCAGCTTTTGGACGTTTGAGGTAGAAACGTAGGAAGCGCCATCATTATGAAAAGTAGCCGGCGAGTATTTTGATTCCGTCCGTCCGTCCCTCTTCTTCTTCTTCTTCTGGCCCACCAGGTGAATTAAGCGCTATTGGCGGAGTTACAATGCATAGTAGGCTACCGCCATCTACTGCACCGGAGGTGTAACTACAAGCAACATTCACATATTGCTTTTATGAGCGGTCGAGCGAGTCAAAAGCCGAAAAATCCATTTGTGGCGGACGTAATTCTTTCGTGGCGGGCCGCCACAAATAAATGAATGTGTGGGAAACACTGATATATATGTATATATATATATATATACACACACACACATATATATATATAAATATATATATATATATAAATATATATATATACACACACACATATATATATATATATATATATATATATATATATATATATATATATATATATACACACACATATATATATATATATATATATATGTGTGTGTGTGTGTGTCAATCAATCAATCAATCAATGTTTATTTATATAGCCCTAAATCACAAGTGTCTCAAAGGACTGCACAAGCCACAACGACATCCGCGGTACAGAGCCCACATAAGGGCAAGGAAAACTCACAACTCCAATGGGACGTCGATGTGAATGACTTTGAGAAACCTTGGAGAGGACCGCATATTTTTTGGGCTCTAGGAATTACTAATAAGCGTTCTTTAAGAGTTCTTTGAACGCAGATTTCTTGCCGGGACATATGGTACAATACAATCGGCAAGATAGGATAGAGCTAGACCTTGTAGTTTTTTTATACGTAAGTAGTAAAACCTTAAAGTCACATCTTAAGTGCACAGGAAGCCAGTGCAGGTGAGACAGTATAGGTATATATATACATACAGTATATATATATATATATATATATATATATATATATATATATATATATATATATATATAGATAGATAGATAGATAGATATGTATATACAAGGTATATACAGTATAGGCGTAATAAGATCAAACTTTCTTGTTCTTGTCAAAAGTCTAGCAGCCGCATTTTGTACCAACTGTAATCTTTTAATGCTACACATAGGTAGACCCGAAAATAATAAGCTACAGAGACGAGACGTAACGAACGCATGAATAATGATCTCAGCGACGCTAGTGGACAAAATGGAACGAATTTTAGCAATATTACGGAGATGAAAGAAGGCCGTTTTAGTAACACTCTTAATGTGTGACTCAAACGAGAGAGTTGGGTCGAAGATAATACCCAGATTCTTTACCGAGTCGCCTTGTGTAATTGTTTGGTTGTCAAATGTTAAGTTGGTATAATTAAATAGATGTCGGTGTCTAGCAGAACCGATAATCAGCATTTCCGTTTTCTTGGCGTTGAGTTGCAAAAAGTTAGCGGACATCCATTGTTTAATTTCATTTAGACACGTCTCCAGCTGACTACAATCCGACGTGTTGGTCAGCTTTAGGGGCATGTAGAGTTGGGTGTCATCAGCATAACAGTGAAATCTAACACCGTATTTGCGTATGATGTCGCCTAGCGGCAGCATGCAAATGCTAAAATGTGCAGGGCCAAGAACCTAACCCTGGGGAACTCCACACGTTACCTTAACATAGTCTGATGTCACATTGTTATGGGAGACGCACTGCATCCTGTCAGTAAGATAAGAGTTAAACCAAGACAAGGCTAAGTCTGACATACCAATACGTGTTTTGATACGCTCTAATAAAATATGTTTTGAGGAGTTTTTGTTGTAATTATCCGTAGTAGCAATATTGCGTTTATTATGCGTAGTGCACTTTAAATCATTTCGATCATATCTAGGAATTGATATGACGGGAATTTTCAGATTGTTTGCTTGGTGCTGCGATAAACTGAACGCATCATAATTTGCCACCTCAGTAGAATGCATGTCTACCTCTGACACAGTCACTACAGAAAAAACATTATGTGAGTTGTGTATTATTCTAAGAGAATTGCTGTGTGCAGGGATTATCCAGCCTAGCGCTGGCTAGTTATAGCTTAACTGACTCCTCCTTTATATATATATATATATATATATATATATATATATATATATATATATATATATATATATATATATATATATATATATATATACATACGCACAAGATAACGCATTTACAAATGGAATGCACAGTGATTAAACTCAGTGTCCTAGCACTGTACAGTGTGAGTATTTTAGTCACATTTGCAATTAAAAATACGTTGTGCGAGTTTTAGCACATGTGTAAATATAGATGTTAACCCTTTAATAGCATTTTGCTCCCAAAATAAATCTATCCAAAGCTGATCAATCAATGACGGAAGTGACAAACTTGCCATCCAAACAATACCACGTTTGTTGACAAGAACAAACAGCAATGGAAGCACATTTAATTTATTTATTAAGCAGAGGTAACGAGTGAAAGATCCAAAAGAGCTGCTGTCAGAGCCGACAAACTGCCGCTGCTAGCCTGCTCAGCTAACAAAAAAGCTCAAGCCTGCATGGACTCGCTGACGTCACACTTCACTAATCAACAGGCACCGCCTTTTAAAAGCACACACACAGACGCACATGCTGAAACGTATCTTAACTATGCTAGATATTGGAAGTTGTCTTCAAGTAATGCATTAGCTACTTTACCTAGTAATTAATTACATTTATTAAGAGTAATTCCGTTAGTAATTTAATAAAAGTATTTTTTTAATTAGTTTGACTACATGTAAGAAGACATGTAGGAAACTTTATTTTACATTTTGTTCTTTTGTGTTTTTGTTAGCTAAAGAATTGAGCATAGCTAAATGGTTTTTTTTTTTTATAAAAGACTGGAGATTATATTTGACTTTTCTTATTTTACTTTCTCTTATCTCAAAACACCTCTTAAGTTGGGATCCTTTCCTGCAAAACTTACTTTTCTTACTTTTTGGTACCTGTTTTTGTGTATTTTTTTTCCCCGTCAGTCCCGAAAATTTAAAAACAAGACATGGTGGAGAAATTTGGTTACGTCGATGAATAATTCCATTTATGGGTTAGTTTGTGGGACAAACTATATCGGGATATGAGTTTTGATCCATATGGCCCAGCCCTACACTTGTGTTAGCGACAGTGCTAGCACAGTTTAGGGATGTTCTCTGTGTTTAATTGAGTGCTACAGAAGGCCTTTTGATGGCATTGTGTTTACCGTATTTTTTGGACTTAAAATCCTTTCATTTTCTCAAAAATTGACTGCGTCTTATAACCCAGTGTGCCTAATGTACGGCATAATTCTGGTTGTGACATCGAAACAATTTTATTTGGTACATGGTGTAATTTGTATTTGTATTTTATTTATTTTAATTTTTTTTAAATGGTGTAATGATAAGTGTGACCAGTAGATGGCAGTCATACATAAGAGATACATGTAAACTGCAAGATGACGCTAGTAAAAAACACCAAAACTTTAAATGTTCCATTGAGAATATAGAACATTACACACGGCGCTCAAAAATCTGTCAAAATGTTTTTAGTACGACTTTGGTAAGCTATGAAGCCGAACCGCTTGATGGATTATTATAAGTATTACTATGGTGTGTGTATAAGTACCGCACATATTACCTGGCGTTTGGTTTCGCAATATTATGGAAAAGCAACTTTTCTTACCTTCTGGTACCTGCTGATGTGTATTTGGGATCTGCATAAGTCCTGAAAATGTGCACGCGTCTGCCATTGTAGTCCGTACCGACGCCGTAGTCATAAGCTTCTTCCTTTTCTCTCCCTTATGTGGCATGCATCTACCGCCGTTGCCCTATCTAATATAAAGTAGCGTAAAGTTCTTACTTATATCTGTCAGTATACTAGCTATTAAAGCGCTAAAAACTGTAGTGGGTTGACATTATTCACCCACGGAACTTTAGTTATCAGAGGGTTCCAGTCGGACGGTACATTTCCGGCGTTGATGTTGCATTATTGAGCCACGGATGAGGAGATGCCGCTCCGTTATTGATTTAAGTAAAGTCTTAATGTAATTTAAACAGTTAGCTCCATCTTTTGACACTTCTTCAAATTCCGTCCTTGCACGCTACACTGCTACAACAAAGATGACGGGGTGAAGACGCTGTTGAAGGTGAGCCACGTAAATAATACCTCCCACAAAACGGAGCATCCTGAAGAGACGCTCAGAAAGCTACTTGAAGATGATCTTTAAAACATAATCTATGCAACATTTTAACCAAAGAACCACCATTACATGTTATGTGGACCACGAGATAGTGTTTTAAATTTAGAAAAAAAATCATAATATGACCCCTTTAATGTGATTTATAATCCGGTGCGCCTTTTGTATGACAATAGACCTGTATAGACCCGCTCATCGGCAGTGCGCCTTTTAATCCGGTGCGCCCAATATGTAAGAGTGCACATGTGTACCTTATTTGAGTGTTAATATTGAAATTGTTGATTTTTGAGACATTTCATATTGCTACTATTTTTTTTTTCATTTAGTAGCACCTGTGCTACAAGTGAACAAGCTAAGCGTACAGTGCTGCATCGGTAGGTATGTGTGGTATCCTTGTTAAAGGATCACTCTCCCCAAATAGTTATCCAACTCTCACAACAGTCTTCATGTTGAAGAGCAACAGAGCAAAAAATGTGCTAATTAGGAGGAGGGATGGCAGTGGTCAAGGATGGAAACACAAATTGCCATGCAGTGTTACAAAAGAGGATTACAAAGATTACGTTCCAGGCTAGTAGGTAATGGTATGAAAGACATATCTGTCAACGTTGACATTTTTTTTCTGAGAATTTACATGTGGAGTCTGTGCAATGGCGAATGGTTTTCAGCATGAATCCAATCATTAGAAAGGGTGATGAAGGAAAAGCAGCTGCAAAGGCAACTCGTAGCTTCGCCCAGCGCAAGAATCAAAGGCGAGGAATCAAAACAGAATCAGTGGGAAGCAAAGTGAAGAGTAAAAACAAGACTACTAAAATAGTGGCGGACGACAGTTACCTCATTTTCAATCCACTGTGCTCCTTGTCATAAGTGTGATGATAAATATTAGTACCATATTTTTCGGACTATAAGGCGTACTTACAATCCTTTCATTTTCTCAAAACTCGACCGTGTGCCTTATAACCCGGTGCGCCTAATGTACGGCATAATTTTGGTTGTACTTACCGACCTCAAAGCTATTTTGTTTGGTACATAGTGAAATGATAAGTGTGACCAGCAGATGGCAGTCACACATAAGAGATATGTGTAGACCGCAATATGACTCAAGTAAACAACGCCAAAATTGTATATGTTTCATTGAAAATATAGAACATTACACATGGCGCTCAAAAATCTATCAAAATGTTTTAGTACGACTTTGGTAAGCTATGAAGCTGCACCGCTTGACGGATTGTAAGTGCTTCAACATACGAGTATTATTATGGTATGGTATTATGTGTGTATAAGGTAAGACATATTATGTGGCGTTTTGTTTCGCAACATGATGCAAAAGCAACTTTTCTTACCTTCTGGTACCTGCTGATCTGTATTTGTGATCTGCATAAGTCCTAAAAATCTGCGCACATCCGCCTTTGTAGTCAATAAGCTTCTTATTTTTCTCTATCTTCTTGTTATGGGACATTCATCCTGCGCTATTGCCATTTCTAATATAAAGTAGTGTAAAGTTCTTACTTACTGTATATCCGTCAGTAAACTTGCCATGAAAACGCTAAAACATACCGGTGTAGTGAGTTTACATAATTCTCCAAAGGAACTTTAGTTGTTCGAGAGCTCCGGTCGGACGGTTTTTCACGGGACACATTTTGTTATTGCACTAGTGAGCCACGGATGAGGAGATGCTGCTCCGTTATTGATTGAAGTAAAGTCTGAATGTCATTAAAACAGTTAGCTCCATCTTTTGACACTTCTTCCACTCCCGTCCTTGCACGCTACACCGCTACAACAAAGATGACGGAGAACAGACGCTGCCGAAGGTGAGCCACGTAAATAAGACCTCCCACAAAACGGGGCATCCTGAAGTGACTTTTAGAAAGTGGCTTGAAGATGATCTGTAAATCATAATCTATGCAACATTTTGACCAAAGAACCACCATTACATGTTATGTAGACCACAAGGAAGTGTTTTACATTTAGAAAAAAAAATATATGACTCCTTTAATGCGTTCTATAAACCGGTGCGCCTTATATATGAAAAATGATTGAAAATAGACCCGCCCATCGGCAGTGCGCCTTATAATCCGGTGTGACCTATGGTCCGGAAAATACGGTAAATCTATATTTTAAAAGTTTTTCCAAAGCTTTTAATGTATGATTACTGTACCTCAAATTTTAAAAAACTGAAATGTTACTTCATCCATCTCTTAACTGAATAGTAATACAAAAATAATCATGATAATAATGTTTGATGAATTGAATTCTATATTTGAAAAGATGTGCATCTGTTCCATAAACATTCAAACAATAAGCTCTAAAGGTAAATAATGATAGAATACAGTATTACTTAATTAACCAATAATTTTCAAAATAACAATAGTAATGCATGAACAATCGTATTTTATTTTTAAAATTCTGGGGTGTTTTTCTAAATGTTTAAACAATAATGCATAAATTAATGTGCATTAATAATGAAAAAGTCCAATGTCATGCACATAAACAAGCATTGGTGACTCGGGCATTTTCCCCACCGTCCAACAACATGAACTGCCATTACTGGAGATAAGTCATTACATGAAAGAAGTCTGAGAATAGCAGAATATTAGTTCTGGAGTGTACAGTATATTTTTCTGAGAGTTCAAAGGGCCTCTGAAGGATGTGCCTGTCGTATGATGCCCGCGAGGAGACAACACTTTAATTGACAGTCACTGCACATTTGTGTCAGTGTCTCCATCGAGGTTCCTAATCTGTGTGCATGAGATTTAATTCAGCCAGCCAGATGAAAGGTTATTGCCACTATTCCGCCATCTTATTATACTCCCTGCTAGTAATGTGCGACACCACTGATATTCTTTCCGATCCAATGCCAAGTAAAATTCAGACTGGTATCGGCAATACCAATCTGATATTTGTGCGGATTTATTATGACTAAAGTGATGAAGCTGTATTTTCATTTGCACTTTAATGTTATTGAGAGTTTAATTCAAAAACATTATTGTAATTATTCATTATTAATGTTGTTAGAATGTACCTATTTTAGCAAATTGCAAAATGATATGTACATTTATTTTTCATTAGTTTTTACAAGGCCCTTTCTTTGCAGTATACAGTATTTGATTAATATGTATTTTTGTAATCAGCCTGACCTAAGCCTTGATAATAATCTTTGTGATTAACACATGCTTTCATATCATTTGACAAGGTGGTAAACTGTAAGTTGGTTAGATATAGTTACTGAATACGATTGATATATGTTGATATTTGAGTGGGCCACGGGCCCCTCTGTGGTGGGAAATTTGGACCCCGAGGTCCAGAAGGTTAAGAAACCCTGGCATAAAGAATACAGTTATTTGTTTATTTTTGTGACTTATTACTGTGTTTCTTAACAAGTGTTGGACCTCAAGCGACCTCTAGAGGGCCGCCAAAAAAAAAAAAAGTTTCGTATGGGCCGCGGCTGTATACTTTCCACCACGTGTGGCAGTAATGACAATCTCAAACAACCAGAAGAAGTCTGGAGCTAAAATCATAGAGAAGTTTTTTAAGCGCAAAATTATGAATGAAGTAGTGAAGCTGTATTTTCATTTGCACTTTAATGTTATTGACAGTTTAGTTGAGAAACACATTATTGTAATTATTCATTATTAATTTTGTTAGAATTTACCTATCTTAGCAAATTGTATGTATTTTTTTTTTCATTAGTTCTTATAGGCCCTTCTTCTTATATTTGATTAGTATCTATTTTTGTAATCAGCCTGACCTAAGCCTTCATAATAATCTTTGTGATTAACACACAGTTTTATATCATTTAACAAGGTGGTAAACTATAAGTTGGTTAGGTATAATTATTGAATACGATTAAAATCAAGACTAAGACTACTAATTCAGTGTTAGTATTTGAGTGGGTCACAGGCCCCTCTGTAGTGGAAAAGTTTGGCCCCGAGGTCCAGAAGGTTAAAAAACCCTGGCATAAAGAATACAGTTATTTCTTTATTTTTGTGATTTATTACTGTGTTTCTTAACCACGGGGGCCCATACTAAAAAAATATCTGTTTCTCAGCTGTGGTCTGTATGGGCTGCGGAGGTACTCAGTTTTAATACATGTTTTCACCACTTGTGGCAGTACTGACAATGTCAAACAACCAGAAAAAGTCTGGAACTAAAGTCATAAAGAAGTTTCTTAAGCGCAAAAATTATGACTAAAGTGCTGAAGCTGTATTTTCATTTGCACTTCAATGTTATTGAAAGTTTAGTTGAGAAACATATTGTAATTATTCATTATTATTTTTGTTAGAATATACCTATATACAAAAATTGTATGTACATTTTTTTTTCATTAGTTTTTATAAGGCCCTTCTTTTGCAGTATATTTGATTAGTATCTATTTTTGTAATCAGCCTGACCTAAACCTTGATAATAATCTTTGTGATTAACACATGCTTTCATATAATTTGACAAAGTAGTAAACTGTAAGTTGGTTAGACATAGTTCATGAATACGATTAAAATCAAGAGTAAGATTACTAATTCAGCGTTATTTGAGTGGGAGATAGGGCCCCTCTGTAGTGGTAAAGTTGGGCCCCGAGGTCCGAAAGGTTAAGAAACCCTGGCATAAAAAATACAGTTAATTGTTTATTATTGTTATTTATTGTGTAATATGTATTATATTATTGATTATTATGTATCTATTTATTGTAGAGTATTTCTTATTATATATTTATATATTATTTTTTATTATGGTTTACTATTATATATTTATTTATTTCAAACTGTGAAGTATATTGAGGTAGTACAAGCTAATACAATGGAAAAAATAGAAGACAAAATCATGCAACATAGACAAAAATGGTGATACAAACCATAATAAAGGAAATAACTAACATATTAAAATACACACATTTGACTACTATTAGAATTAAAAGTAAGTCACAATGAAGTTACATGAAAATGTTGTAAACAAAAGCACAAAGTTGAGTTTCTTTCTCACACTGTGTTCCTGTTCATGATATACATGATCCCAAATAACAAAAGTATCGACATGTTTGGTTTGAGCATCGATATTAAAGCAGAAAGACCTGGTATTCCCGTATCGATCCGCAAACCACTAATCACTGCATTATTGCATGCTCGAATAGAAGCATCATGTTTCCACCAACAGGCTGACATGCACATTTCCACTTGCTCTTTCTGAAAACCACCAGCCGTCAGCACACGGAAACATAGGCCAGTTGGCAGGGAGCGACTTTGACTTATTCCAGGCATCACTCCTCTGTGACAGCTGTCTTTGGATCTGGGATGGTGTCAGTACTTATGTAAGGCGAAGTTCGCAAGGAGGCGAAGCATTGGGGATGAGATCAATGCATCTCAGCAATGAAAGGGCCCAGAAAGTTTCTTTGCTCTGCAGGGACATTTTTTTTTTGGTTTCTGGCAACATTGCAACGTTTTTGTTTTCCTGATGTTATTCTGATTGAATTGACTTCTATATGTGCTGCAGTTCGCAAGTTACATATTTTGGAAGCAAAACTTTATTTCTCGCAAGATGCGGTCGTGTGACTTGTGTGTTCCAGTTTGAGAAGAAGGCAAGGGAAGTTTATTTATAGAGCACAATTCAAAGTTATTAAAAGAAGGCAAAAACTTCAAATTAAAATCAGAAAACACAATCATAAAGACAATTGGACTTAAATTGTCTTGTTGAACAAGAAATTGATTGTTGAACAAGAAAATATGGAACTAAAACATTTCTGCAACAAAGATCACAAAAACCAGGATTTGGAAAATGATATAGATCCAGATACAAATTTTTTCTCCCACATCATTAATAATTGTTTTTATTATACAGATGATCAATAAAATAGCAACATTACATGTGATAACAAATTGTAAATTATTCATTTTAATAGCAGAAGCTTGTATGCAAACTACAACAACATTAAGAACGTTTTGGAACACATCAACAAACCCTTCAAAGTGATTGCCGTCACAGAAACATGGATTGATGATAAAAAATGAATAGATTTTGATCTGGAAGGATATGAACTAAACTACATCAACAGAACCAACAAAAATGGAGGAGGAGTAGCTGTGTACGTGATGAAGAACCTGAACTACAAAGTGGTAAAAAACATGTCATTTGCTATAGATAATATCTTAGAATGTATAACAATTGAAATGTGTCAGGAAAAAAGCAAAAACATATTCATCAGTTGTATATATAGATCACCTAAGTCAAGTATAGAAACATTTGAAGAATGGATCAAGGCTACTTACATGGACAATGGTCAAAGAATAATTTTCTTATGTGGTGACTTTAATATTGACTTATTGAACCCTAACAAGCAAAAGTCTATCAATGACTTACAATGTACAGCATCAGTTTATATCCTAAAATCACAAAGCCAAGCAGAATTACAGGACACTGTGCCACGCTTATTGATAATACTTTTACCAATGATTTTGAAAATAACACTACAAGTGGTCTACTTATAACCGATGTTAGTGATCATCTGCCAGTTTTTACAATATATGATGGAAACTACAAGAAGAACATGGAAGACAAAAGGACATTTCGAAGACTGTGCACAGAAAAGAGGATGATTGCTTTCAAAATTGAGCTACAAAAGCAAGATTGGGACAATGTGTACAATGAAAATGAGGTTGATGAAGCATATGAACATTTCTTAAACAAGTTCATAATACTTTATGACAAACATTGTCCATGGATACAACTCAGTAATAAGCAGAGAAAGAATAATCAACCATGGATGACAAAAGGATTAAAAAATGCTTGTAAGAAGAAGAATACACTATATAGGAAATGTATAGCACAAAGAACTACAGAGGCAGAAATTAAGTACATAAAGTATAAAAACAAGTTAACATACATACTACGATCATGTAGAAAATAATATTACAGTGAATTATTGGACAGAAATAAAAATAATATGAGAGCAACATGGAGCATCCTCAATAGCATTATTAAAAATGGCACTAAGAGGGACTACCCTCAATACTTCTTAGACGGAAAAAAAAAAAAATGACAACATAAAGGAAGTAGTTGAAAGCTTCAATAATTATTTTGTAAATATTGGACCAAAATTGGAAGAAATGATACCAGACCCAGTTTCAATTGAGGACTATAATGATACCATAGAGCAAAATCCCAACTTCATGTTCCTCAGTAATGTGACACAGGAGGAAATAGTTACAATCGTGAAAAAATGTAAATCTAAGACTTCAACTGATTGTAACGGAATTGATATGGAAACGATGAAAAAGGTTATTGAAGAGATCTCAGGACCATTAATGTATATTAGTAACCTATCATTTCAAACAGGTAAATTTCTAAACAAAATGAAAATAGCTAAAGTTGCACCAATTTACAAGACTGGCGACAAACATCAATTTACAAACTATAGACCTGTTTCTTTACTTCCACAATTTTCTAAAATCATTGAAAAACTGTTCAATAACAGATTAGAGAGTTTCATAAATAAAAATAGAATACTTGAAGAGAACCAATATGGATATAGAGCTAATGTTTCAACTTCGATGGCTTTAATTGAAATTACAGAAGAAATTACCAATGCAATAGATAGTAAAAAATGTGCGGCAGCAGTTTTTATGGATCTAACTAAAGCATTTGACACAATTAATCACAATATTTTAATCAAAAAACTAGAACGGTATGGCATCAGAGGGTTAGTCTTAAACTGGATAAGAAGTTATCTAATGAACAGGAAACAATACGTGAAGCTAGGCGAACACACGTCTACAACGCTAAATATATCCTGTGGTGTACCTCAGGGATCAATACTAGGACCTAAATTATTCAATCTCTATATAAATGACATTTTTAAAGTTACAAAAGATTTAAAGTTAGTATTATTTGCGGATGATACAACAGCGTTTTGTTCAGGAGAGAACACACAGAAGATACTACAAATAATAACAGAAGAAATTAACAAATTAAAAGGATGGTTTGACAAAAACAGACTATTGTTGAAACTCAGTAAAACTAAAATAATGCTATTTGGTAACAGTAGAAGAGAAAGTCAAACACAAATATAAATAGGCGGAGTAGAAATTGAAAGAGTAAATGAAACCAAATGTCTAGGTATAATGATTGATGATAAATTGAACTGGAAATCTCACGTAAAAAATATACAACATAAAGTAGCAAGAAACACGTCAATAATGAATAAAGCAAAACATGTTCTAGACAAAAAATCACTTCATATTCTCTACTGCTCACTAGTGTCACCATATCTGAGTTACTGTGTAGAAATATGGGGAAATAATTACAAAAGTACACTTCATTCATTAACGGTGTTACAAAAAAGATCAGTTCGAATAATACATGATGTTGGATAAAGAGAACATACAAATCCTTTATTTATTGAATCAAAGATACTGAAATTCCACGACAGAGTGAATTTGCAAACAGCTAAAATTATACACAAAGCAAACTATAACCTGCTGCCCAAGAATATACAACAATTCTTCTCAAAAAAAGAGGAGAAATATAATCTGAGAGAGAAATGTAATTTAAAACATCTGTACGCACGTACAACACTTAAGACCTTCAGTATATCAGTATGTGGAATTAAATTATGGAATGGATTAAGCAAAGCAATCAAACAATGTACTAATATGATCCACTTCAAGAAACTCTTCAAACTTAAAGTGTTTACAAAGTACAAAGAAGAAGAACCATGACACATTCTGAATTTATTTAATTCATCCATTCTTTCATTCTTTCACTCTCAAAATAATCTTACTTATCTCATCATATGAAATGTAACTTACTTCACCAATTATTGTTTATTTATTTATTTTTATTGTGATTACTTATGGAGTATATTGTGAATAAATTCAGAACAGGAAGTGAACAAAAGTTTTAGCAACTGTAATGTAAAAGAAAAGGGGTAGGATTAAATAAACTCTGCTTCTTCCTACTCCTTTTCGAACATGTTGAAAAGAGAAACTGGAGATTGTGATGTAGCATGTTGTATGCTTGCTTGTTCGAAATAAACTCAAACTCAATACAATTAGAATAATTTTAAAGAATGTCCATAAAATACGTTCAGTTGTCTTCTGCACAATTAAATAAAAATGTTTTCAGCCTGGATTTGAAAGTCTCACATGTTCAGGAAGACTATTTTAGCATTTAGGAGCATAAAACTGCAACAGTTTCACCATGTTTGGTCCTGACATTGGGCACCAGCGGGAGACAACTCCCTGAGGTTCTCAGAGCTCCAACATGTCAGAGATGTAGTTTGGCACAAGACCATTGAAACCAAGCTGAGCCAGGAACAAGCAGGATTCATGAAAGGAAGAGGATGTATTGACCAAATCTTCATGCTACGTAACATCGTTGAGCAGTGTCTAGAGTGGAATGTTCCCCCGTATATCAACTTCATCGACTTCAGGAAGGCGTTTGATCGTGTGCATCGTGGAACTTTTTGAAAGATCCTACCATCTTATGGAATTCCACCAACAACGGTCTCATTAATAAGACTATTCTATGATAAATTTGGATGCAGCCCCATCTTGAATAATTCCTTCTCCGAGTGGTTTCTAGTGAAGTTTGGAGTGCGACAAGGATGTATCCTTTCACCACTCCCATTCCTTGTCACAGACGACTGTATCACGAGGATGACAACAGCAGATGGGCATTCAGTGGACTCTTTTCTCACGTTTTGAAGGTCTAGACCAGGGGTCGGCAACCTTCAGCATACAAAGAGCCATTTGAGCCCACTTCCCCCCAAATAAAACCCACCTAGAGCCGCAAACTCTGTCGGATTCCTAAAATGACGATAACACCACTTATGCTATAGAATTTATGAAATCAAACACCTGACAAACGACGACTCACATTAAGTTTCTGGGTATAACGAAACAAATCACCAAATTGTTTGGAACACTAGAAAAAATACACTGGTTCTTCCTTTATTAATGAATTTAAAAACAAATCAACTGGCTCCAATATTCTTAAGGCATACAACTGCGGCATATTTTACTTGACTATAAAGGGAAAACAACAGTGGAAGCAAATTAATCTGTCCATGAAGCATTAAATGTCCTATTTTCCAAAGAAATGTTTTTCTTTTTTGATCCGTCCATTGCTAGCTTACCAGGGGTTGACTGCTAAAAACAATATGATTGCTTGACAGAAAGAGATGAGGCAAAGGGCACTGTGACGAACATTTCGATCGACAATATATTAAAATACGTTCTATTTTCATAGGACAAGTTCCCAGAACTCTCCAAATTACCAACTGTTAAAATAAAATAAACCAACTAAATGGAATAAAATAAATTAAGTAGCCATTATTTGTTGACATTTTGTTTCAAAGCCAAAGGGAGCCACGGCGGTTGCATGAAAGAGCCGCATGCCGCTGCAGAGTTGCAGACCCCTGGTCGAGACTTTGCTGATGACCTGGCTGTTCTCTCCTCAAAACATGCTCATATACATGAGAAGACTAAACAATATTGCCAAGCCAACAGGCCTTAACATCAACACAACCAAAACTCAAGCTATGTGTATTAAAGGTGCCATATGTAATAATGTGGCCAGAAATGGTACTGCAATCATGGTCAAAATTATGTAGTCCCCTCCATCTGGAGGTTGACAGATCCAGCTGAATGGACTGGGCTACTCCAAGGAACTTCAAACTTCCACTGCCTCTTACTAGGAGCTGAGGTGCTAGGACCATAATAGCTGAATAGATAAGCATTTTGTCAATAACAAATCTCTAGCCAACACATGTTACACAGAAATTAGGCTATTTTCAGGAAGAAGTATGTCATGCCTGCGTACAATGTCACAACAATGGCAATCGTATGGTTATTGTCAGTGCTATCAGAAAACAAAGACTAAAACAAACTACAACCAATGCTAGCAATGGTTATACTGGTGAAAATAAGTAGAGCATGCTTAGCAGCCTAATGTACGTCCAAAACTAAAGAGGAGACATTTTACCAAGGTATGCCATAGGTTACACGAAAGAGGAATTCTTTCATCATGTGACTTGGCTGTCTCCATACCTTTCACGTTGCCATGATGGCAGCCGTGCTATTGTTGGTACCCATTTCCTCAGTGTGTCAGCATATTGACAACAAAATAGGCACTGACACTACCCACATGCACGTAGGTTTTATTTGTCAAAAATATATTTTGCCCTGTTAGTTGGAATACACATCGACATACAGGCTAACGGGCATATATGTCCCCCATTGGCCTATATGTCGATGTGTCATTGACCGGGCTAGCATGCTAAGCACTACACCAGGAGCTAAGCAGCATCACACTAAGCATGTGTTGCTTTGTTAAACAAGATCATAGACTGTATTGGACAATATAGTTTACATACCAAATGTCCATTTCCATTTATTACAAGTAATAAGAAAACGTAAATGCCTTAGTTACCTATCAAGGAGGAAATTAGCAAGTTTGGCGTCAGATGAAAAAATATTCTCCGCCTTCAATCGTCTCCATCTTTCAAACAAATCCTCGTTTTGTTCCTGGCTTTGTCATGAACAGTGTTGGGTTAGTTACTGAAAACCAGTAACTAGTTTCAGTTACTAGCTACTTTATTTCAAAAGTAACTCAGTTACTAACTCAGTTACTTACACCAAAAAGTAATGCGTTACTGTGAAAAGTAACTTTTTAGTTACTTATTTTTTTCTTCTTTTTTTTTTTGAAGGCTCCCATTAATGCCCTTTGAGTCTTCATTTCAGTACTGTTATTGCACTGGAGAATAATACAGTCTGTTGATCAACTTGACATGCATTTACATCACTGAACTTTGCTAAGCCATGTGGTCTACATACAACACACAAAGACAAAGATATGTTTCAAAGGGCCAATTTATTTCAGGCCAGAACAAATTGAAAAAACTATTTTAAATAGCTGCAACATAACATACATACCGTATTTTTCGGATTATAAGTCGCTCCGGAGTATACGTCGCACCGGCCGAAAATGCATAATAAAGAAGGAAAAAAACATATACTGTATACGTCACACTCGAGTATAAGTCGCATTTTTGGGGGAAATTTATTTGATAAAATCCAACACCAACAATAGACATTTGAAAGGCAATTTAAAATAAATAAAGAATAGTGAACAACAGGCTGAATAAGTGTACGTTATATGACGCATAAATAACCAACTGAGAACGTGTCTGGTATGTTAACGTAACATATTATAGTAAGAGTCATTCAAATAACTATAACATATAGAACATGCTATACGTTTACCAAACAATCTGTCACTCCTAATCGCTAAATCCCATGAAATCTTCTTCCTCGGTGTCGCTTCTAAACAACTCTACCAACTCTGCCAACTCCAAAGGTATGCGCCGCTTCCTCTTGCCGTTTTCTGCTGCATATTTCATTACGTCCAGTTTGTAATCTGCAGTATATGATTTCCTTTTCGGTGCCATTTTTGTTCAGCCCTTCTCAGTTTTTATAAGTTACCGCCAATGTTGAAATGATCCATTTTTATAGCTACGGACGTAGTAGCAGGTAGCAGCCCATGACCCACAATGCACTTCTGCCATGACGCACAATGCACTTCTGCCATGACGCACAATGCACTTCTGCCATGACCCGCCCCCGCCAAATTTTTATTGGTTGACGTGTGTGTGACGATTGCTGACGTGTGTGTGACGATTGCTGACATTCGCCTCGTCTCTTACGGGAATGAGATAAATAATAGTATTTGATATTTTACGGTAATGTGTTAATAATTTCACACATAAATCGCTCCGGAGTATAAATCGCACCCCCGGTCAAACTATGAAAAAAACTGCGATTTATAATCCGAAAAATATGGTAGTAGCAAACAGCATAATAACAACATAGCTGTAAACCTGGCTTCACCCAAGGAAGGCACACATGACATACACAAAGCCTAACCAGGCATTTTTTTCTCTCAAGGAATTTGGAAATAAAATCATGTCTTTCGGAGATCAACACTGTACTGAAGCCCAGAACACTCTATGCATTTCCCTAGTTTTAGTTTAGAGATAAGGAAAGATTGGCCTTCCCCACTAGGATCCCTCTTTATGTTTGTGAGCTTTATAGTCTATACGTTTAGAGTGATGTGATAATTAAACACTCTAGAAGTCTTGAATGAAAGAGTATATAAGAGAATTGACAGTGTGTATCTTCAGTGCTGAATGATGAGCAGAGGCAGAGTTTGAAGAGTTTTCTTTAGCTCGCTTTCCATGTTCATGTACTCACTGTCCACTGTGTCCAGGTACGTGGAAAATGTTTTCCGTGCCATTTGCTGTTTGACGCCCTCTATCATGCTAATTAGCTGCTTGAAATCGAGTGACTCCACTGTAGAAATAGTCTGCATGTCTTCTAGCAGATACGCTGTAATGGCTCTATCAATGTTGTCCTGGCTAGCAGTCCCTCCGTTAAAATCCTTAAGTGGAGGTGAAGTTGCATCGGAGTCTGTGTCTCTCTTTACTAGCTTCAGCGAAGCATGTTGCTTTTGTAGCTGTTTCAGCAGATTTGAATTGCTGTTTTGGGCATTAGATAGGATCTTTGATCAGTGGAAGAATGGCCGTGCGCGACCCGAGGGTCCCTGGTTCAATTCCCACCTAGTACCAACCTCGTCATGTCCGTTGTGTCCTGAGCAAGACACTTCACCCTTGCTCCTGATGGGTGCTGGTTTGCGCCTTGCATGGCAGCTCCCTCCATCAGTGTGTGAATGTGTGTGTGAATGGGTAAAATGTGGAAGTAGTGTCAAAGCGCTTTGAGTACCTCGAAGGTAGAAAAGCGCTATACAAGTACAACCCATTTATCATTTATTTTATCCAAGACACAACTTACATTTAACTAAAATGTTCTTTTCTTTGTGCTCGACAAAAGTAAAGTAGTGAGAATATCTCCATGTTAAGAAACTCGGCTTCGGCTCCGCCATGATGTCTTGTTAGTAAACACAGACGCCCCCCGCTCCACACACACACCCACACACAGCGCGCCTCTTCTCTCCCTTGTGACACAGAAAGAATCAGAAGGACGACACTGCAACTCTCCAATAAAATGCACTCAGATCTTCTGTTTCTAGCCGATACTACATAAAAAATAACGTAAAATAACGCAGTAATGCATCATGTAGTAACGGTAACTGAGTTACTGAATATAAAAAATAACGCGTTGGACTACTAGTTACCGCCGAAAATAACGCGTTAGTCCCAACACTGGTCATGAATAAGTCGAGAATCGTAACGAGGCCTTTTAAGATTTACTGAGGTCTGACATGATTCGTGACTTTACCAGTGGCAGTAGCCAGACGAACATTGCAGTGCATAACTGGCAACCTGGATGTGACACACTCACAGACTTTCTAATTGGTCAAACAGTGGAGGGCGGGACATCGAAATGAAAACAATAACAATATTTCGGTGCTGTAAATCTAATTTTGAAATGAGCATAACCCGGCTGAACTACTGTTATCAGTTATAGAGGTATTCGAAAATAATATGATTTATTAATGCCTTTTGACATATCAGGGCCATTTAATGCTGACTTGACATGAAATTATTACATATGGCTCCTTTAATATAAATATAAATATCGATGGGAAATCTCTCGAAATCGTAGATGGTTTTACCTACCCGGGCAGTCTCAACAGTAAGGACAATGTTGCCCAAGAGGTCATCAAGGCAAGACTGGGGCATTTGCACAACTCCGTCCCATCTGGAAGTCCCAAGTGGACAGTGAGAAATCCAAGATCCGCCCGTACAAAAGCAATGTGAAATCTGTCTTGATGTACGGTCCTGAATGCTGGCGCGCTACCAAGAAATATGAGAAGAATTGAGTCCTTCCACAATAAATGCCTTCGAAGGATCTGCTGCCTTTTCTGGCCCAACAAGATTTCAAATAGAGAGCTCTACAAAAAGGACAGACTGCCAAAGTGTTGTCGAAGAGATCAAGTGCCGACAAATCCAATGGCTTGGTCATGTACTCGGATGGATCAGGATCGTATCCCGAAAACAGCCTTGAGATGCACACCAACCGGAAAAAGAAAGCCAGGAAGACCAAAAACTACTTGGTGCAGAGCTGTGGAGGCAAAACTTGCTAGGATGAATCTGGCATGGGACCAAGCACAGTTCACAGCCAAGGACAGGGACAGATGGAGAGAAGTCACTGTGGCCTCATGTCCGAACCGGGACAAAGAGAATTAGTTAGTTAGTAGTTAGTTACCTAATCAACTAAATACAGTTATGGATAATCACGTGATACATAAACGTTTACAATACAAAGTTACAGGATCTCTCGTTTTTTAGTTCCCGACATAACCTTGATAAACAAATTTCCCATAAGTCGGTATCATTAATTACAAATTAAATATGTTCATAGCTAAAACATTTTTTAAAAAAATACAAATTAAATATTTTCATAGATAAAGCATAAAAAAATAATATGACTTTCTAAATCAAATTTTCCACATTAAGAAAGTCCTCTTTGCATGAAATAAAACCCTTTAGTCATCTTTACACTCTTTTAATCCAATACAGTATTTCCTGAGGCTGAGCCAATCAGTGGCCAACATACTGAACAGCGCGCTCTGATTGGTTTGGTTTCTATGGTGGCCAATACCACTGTACTTGTAGTTAATTTCGCCAGTTTTATGCTGGAAAATGGTTGATTTAAGCCCAAAATGTTGTAGATTATGCTTAAAAAAAATAAATCTAAATGCGAAGTGGCAGAGCTGCAATATTTGTACATAATCATCCATATTTACAACAATTATTCTCAACAAAAAAGAACTATAATCTGAGAGAAAATAATTATTTGTATACAAACCGCCGCATTGGTGACTTCCACAACTGCCACAACACATTTATTTATCATCATTCAAACATTACAATTATAATACCCACAGCACAATTATGAAAATGACACCGTAGCCGAATTTAAGGTAATTTAACTTCAAACTTAACCAATGTGGACATGCTAGATTTAAGCATAAAATAAAATAGAACAAACAACAAATGTAGAAACACACATTTTCACAATGGAGTTCACTGTGCGCATCATGGAACTCGAACTCCAATGATGGCCAAGTTGACTTAAGTCTTTGCATCTTACCATTTCGTTATTGTATCTGTTGAGTGGATCATTTACAATGAAATAATGTATTGTGCGTTGATACTGCATCAGCTGATTGCTTGCACCTGCGCTGATTGGAGTAGCGGCAGCCAATCCAGAGGGCACTTAAGGTCAGCTGACACGTCATCTTTAAACAATGTGACGTGGGATACACTTGAATTGCTATTGCGACATCCAGTGAACAGATTTAGAACAGCAGTTTCTTTCTTTAAAAAAAATTGCCGCTCATTTTTATACTGAGCAAACTCATTTTGTACATTTGACACCCCTGGTTTACAAAGGACAAGGAAAGGGAATACTGGTAAAAAAAAATCTTGAACCATAAGCTACCACATATTCAGTAAATTATGTGAACCATACAGTAAATGAACTGTATTGATTTTTTGTATTCATTTATTCATTCATTTGTTGTTGTGTTTAAGATTGAAAAGGGAAGAGAGCAATTGTGTTAGAAATTATTTCCAGACACGAAATGGAAAGGATTAATTAAGTTCTGCTTCTTTCTACTCCTTTTCAGACATGTTAGAATGTGAAACTGTAAACATGTTCGAAACATACTTGCCAACCCTCCCGGATTTTCCGGGAGACTCCCGAAATTCAGCGCCTCTCCCGAAAACCTCCCGGGACAAATTTTCTCCCGAAAATCTCCCGAAATTCAGGCGGAACTGGAGGCCACGCCCCCTCCAGCTCCATGCGGACCTGAGTCCGCTTTCCCACTATATAAACAGTGTGCCTGCCCAAACACATAACTGTAGAATGATCGAGGGCGAGTTCTTGGTTTCTTATGTGGGTTTATTGTTAGGCAGTTTCATTAACGTCCTCCCAGCGCGGTAACAACACACAACAACAGCAGTCATGTTTGTGTCTACCGTAAAGCAGTTCGTCTGCCGTAAACAACAATGTTGTGACACTCTTAAACAGGACAATACTGCCATCTATAACATCAATATCATATACGGCTTTTAGAGAGTGCAGTGCACAACTGCGCGCACAACAAGGAGACAAAGCAGAAGAACGAGGAAGATACAGCCATGGCGACGACGAGTAAGATGAAGAAATACGCTTTGTTGCACCTTTCCTGCCTGAGTCCGGCGATTAGTTGCAAATCTTGCTTTATTGATTGCTTGCACACAGCCAATCCAACACAAAACAAACTAGTCCCCGCCCGCACTCACGCTACCGCTCCCTCTCTTTTCTCGCCCACACACTCACTGACGTCACTCACCTCACATGCTCACCTATTAAAAGGCCACACACACACATACGCTACTCTCATAACAGCTTGTAAGTTCCAAGCCGCAGCTGCGATTGGACCTGGATAGCCTCCGGGAAGAAGTAGTGGACTACCAAGTGCTTGGCACTGAAGATCTTCCTCGGGAAGCAAAGATTGACCGGTTTTGGGCCATGCTAGGGAGAGATGGAAGATTCCAGACTCTAATGCATTTGATGAAAGCACTTTTGTGCGTGCCACACATCAATGCATCATCAGAGAGGGTGTTCAGCATGGTTAGAAAAATAGTGACAGAGAATAGAACAAGGATGGACAATTCAACCCTTAACTCAACAATGAGTAGATGAGTGTTATGTGTGTGTATATGTGTAAATAAATGAAGACTGAAATTTATTTTATTTATATATACATATATATATAATATAATAAAATAAATATATATATATATATATATATATATATATATATATATATATATATAGCTAGAATTCACTGAAAGTCAAGTATTTCTTAGATATATATATATATATATATATATATATATATATATATATATATATGAAATACTTGACTTGGTGAATTCTAGCCGTAAATATACTCCTCCCCTCTTAACCACGCCCCTAACCACGCCCCCGCCCCAACCACGCCCCCCACCCCCGACCACGCCCACCCCCCGAAATCGGAGGTCTCAAGGTTAGCAAGTATGCTATAGCGTGGAACTGTCATAGGATGCCACCTGTGCAACAAATCCAGTCGTGAAATTTCCTCGCTCCTAAATATTCCAAAGTCAACTGTCTGCTTTATTATAAGAAAATGGAAGAGTTTAGGAACAACAGTAACTTAGCCACAAAGTGGTAGGCCACGTAAACTGACAGAGAGGGGTCAGCGGATGCTGAAGCACATATTGCAAAGACTTTCTGCACAGTCCATTACGCAGAGAGCTTCATGGAATGGGTTTCCATGGCTGAGCAGTTGCATCTATGCCATACATCACCAAGTCCAATGCAAAGTGTCGGATGCAGTGGTGTAAAGCACGTCTAGAGCAGTGGAGACGCGTTCTCTGGAGTGATGAATCACACTTTTCCATCTGGCACTCTGATGGACAAGTCTGGGTTTGGAGGTTGCCAGGGGAACGGTACATTTCGGACTGCATTGTGCCGAGTGTGAAATTTGGTGGAGGAGGAATTATGTTGTGGGGTTGTTTTTCAGGAGTTGGGTTTGGCCCCTTAGTTCCAGTGAAAGGAATTTTGAATGCTCCAGGATACCAAAACATTTTGGACAATTCCATGCTCTCCTCTTCCAACATGACTGTGCACCAGTGCACAAAGCAAGGTCCATAAAGACATGGATGACAGAATCTGGTGGGGATGAACTTGACTGGCCTGCACAGAGTCCTGACCTGAACCCGATAGAACACCTTTGGGATGAATTAGAACGGAGACTGAGAGCCAGGCCTTCTCGGCCAACATCAGTGTGTGACCTAACCAATGCGCTTTTGGAAGAATGGTAGAAACTTCCTATAAATACACTCCGCAACCTTGTGGACAGCCTTCCCAGAAGAGTTGAAGCTGTAATAGCTGCAAAAGGTGGACCCACATCATATTGAACCCTATGGGTTAGGAATGGGATGGCACTTCAAGTTCATATGTGAGTCAAGGCAGGTGGCCAAATACTTTTGGTAATATAGTGTATCTCTTATGTGTGACTGCCATCTACTGGTCCCACTTATCATTACACCATGTACCAAATGAAATCGCTTCGAGGTTGGTAAGCACAACCAGAATTAATATGTGCTTAAGGCGCACCGGGTTATAAGGCGCACTGTCCATTTCTGAGAAAATGAAAGGATTTTAAGTGTACCATACAGTCCGAAAAATACGGTACATGTTACATAGTTTATTTATTTATTGTTACTTTCTTTTGGTTTGTTTTTGGTGGGCATTGTTTGGATATAAAACAAAAAAAATTATTATTTTGACATTTACAGGGCAGACAATACATGTATGATCTACGTAAATTTGATGTAATGGGTGAGAATGTCTGATAATGGACATCAATAAAAACAAAAAAATGTTCTTCAACATCCCTAATTGCCAGTGAAGTGTGAAAATTAAGTTAATGACTGTAAATGTAAAAACAGGAAGGGATTGTGTGAGGTTGGGTGGTGGGTTGGGAAACATGTCAATAATACTTCTTCTATTTGAGGAAAATGGCTGACTGTTGTTGTTTTTTAAACCCTGCTGATGAATTAGTTTGTACCTTCCTTCATGTGACGACGTACTGTAATTACCGGTTGCCACACGAGCCATCACCCGTAAATACCTTGGCAGTGTCCTGTTTGCCTGTCACCGCTTCCATTTGGCACAAAGTAGCACTCAGCCAATATCGGAGCGCAGATTGGACGATGAAGGGAAACAGCGTTGCATAAAATGCGATGCAAATGCGACACAACTGGGAAATGGGGAGCTGCCGGCAAGGCAAATTCTGCTATTGTCAGTCCTCAGGAGAGGAAATAAGCCACTACAAGTACAACATCTGCCCACAGAAACCACATGGCGGTTCATTTCACAGTTTCAGAGTCAAACTGCAGGCGCAGATGCATATTACGACTGTTGGCTGAGGGCTGAAGCGTACGTTACACATATATAGGGAAAAACAATGTAGACTTACATGACACAAAAGCTGGATAGGTCACATTCAGACGGACAATTAAACACTGTACAGACCCTTTCCAAAAAATGGAAAATATCATGGAAAAGTGTATTTATTGCCATTATGCCATTTAAAACATTAAACTTCCATAGATTATAAATTCAGGGCCCACAACTCAAACAATTTCAAGTATTAGTTGTTTATTTGTACATAATTTGGTCTTCCAGGATTTCCAAAAAATTTGAATACTGTGAAGAAATCACCATTTACTTCTCTGCCAGATTGATGGATCTTCTCTGTTTGATAATCGGCAGAAGCCCACGGTCATATCTTCTGCTGGTGCATCTTTCCCTGCCACATTTTGCCCTCACTAGACCAGGGGTCGGCAACCCAGAATGTTGAAAGAGCCATATTGGATCACAAATACACAAAAGTAATTGGTCTGGTCCTGACTGTTGTTTGCGTTTACGCGCCAAACGGCAGCTCAGAGTACCCACTCTTTTTGGATTCACTCGAGGGAGTACTGGAGAGTGCTCCCCCGGGTGATTCCCTCGTTCTACTGGGGGACTTCAACGCTCATGTTGGCAGCAACAGTGAAACCTGGAGAGGTGTGATTGGGAAGAATGGCCGCCCGGATCTGAACCCGAGTGGTGTTCTGTTATTGGACTTTTGTGCTCGTCACAGATTGTCGATAACAAACACCATGTTCAAACATAAGGGTGTCCATATGTGCACTTGGCACCAGGACACCCTAGGCCGCAGTTCCATGATCGACTTTGTAGTTGTGTCATCGGATTTGCGGTCTCATGTTTTGGACACTCGGGTGAAGAGAGGGGCGGAGCTTTCTACCGATCACCACCTGGTGGTGAGTTGGCTGCGATGGTGGGGGAGGATGCCGGACAGACTGGTAGAGTCTCCTGTCAGAGAGAGTTTCAATTCCCACCTCCGGAAGAACTTTGAACATGTCACGAGGGAGGTGCTGGACATTGAGTCCGAGTGGACAATGTTCCGTACCTCTATTGTCGAGGCGGCCGATTGGAGCTGTGGCTGCAAGGTAGTTGGTGCCTGTCGTGGCGGTAATCCTAGAACCCGTTGGTGGACGCCAGCGGTGAGGGATGCCGTCAGGCTGAAGAAGGAGTCCTATCGGGTTCTTTTGGCTCATGGGACTCCTGAGGCAGCAGACAGGTACCGACAGGCCAAGCGGTGTGCGGCTTCAGCGGTCGCGGAGGCAAAAACTCGGACATGGGAGGAGTTCGGGGAGGCCATGGAAAAAGACTTCCGGACGGCTTCGAAGCAATTCTGGACCACCATCCGCCGCCTCAGGAAGGGGAAGCAGTGCAGTGTCAGCACCGTGTATGGTGGGGAAGGTGCTCTGCTGACCTCGACTGCGGATGTTGTGGATCGGTGGAGGGAATACTCCGAAGACCTCCTCAATCCTACCAGCACGTCTTCCTATGAGGAAGCAGGGCCTGGGGAATCTGTGGTGGGCTCTCCTATTTCTGGGGCTGAGGTTGCCGAGGTAGTTAAAAAGCTCCTCGGTGGCAAGGCCCGGAGTTCCTTAAGGCTCTGGATGTTGTGGGGCTGTCTTGGTTGACAAGATTCTGCAACATCGCGTGGACATCGGGGGCGATACCTCTGGATTGGCAGACCGGGGTGGTGGTTCCTCTCTTTAAGAAGGGTAACCGGAGGGTGTGTTCCAACTATCGTGGGATCACACTCCTCAGCCTTCCCGGTACGGTCTATTCAGGTGTACTGGAGAGGAGGCTACGCCGGATAGTCGAACCTCGGATTCAGGAGGAACAGTGTGGTTTTCGCCCTGGTCGTGGAACTGTGGACCAGCTCTATACTCTCGGCAGGGTCCTTGAGGGTGCATGGGAGTTTGCCCAACCAGTCTACATGTGCTTTGTGGACTTGGAGAAGGCATTCGACCGTGTACCCCGGGAAGTCCTGTGGGGAGTGCTCAGAGAGTATGGGGTAACGGACTGTCTTATTGTGGCAGTTCGCTCCCTGTATAATCAGTGTCAGAGCTTGGTGCGCATTGCCGGCAGTAAGTCGGACACGTTTCCAGTGAGGGTTGGACTCCGCCAAGGCTGCCCTTTGTCACCGATTCTGTTCATAACCTTTATGGACAGAATTTCTAGGCGCAGTCAGGGCGTTGAGGGGATCTGGTTTGGTGGCTGCAGGATTAGGTCACTGCTATTTGCAGATGATGTGGTCCTGATGGCTTCCTCCGGCCAAGATCTTCAGCTCTCACTGGATCGGTTCGCAGCCGAGTGTGAAGCGACTGGGATGGGAATCAGCACCTCCAAGTCCGAGTCCATGGTTCTCTCCCGGAAAAGGGTGGAGTGCCATCTCCGGGTTGGGGAGGAGATCTTGCCCCAAGTGGAGGAGTTCAAGTACCTCGGAGTCTTGTTCACGAGTGGGGGAAGAGTGGA
The DNA here is from genome assembly GCF_033978685.3 of Nerophis lumbriciformis. Classification (NCBI taxonomy): domain Eukaryota; kingdom Metazoa; phylum Chordata; class Actinopteri; order Syngnathiformes; family Syngnathidae; genus Nerophis; species Nerophis lumbriciformis. Next base: position 25,767,041 of record NC_084570.2, read on the forward strand.
TCGTGAGATCGACAGGCGGATCGGTGCGGCGTCTTCAGTAATGCGGACGCTGTATCGATCCGTTGTGGTGAAGAAGGAGCTGAGCCGGAAGGCAAAGCTCTCGATTAACCGGTCGATCTACGTTCCCATCCTCACCTATGGTCATGAGCTTTGGGTCATGACCGAAAGGACAAGATCACGGGTAAAAGCGGCCGAAATTAGTTTCCTCCGCCGAGTGGCGGGGCTCTCCCTTAGAGATAGGGTGAGAAGCTCTGTCATTCGGGGGGTGCTCAAAGTAAAGCCGCTGCTCCTCCACATCGAGAGGAGCCAGATGAGGTGGTTCGGGCATCTGGTCAGGATGCCACCCGAACGCCTCCCTAGGAAGGTGTTTTGGGCACGTCCGACCGGTAGGAGGCCACGGGGAAGACCCAGGACACGCTGGGAAGACTATCTCTCCCGGCTGGCCTGGGAACGCCTCGGGATCCCCCGGGAGGAGCTGGACGAAGTGGCTGGGGAGAGGGAAGTCTGGGCTTCCCTGCTTAAGTTGCTGCCCCCGCGACCCGACCTCGGATAAGCGGAAGAAGATGGATGGATGGATAATTGGTCTGGACTTATTTAAGTGTTATAATGATAGCAACACATGATGTAAGTGGCTAATTAGCTAGATTAGCCTACTATCAACATTACTTTAAAAGTCTTATATAAGTGTTATAATGAAGACAACACATGATGTAAGTGGCTAATTAGCTATATTAGCCTACTATCAAAATGACTTTAAAAGTCTTAACGAAGACAACACATGATGTAAGTGTCTATATTAGCTATATTAGCCTACTATCAAAATGACTTAAAAAGTCTTATATAAGTGTTATAATGAAGACAACGCATGATGTGTCTATATTAACTATATTAGCCTACTATCAAAATGACTTTAAAAGTCTTATATAAGTGTTATCATTGGCGGTCACACAGTATGACGATCCTCCTGGTAGGGGTGTATCCCTTTATGGAGAATGCCTGTGCGTGACTTAGTTTAACGTGGGGAGACTGGTGCACAGACAGTCACCACACGATCCTTGACAGAATCGGGTCAGGGTCCAGTGGCATGGAGTCCAAGACGACTGTGGACCCTTTTCTGCTGCAGCCTTCTTCTGCCATCGCAGCTGTTGTGGTAGTTCTTAAATCTACCATCTTCCGCCTGCTCCGCCGTTGAGGTCTTCACTGTATCCCTGGCTAGGGGGCAGTCTGGTACTAGGCCTTTGCCAAGGACCACCTGGGGTAAGAGTAGTAAAGGGGTTAACCACCTAGTGCCCCAAGACCCCCATAGAGGAGCCTCCACTGCCGAAAGCACTTTAACGTCATGCCCAGGACAAATAATAAGTGTTATAATGAAGACAACACATGATGTAAGTGGCTAATTAGCTATATTAACCTCCTCCTATCAAAATGACTTTAAAAGTCTTATTTAAGTGTTATAATGAAGACAACACATGATATAAGTGGCTAATTAGCTATATTACCTCCTATCAAAATGACTTTAAAAGTCGTATATAAGTGTTATAATTAAGACAACACATGATGTAAGTGGCTAATTAGCTATATTAACCTCCTATCAAAATGACTTTAAAAGTATTATATAAGTGTTATAATGAAGACAACACATGATGTGTCTATATTAGCTATATTAGCCTACTATCAAAATTACTATGTCGCAGGCTGACGCAAATCTTCGGTGACAGAAATGTTGAAATGTAATATTTATTCTACACATTTATACAACATTGGAACACATTAGTAAAACTTCTCAGAGGGTGAGATGACTTCTGGAAATGACTGTCTTAGAATGGCCAAAGGTATAGATGTGTATGTCCAAGTTAAAGGAAACGGCAGGCTGTCTTCTTCTAATGAATTTATTACAATCTTTGCAAGCTGGGTAACGTTTGCTGTGGTCTGGAACAACATGGCACACAAACAACTATCAGAAATGCAGCCAATATTACATATAGATAATTTGTCATGAGACATAAACACAAACATATCAAACAGTGGGCTTTCTAACAATTAGGAAGGTTTGTGTTGTGGTTGTCCTCCTACAGAAACCATATTACAACAAAAAACATATTTGTCACCCCATTTTTTTTTCCATTTCCATGCATTTTTGAAAAAGCCCCACATAGCCACCATGTGCAGCTAAAGAGCTGCATGCTGACCCCCCGCACTAGATTTTCCATTATTATGTTGGACACAGCACCCTGTGAACAGCCAGCCTCCTTAGCAATGAACTTGTGTGGCTTACATTCTATGGAGGGTATCAATGATGGTCTTCTGGCAAGTTGTCAAGTCTGCAGTCTTCCCCATATTCATCCTGCTGAGACAATTGAACCAAAGTCAAGCAATTTAATGACAACCTGGGAAGGTGCTTTGAGTTTGGGAGATGAGTCGTGTGTGACACTCACTTTAAAACATTCATCTCCTGTCAAATTTGGGCTGATTTCTTCACACTATTCTCATTTTTTTAAATCCTGTTTTCGTGGGTTTTGTGAGCTAAAGGCCCAAACTATGTACAGATAAACAACTAAATCCTTAAAATCGTTTAAATTGTGGGCCCTGAATCTATAATCTATGGAAGTTTAACGTTTTTAATTGGAATTATGGAAATAAATACACTTTTCCATGATATTCAAATTTTTGGAAAGGGTCTGTATATACCGCGGAACCATGATTTACCAACTGAAAGATCGTAAATGGAAAAGTTTGTATAGTGAAGCAAATTTCTCCATGAGAAACAACGTAAATAGGAATAATTGGTTCCAGGCTCGACAAAAGTCCATGCTTTAGTTTTGTGTCATAATCCGTTGGCCGATTGATGTTATGTTTGGTTTGTAATATCCTGAGTTTATTGTCCTTTTCTGTTTTCAGCACCATCTTTAGTTTTTTTTCCCCGTACCTGCCTCTGATTAGTGGCCGGGACGTTCACCTGCCCCTGATCACTAATCAGAGAGCTATACATATCTGCCTCACTATTCATTCAGTCTGTTGTCTTGTTGGCTACATGCGACTGCTTGTGTTGGCGTCACGCTACGACTACTGTCTCTCTATTTTGCTACGCTAATTTAGCCTCGACCCTCTACGTTATTTTGCCTGGTTATTGGAAAAAATCAGCATCATACTTGCACGCTGCTTCTTGCATCTTGGGGAAACGACTATCTCAACCGTGCGAACCAAACGCAACTGTTTAGAACACAATATAAAGTACTCCACAGTACTGCATATTAGTGGTGTAACAGTAGTGTAGATAGTGCGGTATTGTCGTTTCAAAATCTTCACAATAATGCTGTGACGGTTTCAAATAAATACTTGGTGAGTAGTTTTTTTCTGGCGCATTTGTGTTGGCCGGGTCTGAAAATAAACTACATCTCCTAGAATCCTCTGTGCAGGCCGGGCCGGCATAGGTGGGGGCATGGAACGTTGAAAGCAGAAAGGAAATATGTTCGAAGTCGATGAGAGGAATTGTTTTTTTTTTAAGGGACATTCATCAAAATCTGTCCATAACTGTTTTAATTATGTTGCTAACAAAAACAGAAACAAACCCCTTTGAAAATATTACCTGTTTGACGGAGGTAAGAAAGTCTGTGTTCTGCAAAGCAAAGTGCGCCACTTTCGTCTCGAGCGTTTTCCAAGGCGACACAGAGCTAGCCGGACACGTCGCAGCGCACGGAAGGAAATCACCAAATAAAAAACTGTACACCGCTGGAAATAGGAGTAATCTGAATGACGATGAAGTATTTACATTATTAAAATGTACATTGCTTGTTAACTTTTCTGAAAAACAGCGTTTTCCAGACTGACATAAACATGTCCACTGCTTGTCAGAAAGTAGAAGTTGAAAGACACCTAAAGTGAACATTACGGCGTGGCGCAGTGGAAGAATGGCCGTGCGCGACCCGAGGGTCCCTGGTTCAATCCCCACCTAGTACCAACCTTGTCATGTCCGTTGTGTCCTGAGCAAGACACTTCACCCTTGCTCCTGATGGGTGCTGGTTAGCGCTTTGCATGGCAGCTCCCTCCATCAGTGTGTGAATGGGTAAATGTGGAAGTAGTGTCAAAGCGCTTTGAGTACCTTGAAGGTAGAAAAGCGCTATACAAGTACAACCCATTTATCATTTATTATTGTTTTACACTGGATGTTTACGTTGTCACTTTAAAAACACGCAACTTTTTTAATATTTGCTTGAAACAATGGATGTTCCTGTACAATTGTTTGCACTTAAAACACATGTTTGTAGTAATAAATATGATTATAGTATTAAGTGAATATTAAATTACAGTAAGTGTGTTTAGCCTAAACATTCATTTTACACACTGTAACATTTTTAAGTATTTTTGTTGTTGTTGTTTTGCACTTGTTTGGAATTTTGCCTATCATTCAGAATCATCATGTAAGACAAAAAATTATAAGTTTTTCTTTTTTTTTAATGCATTCTAAATATTGGATAAATGCGATCAAAAGTCAGCTTACAATGCAGCCTATGACAGTCGCTCTATTCTGCCTATAAAGCCCTTTAAAAACATCCAAACACCTCCATTAGGGTTTTATATACATGATGTAAGTATATATGTAATGTACTAACATTTATAATAACATTTAATATTTACATATTTTTAGCATTTTGAGCATTGTCTATTGAATATACAATTTCTCACTGTACAACTCCATTTATAATAACATTTAATATGTTTGAGACCCCTGTTCTAAAGGAACTGATTGACAAAAAGAGTTACGAGCTCTCAAAATAAATGTTTATTTTAAATGGGTTTCATTTACAACCGAAACAGGTCACATTGTTTTAAATGAGTTAATTACATCTCCCCTGGGATCTTTGTTGTCTTACCTACAGCTCCTGTTGATTACACTTGTTAAATAGCACACACAGTGATGAGAACAGTAATACCATGGATCCCATCTCTGTCTGATTCCTTCCCCAGAACAATTAAAGTGGAGGTGTATGATTGGGATAGAGACGGCGGGTGAGTGACGCTGCCAGACTTCTTCCTGATATTTTGACCTGATGGTTTCTAACTCACCAGTAGTGTCTCACATGTTTTCTTCCTCCTAGCCACGACTTCATTGGGGACTTCACTACCAGCTATCGTGAGCTTGCTCGAGGGCAGAGCCAGTTCAATGTGTACGAGGTAATTCAACTGAGATTTTTTGGGGGCGGGTGTTACTCATTTTACAAACAAGTGTGGGATTACTGAACTCCTGAACTGCATTGCTATCTGTCAGCCAAACCTGTCAACGAGTAAGTTGTAATTCTGGGAGAGATCATATTCTCGAAACTTTTCTTTTTTACGCATATGTTGGCATTAAAATCACCTAGATAACAGTTCAAAGTTTATTTATATAGCTCTTAATCACAAATGCCTCAAAGGGCTGCACAAACCACAACCTCTGATACCACATCCGGTCAAGAAAAAACTCAACCCAGTGGAAACAATGAGAAATCTTGGAAGAGGCCGCAGATGTGGGTCCCCCTACTTGTAGTAGCTAGCGCATTCCTCTGTGGAAACTGATCCATGGCCACCTGATAACAGGGGGGCGAGCAGAAAAGAGAGGCCGCAGGTTATCTGGTCTAAAAAAGCTGAGTCTGTGACTAGGGTGTATAAATGAGTTTTAAGATGGGACTTAAAGGCTTCTACTGAGGTAGCATCTCTTACTGTTACCGGTAGGCCATTCCAGAGTACTGGAGCCAGAATAGAAAAAGCTATATGGGCCGCAGACTTCTTTTGGGCTCTGGGAATCACTAATAAGCCGGAGTTCTTAGAACGCAGATTTCTGCCCGGGACATATGGTACAATGCAATCAGTAAGATAAGATGGAGCTAGACCGT